>NC_089839.1:109782639-110142639 GCF_035609145.1 Eleutherodactylus coqui | reverse complement strand
CAGGCTCTGTTCGCTTTTGCATTTTGCTCCTGACCATGTACGTCCTGTCACCATGCTACGCTTTTCTAATTTTCTCATTTCAATCACATCTCGTTCATATTTTTGGCCGCACTGGGCCTTTTTTCTATATGTTATACCGTTATGAATGCCAAACATAATTTTTTCCAGATGCCGTGGGAGGGGGGGAGGCAGGGTCAGAAACTTAGACTTGACCTAGCCGTTTCCACCGCTAGGGACTGCAAAAACATACTGCTGCAAGGACATTAGTCGATTGATAGCTGATTCCCCATTGTGAAGTCAAAGATTGTAGTGTTGTTTCATGTTTATGTTTATGCATGTTACCCTTGTCTTTCCTTCCCCCTCTATCCTTCTGTCTTTTCCCTCCCCCCCCCCCCCCACCACTCCAGGGAATAAGACCGCCCTATAACACATGCTGGTTGACTGCACAATACTCTGAATTGGCGGTATATCTCGAATAACAGTCTGTTCCTTTAACACAAAGAGGCTCAATTGCCCTAACAAATGTAACCAAGTGCTGTATAGAATCCACAAAAAACGGATCATGATTGCTATGCTCCAAGAGACGCACTTCTCATGTAGCGGTTATATGGATTTTGGTAGGAATAAGTTTTACCCCCTGTGGTTTTATTCCACCAATCCTGAGAATAAAACTTGTGGAGTCTATATAGCATTTCACAAATCAGTGCCCCTCCCCCCCCCCCCAGTTTTGGCACAGGAGAGTGACGTGCATGGGCGGTACATCTTCCTAAAAATCTTTATCGCTAATAGGATCTATACAGTTGCTAACATGTATTTTCCTAACCAGGGACAGGTATACTTTGCCTCCAGAGCTCTTTGGGGATTGTCAGATTTTGCGGAGGGGACATCAGTCATTCTGGGTGGGGACTTCAATATGCACATGGATCCTTGGCTAGATTCTTCTACAGGACGTTCCGCACTCACAGGGTTCGGAAGATGCGAGTGAGTATGGACCTGATTGACTTGTGGCGCATCCACTCGGGTAAGCATGACTACAGTTTCCACTCCATGGCACATAATTCCTATAGTAGGATTGACTATCTTTTTGTTTCCCAAGGTTTACTCGACAGAGCTCCTCAGTGTTCCTTAGACATATTTTTGTGGTCAGATCATTCACCAGTCTTTGCATCCTTGGGCTCAGGAGACACAGGGAAGGGGGCGCTTACGTGGCGTCTTAATGATAATCTACTTAAAGATGCCGCCTGCCTGAGCGACGTTACTAGAGCAATAGAAAAATTCAAACTGGACCATAGCGCAGACTCCACGCCCGCCCCGATAAAATGGGAGGCCCTGAAGTGCGTTTTGAGAGGCGTGTTTATTTCACATGGAGCTAGGATAAAAAAAGAACACACATTACGGCTCACCTAGTTAATAAGGGAACTCAATGATTTAAAAAAATGACAAACAAGTCCCAACCGGCTGCCGCTCTCCGAACAAAAATCTCAGAACTTCGACATAAAATTCTAGATGTTCTAGATCAAAAAGCCCTCTGCAGAAGGGATAAGTTTAAAGCTGGCTACTATGAATACGGGGACAAGAGTGGCAGGTCGTTGGCCAGGGCACTCCACCCTAGGATGGCTCACCCACATATATACTCCATAAACTCCTCGGAGGGGAGACAGGTTCACTCCCCACGGGAGATTCTCAAGGCATTTTGCTTATTCTACTCCGAACTCTACAATATCCTGGAACCCTAGGGTTCACCGGATACTCAGAGTCAACGAGCTTTAGCGGAATACCTTGACTGCAATGCTCCAGGACATCTTTCAACAGAAGAGTCTCAGGCTCTAGATCAGGATTTTGATGCAGAGGAGTTTTCACAAGTACTACAGGGAATAAAGGTGGGGAAGAGCCCGGAACCGGATGGGTACTCCCCTAGATTTTATAAGACATGTGGGAATCTGGTTTCTAATTTGCTCCTACAGGCCTTCAATGCAGTCTCTCAGGTCTGTCCCTTCCCTCCCCAGGCTCTTCAGGCACTCATCGTGTTGATACCTAAACCAGGAAGGGACCCCTTGTTGTGTGGCAATTATCACCCGATATCACTCATCAACTGCGATCTCAAAATTTTCTCAAAAATATTAGCGAACAGATTGAACCTCTTGGTCCCCCGTCTTATACATAGAGATTAAGTGGGCTTTGTCCCGGGCAGGGAGGTGAGGGATAACACCATTAAGACCCTATCTCTGATAGCTTGGGCACACAGAGGAAGATCTCACTTATGTCTGTTGTCCATCAACGCAGAAAAAGCGTTTGACAGGATCAGTTGGAGATTCCAGGAGGCGACCCTTCTAAAGTTAGGCCTTGGGCCCAGGGCGCTCTCCTGGATTATGGCATTGTACCGCGGCCCCTCTGCCCAAATCACGATTAATGGCAGATTATCCACTCCCTTTGAGATCAAGAATGGCACGTGACAGGGGTGTCCCTTGCCTCCAACCTTGTATATTCTGGTTATGGAGGCATTGGCTAACGCCGTTAGAAGTAACCCCTCAATACGAGAATTAGGGAACATAACATATCACTTTTCGCAGACGATCTCCTGGTATAAATTCCTAACCCTCGAGTTGGCCTCCCCAATATTATGCAAGATTTTGCCATCTTTGGCGAACTCAACAATTATAAAGTAAATGCACAAAAATCAGTGATACTCAATATCTCAATCCCACAGAGAGAGGTAGCAGACATGGCAGCGGCCTTCCCATTTCTTTGGAAATTCAACGCAATCAAATACTTGGGGATTCAGATCCCAGCAGATCCAGCTCAGATGTATGAGCTAAACTACAAACCGCTTTTGTCGACCCTGGGAAGGGATCTGGAAGGCTGGGCAGGGGTTCCTATGTCATGGTTTGGTAGAACGAGTGCGATTAAGATGGATGTCCTTCTAGGCTGCTATATATTTTCCAGACTGCACCGTGCTGCCTTACTGGATTTTTTTTTGATAGATTGTGAGGCCTGATACTTAAATTTATATGGAAGGGGGGATCCAAGAGGCTTAGCTATAAGAGTCTAACCAATCAGAAAGAGCAGGGCGGAGTGGGTCTCCCCGATCTTCGATTGTATCATAGGGCGGCGATAGGAACTTTCCCAGGTTTTGGAAGCAGAGTGTAGACATCCCCCAGAGTGCATGGGTGGGGGGGATGGATGAAATTAAGCGCATGGAGGGGCTGAGACTAGCAGACGATACAGAGGGATACGAAGGCTTCTACGCATGTGGGCTGTTTGCATGGATGCACGGAATACCCCCTATTCTCCAGATGGCTGCAAGACGGCACTTGTGAGTAATTTGATCAGATATTAAGCAGAGGCGGCTACCCAGGAGTCACTACCTGGATTTCTCCCCCCTTTTCCCCCTTTCTTTTTTTTTTCAACCCATTCTCTCTCTGTCTGATTTGTGTGTTAAGTTATAGATTGGAATATAATGTTTCTAATTGGGGTTCATAAATTTATTCAGCAAGGTGTATATGTCAAAGCCCTATAATACCATTGATATTTTCTATTCTCAACTGTATTGTATGTGATGTTGGTAGAAAATAAATAAAAATGTATTAAACAAAAGAGAGGGAAAGAGGAATAGGGAGAGTAAAGGAAAGATAAAAAAAAAGATGTTTAAACTTTTTTTCCCCTTTTCCCACTTATGTGTAATTCTCCCAAAGACGTGGGGAAGATTGTGTCTGACACCTCATTACCCACTCGGCATATATATAGCTAAACATAATAGAGGAGTGTTCACATTATGTGTTTATATCAAATGTGTTTTTTCCAATGGAGGTATCTTACTGCATTAATAGCAGTGTTAGTCTTTTCAACCATACAATGTGGGGAAGATTGTGTCTGACACATCATCACCCACTCATTGGTGTGTGTATATAGTTAGCTAAACAGGATAGAAGAGTGTCCACACTAGACATGTTAATATCAAACACGTTTGTTTTTTGTTTTTAAGAATGGAGGTATTTATTGCATTACTAGCATTGTTAATCTTTTTTATCATACAATGTGGGGGGCATGGTGTTTGACAACTCATTACCCCTTTATAGATGAACATGATAGAGAAGTGTTCACACTGTGTTTACATGTAATGCCTTTTTTACAAAAATGGAGGTATTTTATTGCATTAATAGCAGTGTTAATTAGAGATGAGCGAGCATACTCGTCCGAGCTTGATGCTTGTTCGAGTATTAGGGTGCTCGAGATGCTCGTTACTCGAGACGAGCACCACGCGGTACTCGTCTCGATTAAACGAGCACTGACCATTGAATTCAATGGAGCCGGCAATACAGCCAGCTCCATTGAAAGCAATGGCCTGCCGGCGAGCGCGGGATGAATTGTCGGGAAGGGCTTAAATATATAAGCCCTTCCCTGCAATTCATCCAGAAATGTGTAAAAAAAAAAATATATATATATATATATATATATACTCACCTTGTCCCGGCAGAACGATGTTAGCCTATTGAATTCCATGGAGCCGGCAGTACAGCCGGCTCCATTAAAAGCAATGGGCTGCCGGCGATCGCGGGATGAATTGTCGGGAAGGGGTTAAATATATATATATATAAGCCGTGCCACTCATCAGAGCTGTTAAGCCTTTAAATGCCCCGACTGATGTTTCGGGGGCCCGTAGGCCACCGGCAAGGAGATCACAGGTTGCCATACAATTGTCATGGCAGCTAGGAGCCTTCTGCAATAAAAAATGGCATCAATAGAAACTACAGGATGTCCCACAACTACAGGATGACCCAACTACGTTGACAGAAAAATAAAAAAAGCTATGTTAGAAGATGGCGGCAGAAAATAAATTTTAAAAAATTAAATATGTTTGAAAAAAAATAAAAGTAGTACAGCAAAAAAAAAAACTACATAAATTTGGTATCGTAGTAATCGTACTGAGCCATAGAATAAAGTTATCATGTAATTTTTATTGCAATATGTACACTGTTGTTTTCCATTTCATGCCACTTAGAATTTTTTAAATGTTTTTCAGTACATTATATGGTACATTATATAGTACTATTAAAAAATAAAACTTGTCTTGCAAAAAACAAGCCCTCATACATATACGTTGATAAATAAATAAAAGAGTTACGATTTTTTGAAAAGGAGGGAGGAAAAATTGAAAATGGGGAAAAAAAGGGCTGCGTCCTTAAGGAGTTAAAGTCATCTGACATAGCCCGCATTTGTAAAAACTTTCACTGAGGGGTTGGAGAATAGAGAAGATATAGCTTTAAGGAAATGACCCCAAAACGCATTTTTATGAAAACTGTGGAAGCATATATCCAGTTTATACAGTAAATGATTTCTGTGTCTGAAGCAAGAAAGACTGCAGGAGTTTTTGTTGATTATATATAATGCACATTATAAAGTAGTTCTTCCTTTGTCTTGTAAAAGCCATCCAGAGTTTGTCTGTCTTTCACAAAACCCACTTGATCCTCTTGAATCAGAGTTTGTAAAATATAAGCCAGTGTAGATGCTAATAACTTTAAAGTTTAATATCAGTGTTTAATAGCGAGATGAGACAAACATTTTGCGGAGTGTCCAATTGTTTCCCTGGTTTAGGGAAGGTGACTTAATGCGGCTTGATTTTGTTTGGTAAAAGAACATGTTGTCATTGCTAAATGAAATGTTTTACACATAAATAGCAATACATATAAGGTTGTATATCAAAAAGAATACATATATATATATATATATATATATATATATATATATATTCTAACTAGAGATGAGCGAACATACTCGTCCGAGCTTGATATTCGTGCGAATATTAGGGTGTTCGGGATGCTCGTTACTCTTAACGAGCACCACGCGGTGTTCGGGTTACTTTCACTTTCCTCTGTGAGACGTTAGCGCGCTTTTCTGGCCAATTGAAAGACAGGGAAGGCATTACAACTTCCCCCTGCAACGTTTAAGCCCTATACCACCCCCCTGCTGTGAGTGGCTGGGGAGATAAGGTGTCACCCGAGTATTGAAATCTGCCCTTCCCGCGGCTCGCTACGGATGTATTCTGACATTAGTTCAGGGAAAGTGGTATCGTGTTGGAGCTGCTATAGGGAGAGTGTTAGGTGTATTGTAGGCTTCAAGAACCCCAACGGTCCTTCTAAAGGCCATAAATCGTCTCTATATGCGCTCAGTGGGGCCGGCGGCAGCAGCGCCGACCCCATTGAGAACATATAGAAGACAAATCCTTCTTTTCTGCCACAGCTGTAACAGCTGTAGCAGAGAAGAACGATGTTTGCCCATTGAATTCAATGGAACCAGCAATACAGCAGGTTCCACTGAATGCAATGGGCTGCCGGCGATCGCAGGATGAATGGTCGGGAAGGGGTTAAATATATAACCCCTTCCCTGCAATTCATCCAGAAATGTGATACACTAAAAATATATACCGGCGTATAAGGCGACGGGGCGTATAAGACGACCCCCCAACTGTCACCTTATACGCCGGCAATACAGTGGAGCAAAGAATAAAAAGCATTACTCACTTCTTCAGACGATCTGCGCCGCTGACAGTGCGGGGGGGGGCCCACTCTTGCCGCTATTGTGGCTTAATAGTGGGACCTGTGAACTTGAGATGCAGCCCAACATGTAGCCCCTCGCCTGCCCTATCCGTTGCTGTGTCGTTCCCATCACTTTCTTGAATTGCCCAGATTTTCACACATGAAAACCTTAGCGAGCATCGGCGAAATACAAAAATGCTCCGGTCGCCCATTGACTTCAATGGGGTTCGTTACTCGAAACGAACCCTCGAGCATTGCGAAAATTTCGTGCCGAGTAACGAGCACCCGAGCATTTTGGTGTTCGCTCATCTCTAATTCTAACATATATATATATATATATATATTCTAACATATATGTATAGTAACATAGTATGTAAGGCTGAATGAAGACAATGTCCATCTAGTCCAGCCTATCTATCCTCCTGTGTTGATCCAGAGGAAGGCAAAAAACCCCAAAATTAGCCCTTTTGGGGAAAAAATTCCTTCCCGACTCCCTAATGGCAATCAGACTGTTCCCTGGATCAACCCCTAACAGTTCCTACCTTCCTATATACCCGGATTGACAATTAACCTAAGATTTATATCCTGTAATAACCTTCTGCTCCAGAAAGACATCAAGTCCCCTTTTAAACTCCTCTAAGGATTTTGCCATCACCACTTCCTCAGGCAGAGAGTTCCACAGTCTAATTGCTCTTACAGTAAAGAACCCCTTTCTATGTTGGTGATGAAACCTACTTTCCTCTAATTGTTGCGGATGTCCTCTTGTTACCGTTGTGGTCCTGGGTGTAAACAGATCTTGGGAGAGATCCTTGTATTGTCCCCTCATGTATTTATACATGGTTATTTGGTCGCCTCTTAACCTTCTTTTTTCTAGAGTAAATAGTCCCAATTTGGATAGCCTTTCTGGGTATTCCAGTCCCGTCATTCCATGTATTAGTTTAGTTGCCCTTCTTTGAATCCCCTCAAGCACTGTGACATCTTTCCTGAGCACCGGTGACCAGAATTGTACGCAGTATTCCATGTGAGGCCTGACAAGTGCCTTATATAATGGAAGGATAATGTTCTCGTCCTTCACCCCTATACCTCTTTTAATGCACCCCAAGACTTTATTTGCCTTTGCAGCAGCTGACTGGCATTGGTTACTCCAGTTTAGTCTATTATCCACTAATACCCCCAGATCCTTTTCCATATCACTTTTCCCTAGTGGTACCCCATTAAGTGAATATTGGTGACATCCGTTTCTCCTGCCCATGTGCATAGTCTTACATTTTTCAACATTGAACTTCATTTGCCATTTTTCTGCCCAAGCCCCCAGCTTATCTAGGTCCATTTGTAGCCGCACATTGTCCTCCGTTGCATTAATTATATTGTATAATTTTGTGTCATCTGCAAATATTGATATTTTGCTGTGCAAGCCCCTCTCTTGGGTCATTGATAAATATGTTGAACAGAGTGGGGCCTAATACTGAACCCTGTGGCACCCCGCTAGCGACTGTGGTCCAATCAGAGTACGAACCATTTATTACCACCCTCTGCTTTCTATCATTGAGCCAATTTTTTACCCACTTACACACGTTTTCGCCCAGTCCGAGCTGCCTCATTTTGTATATTAGCCTATTATGTGGCACGGTGTCAAAGGCTTTAGAGAAGTCTAGATATACGAGAGATATACGAGATCAATAGATTCTCCCTGGTCCAGCTTAGAGCTTACTTCATCGTAGAAACTGATCAGATTTGTCTGACATGAGCGACCCTTCATGAATCCATGCTGGTGAGGAGTTATTCCCTTATTCTCCTTGGGGTACTCATCGATGGCGTCTCTCAGAATCCCCTCGAAAATTTTTCCCGTTACTGAAGTGAGACTTACTTTTTGCTCCCTTTTTTGTAAATTGGAACCACGTTGGCAATGCGCCAATCCAATGGTACTACACCGGTCTTGATAGTGTCTAGAAATATTAGGTATAGCGGCCTAGCTATCTCGTCACTTAGTTCTCTTAGTATCCTTGGGTGTAATCCATCTGGGCCTGGCGATTTATTAATTTTAGTTTTCTTTAGTCGCTTCCGCACCTCCTCCTGCATTAGGTATGAGATATTTTGTGAGGGGTTCATTTTATTCCCCTGCATCTCGTGTGGCATTTCCTTTTCGTTTGTGAATACACTTGAGAAGAAACTGTTTAGTAGATTTGCTTTCCCTTCGTCATCATCAATGATTTCTCCTGCATTATTTTTTAAAGGGCCAGCGCTCTCCCTGCAAATCCTTTTGCTGTTAATATAGTTGAAAAATAGCTTCGGGTTGTTTTTGCTCTCTTTGGCGATCCGTCTTTCTGCTTCCTCCTTGGCAGTTTTGATCTTATCTTTGCATATTTTGTTTTTTTCCCTGTATGATTTTAGCGCTTCTTCGCTGCCTTCTTGCTTTAGTAGTTTGAACGCTTTCTTTTTTTCATTTATTGCCCCTCTTACCGTCTTGTCGAGCCACATTGGTTTCCTTTTAGTTGAGTTTCTTTTATTTTTAAAGGGAATGAACTGCTCACATGAGGTGATTAGGATCCTTTTAAACTTTTCCCATTTGTCCTCTATACCGATATTTTTGAGGATGTTGTCCCAATTAATGTTACCGATAGTAGTTCTAAGCACATCAAATTTTGCTTTACTAAAGTTTAGTTTCGTTGTCGCTCCCTGATAAGGCTTCCTATTGAGTGACAGCTGGAAGTTGATTATATTGTGGTCACTGTTCCCCAAGTGCCCCTCAACCTGCACCCCCTTTATACATTACGGTTTGTTGGTTAGTACTAGGTCCAGAATGGCCCTCCCTCTTGTTGGTTCCTGCACAAGTTGGTTCAGGTAATTGTCTTTAATTACTCTCAAGAACTTATCACCCCTGTGAGATTTGCAGGTTTCGTTCTCCCATGTTATATCTGGATAATTAAAGTCCCCCATGATAATTACTTCGTTGCGCTTTGACACCTCTTCTATCTGCCTTAGTAGTAAGTTTTCAGTTTCTTCTGTTGCTTTTGGTGGTCTATAGAAGACCCCTATCAGGATTTTGTTATTTTTTCCTCCCTGTATTTCTACCCACAGAGATTCCACCTGTTCGTCTGCTACCCCTATATCCTCCCGTAGCCTCGGCTTCAAGTTCGATTTGACGTACAGACATACCCCTCCCCATTTCTGGTTCCTTCGGTCCCTTCTGAAGAGATTGCACCCCTGCAAATTCACCGCCCAATCGCACTTATCATCAAGCCATGTTTCCGTAATTCCGACTATATCATAATTTTCATCAGTCATTCTCGCTTCAAGCTCACCCACTTTACCAATCAGACTTCTTGCATTCGTGGTCATACAATTTATATCATTTTTTTTTGTTTTTTAAATTCGTTTTGTTGCTATTCGTACTTATGGCTGATCTATCAGTTCTAACTGTACTAACCCCACCCCCTGCTCGACCCCCATTCCCTTTGCTTGGACCCAGATCGCTAGTTACACTGGCTACCCCACTATTTCTCATTTTACCCTCCCCCCCAGTCCCTAGTTTAAACACTCCTCCAGCCTTCTAGCCATCTTTTCCCCCAGCACAGCTGCACCCTCCCCATTAAGATGCAGCCCGTCCCTACGGTAGAGCCTGTAGCCGACAGCAAAGTCAGCCCAGTTCTCCAGGAACCCAAATCCCTCCTTCTTACACCAACTCCGGAGCCACTTGTTTACCTCCCTAAGTTCCTGCTGCCTTTCTAGTGTGGCTTTAGGTACATGTAGTATTTCCGAGAAAACTACCCTGGAGGTCCTCGCCCTGAGCTTGGACCCTAAGTCCCTGAAATCATTTTTGAGGGCCCTCCAATGACCTCTAACTTGTTCATTGGTGCCAACGTGCACCCTAACCGCTGGATCCTCACCAGCCCCTCCCAGTAATCTGTCAATCCGATCCGCGATGTATCGAACTCGAGCGCCAGGAAGACAACACACCGTTCGACGATCCCGGTCTTTATGGCAGATTGCCCTCTCTGTCCCCCTAATAATTGAGTCCCTCACCACTAGAACCTGTCTAGCCTGCCCTGCACTCCGCGTGCCCGTCTCACCAGAGCAGTCATCCCCCTGGCATTCAGAGGGCATGTCGTGCTGCAGCGGTGCTGGCTCTGTAATGGCATCGCCCTCATCTGCCAACGTTGCAGACATGTTGGGTTGTGCCAGTTCAGGACCAGCCTCCCTGGATCTATTCCCTCTACGCCTCCTTCCATCTGTCACCCAGCTTCTTGCCTGCTCCCCCTGCTCTTCCGTACTACCATCCGCCCCCGCCTCTACCCCAGCGAGTGTCTGCTCAGTGAGCAGCAAACTTGTTTCCATGTTGTCAATGGCTCTCAGTGTTGCCAGTTGCTCATTTAGATCCAGAATTTGGGCTTCTACATGTGCGACGTGCACGCATCTTGCGCAACAGTATGCACCCTCGATCGGCTGATCAAGGACCGCATACATTGCACAAGTAGCACACTGTATGACATTGCCAGACATGGAGCTCATCCTAATGGGGATCTACAATTTACTTGTGGAAGTAGTGAAGATAGATTTGTTCACACTCCGCTCAGATGCTGCCGCCTCCGCTCAACCGCTCACACGCTACATTCTAACATATATGTATATTCTAACATATATATATATATATATATATATATATGTATATATATATATATATATATATATATATATATATATATAAATTTGCACCCATTGTGCACTTTTTGTGCACTGCTAGTTAATTGTTAAATTCATCAGCAGTTACCCATTGGAGAACAAAGAATCTGAATGCAGATAATAGCCATCGGGCTATTCACTGCTTTCAGCCAAGGATTAATTTGCACACTTAATTGCTCTTAAGTAGCTACTTAAACGTTTATGCAAAATGATTGCTCAAAGCCGTCACTCAAACTATCCTTTGAGCGATCTTTGAGCGATCATCGGCTGGTGTAAATGGGCCTGTATTTTGTTTAGCTGGGCAAACAATCCCCTCTCCCCTCAAGTTGTTTGAAAGACTGAATGACTGAATGAATGCTGTTCAAACCTAACGACAAGCGAACAAACTAGGGACTATTTTAATGCAGGCCGAAACTCAGCGACCAATGACAAGTGAACAAATAGTGCACGATGGCTTCGCATTTACCCGTAATAATACCCGTTGTACACTTTCGCTCATTTGAACAAATTTTGAGCGACAATTGGCCATTACAGTGAATAATAGTGAGGTTATTGTGTGTGCGCATTACTAAGCATTTCATAAAGAAATTATTACCAGTAATATAACAATTAGTTAAGGCCTATTTAGACACAATGAGTATCACTCAAATTTTGCTCAAAAGCCGTCTTTTGAGCGATAATCATTGTGTCTAAATGTGCCCATCTTTCAGTTTTCTGCCAAACGATGGTTTTCAGTTCTGCTGGAAAACCATCGTTTAGCAGAACAGCTGATAAGAAGGACCGCACACTGTGCTACAGAGAGCGGATTACAGCTGATAACATTGTATCAGCTGTTCTCAGCTGCCAGCCCCGCTAGCAGTTTGAAGCGAAAGTAATCAGGAAACAGTGGGAGTCTGTTTCCTGATTACAGCTACCAGTGGCTGACACTTTGCTATTTGGCACTAATAGGCATTAGAGCCAAGTAATAGATTATGCAAAATGATTTCTCAAAAGCCATCTTTTGAGCGATCATATTTGCAGTGTAAATGCACCCTGAGGCCTTAGTCACACGGGCGTTTTTTGCCGTGATTTGCGGATCGCATGACTGATGCGCATCCGCAAATCGCGTGACCGGGGCCGAAAAATAGCCCGAAAAAACTGCTCCTAGCCACGTTTCAATAGAAACGGGCCGGAGCTGTCCAGCGCATTGAATTCAATGGAGCCGGCAATACAGCCGGCTCCATTGGAAGCAATGCGCTGCGGGTGATCGCGGGATGAATTGTCGGGAAAGGCTTAAATATATAAGCCCTTCTCTGCAATTCATCCAGAAATGTGTAAAAATAAAAATAAAAATATACTCACCTTGTCCGGGCAGACGGAGTTCAGCGCGGCTGGCCTGCAGTGGGTGTGAGTGGGTGTGAGTGAGAGCTGCCCCTGATTGGCTCAGCGCTCGCCGGCAGCCCATTGCTTTCAATGGAGCCAGCTGTATTGAATTCAATGGGCAAACATCGTTCTTTTCTGCCACAGCTGTTACAGCTGTGGCAGAGAAGAATGATTTGTCTTCTATATGTTCTCAATGGGGTCGGTGCTGCTGCCGCCGGCCCCATTGAGCGCATATAGAGAAGAGAACAGGAATCGCATATCACAGATCGGTGCGATCTACGATTTCTGTTCTATAATTTATCGGACGAGCGCATAAAAAGCGCTCATGTGTCCGATACCATTGCAAAGCAATGGTTTTAAAAAATCGCGCGAAAAAACGCCCGTCTGACTAAGGCCTAAGGCCTTAGTCAGACGGGCGTTTTTTTGCGCGATTTGCGCATGCGCATGCATCCGGCATGCGCATGCGTCCGATAAATTATAGAACAGAAATCGCAGATCGCACCTATCTGCGATCTGCGATTCCTGTTCTCTTCTCTATATGCGCTCAATGGGGCCGGCAGCAGCAGCGCCGACCCCATTGAGAACATATAGAAGACAAATCATTCTTCTCTGCCACAGCTGTAACAGCTGTGGCAGAGAAGAACGATGTTTGCCCATTGCATTCAATGGAGCCGGCAATACAGCGGCTCAATTGAAAGCAATGGGCTGCCGGCGTGCGCGGGATGAATTGTCGGGAAGGGCTTAAATATATAAGCCCTTCCCTGCAATTCATCCAGAAAAGTGTTAAAATAAAAAATATATATATAATCACCTGCTCCCGGCAGCTGGAGTTCCGCGCGGCCGGCCTGCAGTGGGTGTGAAGAGGGTGTGAGTCAGACCTGCCCCCTGATTGGCTCAGCGCTGAGCACATCACCAACAGCGCTGAGCCAATCAGGGGGCAGGTCTGACTCACACCCCCTTCACACCCACTGCAGGCCGGCCGCGGGGAACTCCGACTGCTGGGAGCAGGTGAGTATGTATATTTTTTTTTATGGTAACACTTTTCTGGATGAATTGCAGGGAAGGGCTTATATATTTAAGCCCTTCCCAAAAATTCATCCCACACTCGCCGGCAGCGCATTGCTTTCAATGGAGCCGCTGTATTGCCGGCTCCATTGAATGCAATGCGCTGCACAGCTCCGGCCCGTTTCTAATGAAACGCGGCTAGGAGCAGATTTTCGGGCGATTTTCGGGCACCGGTCACGCGATTTGCGGATGCGCATCCGTCATGCGATCCGCAAATCGTGCGAAAAAACGCCCGTCTGACTAAGGCCTAACTCTGTATCTAACCACACCATCTGGGAACAATGCCAGTGAATCTGGGGTATATGAGTTGCCCTTTGTTTAAAAACAATGAATGACTCATCACACCTTGTGATAAGAAGGCACAAATTCAAGGACATCTTTCACAAGGAATACTATAAGAAACTATATTTAACAACTGTTGACCCACTGCTTTGTGGAAAAATAGACAAAATCGCTGAAGGAATGGGAATAGCTGTGAAGGATGTGCTTTTAAACCATTAATTGATTACTTTCACACAAGGTTTATCAGGTTGTGCACATTAAGGCCCATTTACACAGGACGAATGTTGGGCAAACAATGCCCAACACCTGGCCCTGTGTCTCCTCGCTCCTGTGCTCTTGCACGGGAGCTAGTATCGCTGGCTCACTCACAGAGCGGCCAGTAGGGGGGTGCGGAGGCTGCAGGAGATTTCTCTCTTCGCACTCCCCCGCGCCTCTCCATTGACTTAACATAGCGTCCGTTCAGTATTGAAAGGCGGCTATTTACACTGAGTGATCAGCGATCAGCTTATCGTCCATCGTTTATGCTGCATAAATGCAATGTAAACAGCAGCCGTTCAGTATTGAACGACCGCTATGTTATGTCAATGTAGAGCGGCGGGGGAGCGCGAGGAGGGAAATCTCCTCCAGCCTCCCCGCTGTGAGCCAGCGATACCAGCTCCTGTGCAGCAGCACAGGAGCTAGTATGTGTGGGGAAAAGTGTTGGACATCATTTGCCCGACATTCGTCCCGTGTAAATTTGGCCTTTAATTTAATATTTACTCCTTTTACTCTGACACCCTTGACCGTCTTGCTTGTCTGCAGCCAACTACTCACAGACTATGTGGAATCCTTGTCAGTTTACATGCACCAGGACACTGAATTTTTCTCTCTCTCTTCTTTCTCTGATCTTGGGAGCACTTTTCCTCTCTCTGCTTTTACTCTGCCTTTCTCCCACAAAGTTCTCATTGTTCTGTAAGAGGCCTCTCATTATCTCAGTTAAACAAGGGAACACCATCTTAATTGTTCTCATGTCTCATAAGTTTGCCTTCAAACAGGAGGTGAGAAGCACAAATCTCATACAAATATGAACCCCATTCTTTTGAATGGGGTCGTACACATGAGCGAGGTTTTCCTGCATGGTGCCACGATGCTATTAGGGACACAAATTGTGACATTTTCTATCTTAATGCATGTTCTCGCATTGCAGCGCCCATTGCTTCCAATGGGGCCGGGGGAGCATCACACCACTTCCTAGGTGAACGCAATGTGAGGTCTTCCGTTGAAAACAATGAGACAAAATCCTTGATCCTCCGCCACGGCTGTCAGGTGCATATGATGTGAGGTCTTCCATTGAAAACAATGAGAGAAACTCTGCGATCCTGCTGTCAGCCGGTGCGGATGATCGCTACATCCCCAAAGCGATGCAGGCTGTTCACATGGTAGCGAATGCAATGTAATACCATGATTCATGCCCGTGTGAAGTTAGCTTAAAAGAGTTTTTCCCAACCTTTTTCGGCTCATGGCTCACCTCAAAAAAATTTTATCTTATGGCACTCTTGCAAAAAAAAAAATCTCTGTGTCTTTCTGTCTCTCTGTGGCTGACTCTATCTCTCCTTCCTGCAGCACCCCTGGTAACTTCTCATGTACACCAGCGTACATTGGAAATCACCGCGCTAAGACTACATTCACCCTATCCCCTCACAGTGAGGGGTTTTCTCTTTCTCTGGCCCTTCCCACACACACGTCACTTTCATACCTTGCTGTGTGCCAAGATGTGACAGACACATTAAATAATGTTTCAGGCTCTTAAACACCAGCCTATTTTGTACCTTTCCCTGCGTACCTTTCTTCAGTCATCTTTTTCTCTACTGCAGATGGAGAGCTGCTGTTGGACATGCGCACTACAGATTTTTTTTCCCCAAATGTTTATTTTTCCCGCGCTGTCACTAGCCAATGACGCGAGTACCTGCGACCTTTCCACAAAGTAGTTATGGAAAGGCCACAGGTCAAACGGCTCCCATTGACTTAGAAGCTATCCGTGCAAAAATTGAGCATGCTGCGATTTTTTCTTTGCGGGTGGAAATTGCAATTGATTTCCGCTCGTGGGCAGGAAAAAGCGATTTCCCATAGCAGGCTACGAAAGGTATCTGTTGCAGATCCATGATGTGGACACCCGCTGTGGATTCCACAGGAAAAATCCCTTCGTGTGCAGGCGGCCTAAGACATTCACCATGCACGATGAACAAAGGATTTTCATTGTTTGGGTCGTTATTAATGCAGTAATACCCATCATGTGTGGCTTTTTTACATTTCTTTTTGGTGTTTTATCAATTTAAATCGTTTTTTGTGGGAAAAAATGCATATTTTTAAAAACTGGATTTTTTTAAACTTTAAATTAAACTTTAATTGCACCTTTTTGAAGCTGTTTTTTAGATCCTGAGGGAGACGTAAAGATGCAATTGTTAGATCGCCAGAATAGTACATGCCATTACTTACTGTTACAGCAGGAGTCTGGTCACTTATGCACGGCACTGCTCCATTTATTTTCAATGGGATTGCCAGAGATTATGAAGCTGCACTCAGCTATTTCCCTTAGTCCCTTTGAAATGAAGCGAGTAGTGATGTACAGGTGCGACCATTGCTGCATTCAATCGATTGTCACTGCAGGTGGCTGCTGCAAGCCCACAGTGACAGAGGAGAGAGACATGAGACCCTCGTTCTCGGTGTCAGTGGAAGTCTCAGTGGTGAGATTCCCACGATCAAACTTTTATCATTTCTTCTGTGGTTAAGTGATAAGTGATTTTTGGAACAACCCCTTTAGTTACTGTAAACGGAGCTGTCTTTCAGTTTCCTACATATCTGCTGAGTGTCACTTGGCAATAAATAAACTAAGTGCCACAGTTCCAGGACTTTTTCCATCCCAAGGATGATACTTCCACTGTTTAGGAAGTGACGGCATATTCGAGCATCATACGGTTAATACTTTGGGTTGCAAACCCTTGAATACATTTTAGTGTTTGCAAAGTAGGCATTTACTTCTAAAAAGGAGACTTAATTCACTTATAAAGTTTTCTGCATTTTTTATTACAAATGTCTAAATCAATGACAGCACTGCAGTATTTACACACTTCATCTCGAAATTACAACCAGTTTACAAAACATTGTAGAAGACGCTGTACATTTGTACTATGTAACATTGTTACATCCAGTAAGAAAAAAATAGCACAATATATTCTATATAATTGTCATATTGGATAAAATCACAAAAAAATGCCTATTCTCAAAGGATAATCAGTGGAAGTCAAAAATATAAGTGGTCATCACAGGACAACCATTGAAACTAAACAGGGTTTTCCAGGCAGCGGCGGCTGTCAATACTGGGATACATCGGTTCGGATGGCTTGCGCTTATAATTGCAGGTGTATTTTTCGTTGGAATCAATGGGATGGTTTCCGAAACCAATGTATTATGTCGCTGCCTGGAAAACCCCTTTAATCTTTAGGGCCTCTTCACATGGGTATATGCATATTTGCTTGCACTTCAGCGCTGCATTTTTGTAGAAGAAACACATTTTTAAATGCATTTTAGTGTATTTTATTGTATTTTTTCAGCCTGCAGGTATGTATATTTTGTGCGGCAAACTGGACGCACCGCTTGAAATGGCTAATTAATTCCACATGTGTTTTTTCTAGTGTAATTATGCAGTGTATTATGCAGCGTATTGCAAGAACATTTTTGTACTCCCCATTGACTCCTATGGGGACCAGAGCATGCTGCGGTTTTTTTTGCGTTGCTGAAATGCACGTGCAAAACATGGAAATGTGAACTAACCCATTGAAATCAATGGGCTTTATTCTCTGCATATTGCACATGGAAATACACTCATGTGAAGGATCTCTTCATGTGACTTCTCTAAAATCGCCATAAACTCCATATACATAAATTAAAGTAATATATAAATTTAAAAAATCAATCCCTGTAGAAGCAGGCAGCCAACATGTGTCAAGGACAGTATTGCAGTGATGGCAACTACAAGTTACTTCTCTCTGTTATTAGCCAGCTAAATAATCAGTACACACCAGGGATTTTATACCTGTTCGCTGCCTGCTTCTACAGTGATTGATTTTTCTATATGGCTGACTGATAACAGAGAGCTGTAGTTTGTAGTTGCAATCCCTGCAGTACTGTCCCTAACGCAAGTTTGGCTGTCCACTTTTACAGTGATTGATATTTTTCATTTATATATTACTCTGAATCATTTATATAAATTTCATGTTGGTTTTAGAAAAGTAACATTAAGGCCTTAGTCAGACGGGCGTTTTTTGCCACGATTTGCGCATGCGCATGCGTCCGGCGATTTTATAAAACCATTGCTTTGCAATGGTATCGGACACATGAGCGCTTTTTATGCGCTCGTCCGATAAATTATAGAACAGAAATCGCAGATCGCACCTATCTGTGATCTGCGATTCCTGTTCTCTTCTCTATATGCGCTCAATGGGGCCGGCGGCAGCAGCGCCGACCCCATTGAGAACATATAGAAGACAAATCCTTCTTCTCTGCCACAGCTGTAACAGCTGTGGCAGAGAAGAACGATGTTTGCCCATTGAATTCAATGGAGCCGGCAATACAACCGACTCCATTGAAAGCAATGGGCTGCCGGCGTGCGCGGGATGAATTGTCAAGAAGGGCTTAAATATATAAGCCCCTCCCTGCAATTCATCCAGAAATGTGTTAAAATAAAAAATATATATATACTCACCCGGTCCCGGCAGACAGAGTTCAGCGCGGCCGGCAGTGGGTGTGAAGGGGGTGTGAGTCAGACCTGCCCCCTGATTGGCTCAGCGCTGAGCCAATCAGGGGGCAGGTCTGACTCACACCCCCTTCACACCCACTGCAGGCCGGCCGCACGGAACTCCGGCTGCCGGGAGCAGGTAAGTATATATATATTTTTTATTTTAACAGTTTTCTGGATGAATTGAAGGGAAGGGCTTATATATTTAAGCCCTTCCCGACAATTCATCCCACACTCGCCCGCAGCGCATTGCTTTCAATGGAGCGGGCTGTATTGCCGGCTCCATTGAATGCAATGCGCTGGACAGCTCCGGCCCGTTTCTAATGAAACGCGGCTAGGAGCAGATTTTCGGGCGATTTTCGGGCACCGGTCACGCGATTTGCGGATGCGCATCCGTCATGCGATCCGCAAATCGCGCGAAAAAACACCCGTCTGACTAAGGCCTAAAGGTAAACTTTTACTGGTTGTCCTTCTGTGATAACTATATTGGATAAAATAAATAACTAGCATAAAAAAGTTTGTCATGCATGATATTTTTGAAGAATCAAAAGCTAAGTAAAAACTATAAAGATTGTCCTTCATATAGTTTACTGTAATATCGCATTTTATAGCTTAACATGCCATATGTAGGTTATACTTCCCAAGCTAAATGAAGGTTGCTCATACATGTAGTGGTAGTGTGTCGTGTAACTAAAACACGCATGGCAAAACTGCACATAGTTTAACTACAAATTACTACAGCTTTGCAATGAATATTTTGGCCATACTGCCAGTACAGTTGAGACGCAACTGTATTAAAAAATCTTACTGCACCCTATAATGTTCCAAACTATAATATTTAGATGAGCAAGAGAGTAACTGTCCTGAAAAGGACGACTCCCCCCAAAGTGGAACCTGACCTACGTTTCCATTTCTTTTCCTAATTAAAAATAGGTAGGGGATAAAAGAAAGGAAAGATGTTAAAGACCCAGGTCATGTTCCAGTGTGGTGTTGCCCTTTTCAGGGCAGTTACTCTGAATGCTCATCTAGATATTATAGTTTGGGACATTATAGAGTGCACTTACTTCATATATATAATATATATATATATATTTAAATTTAATAAAATTGAAATTTTAATTAAGGGATACAGTACACTTTTCTGTGAATCTCGCATTAAAACCGTCTGCTTAATCAGTATGAGCTGCAGGAACATAAACTGCATTGCAAAACTGTAGTGGAAGATACTGATATATGTACAGGCACCATAGTAGTGGTATTAAGAAAAAAAACTATTTTCCTTTTAACTCCAAATGCTGAATATTGGCTGTATAGGGTTACTGTGTACATCAAAAATTAGTTTATTAAGTATGACCAAGGTTAATGGGGCATGAAAAATCCAAAATTAAATGTAAGACTTTTACTATGCAATAAAAATAGGTTTGTCAAGAAAGCAAACCACTCATACAAGCAGTTGCAAGCAAGATATAATTGATTCAGTGTTCATATACATAGTAAAAATACACTGCACAAGGTATAGAGTGAGTCAAATATTGACCCAACATCGCCTTAGTTTAAAGCAACCTAAATTTTTCTTGTAAACAGTAAGTTGGTATATTTTCTGTTTTGCTTTTCTGTGCATTGAACTATTAGTGTATGAGTTGTGTGAGTTCTTCTGTGCGAGTGCAAGAGTTTTCAAGGGTCAGGAAAAGCTTTAATGATGCTTTCATAGGCCGGAGGTGGTGTGTGAGTTGAGTTACCAAGACGTAGGCTGTTACTAGACCAGTGGAAGTCTGGACGACTAAAGTTGCTAGTAGTGTTAATTGTTGGTGATGTGCTGTTGGCACGAGGTAGAGTAACGAGTTGACTCTCAGCTTCAACTGCAAGAGGAGGAGATTGTAAAAACGGATGAAACGTGGATGCTCTGAAGCTAGGTTTTCTTGCGAATGGGTCAGGCTGCTCTTGTGAAGTTTGCCTTTGAAAAGTCAGGCTAGCTAGGCTGAGGTTGCTCCTACGTTCACAACTACTGTTACGATAAAAGCCAGATCTATTTAATGCATGATTATGAGAAGAAGTTCTAGGACGGCGACTTGATGAGCTGGTCATTCTTGGGGAAATCGATGCACTGGCACGTCGACGAGACAAGCATGTAATTAGAATCCATATTGTACCTCCAATTATCAATCCAATGGCAATGGAGACTGTAAACGATAATATTATTCCACCTGTTGAGAAAGAAAATAATATCACTGCAAATACAGAAACAAGTAAAGGAATAGAAATTAAATTAATATCCTGTGTACTTCGTGAGGAAAGGCTTCATTCATATTAGCACTTTGGTTTCCGTTTTACTGCTTAGTTATGGAAGCACAAAAATGGAAACCATTGACCTAACAGATCCGTCTCATGATGGAACCCAATGGCACCAAACAGATCCCATTGACTAATGGAGTCGGTTTGGTTTTCGTTCGGCTGTCCGGCCTTTTGTATGATGAAATAGTATTGCACACAGCACTAATACATCCTGTATTTTAATGGAAATCAGCAATAGAGGCTCCGAATGGAATTTCCGAGGCAGATGTGAACAAGCCTGTAAAGGGGTTTTATGGTTCTTACAAGCTATCCCCTATCTACAGAATAGGGGATAACTTGCTTATCGGTGGGGTCTAAGAACTGGGACCCCCACTGATCACGAGAATGGGGTCTCGGTCGAACCCCATATGATGAAGCGCAGGCCAGGCTGTGCGTGAAACACTCACTTTGCTCCATTTATTTCAATAAGGCCAGATTCACATAAGAATATGCATATTTGCACATGTAAAAGCGCACTGCTTTTGTGGGAGGAATGTTGCATTCTTGTGTGTGCATCAGCATAATTTACTACACTTTTTGCATGTGCAGGTAATGCACAATTGCACACAAAAAAATACACACCATTGCTCTCAGCCATAAGTAGATGTTTTCATATTCCTGCACAATTACGCAGTGTTTTACACATCTTATAGAATATTGCGTGTGTGTTTGCGCATCCCCACTGGCTTCCATGGGGACAATTGATGCCCAAATGTACAGAAAAATAGATCATGCTGCGAAATATGTGCATATGAACTAACCCGTTGAAATCAATGGGTTCTTTTCGCAGTGTATTGCGTGCATTAATTTTGCAAGTGAAAAAATACAGTCGTGTGAATCTGACCTAAGAGTACTGAAGATTCCCAAGTCAAACACTCAGAAATCTTTTGCTCTCTCATTGAAATGAGTGGGCAGCAATGCACCGCCTGACCTGTGCTTCATTCATTTGGGGACCGACTAGGACTCCGTTCTTGTGATCAGTGGCGATTCCAGCGGTCAAACCCCCACAGATAAGTTAGTTATCCCCTATCCCATGGATAGGGAATAACTTGTAGAAACTGGAAAACTCCTTTTAAAAGTTCATGTAAAGATCTGTTAGTTCTTATATTTTACGCTATCAGGCACCAAATGATAGAGGGGAAGATGCTGACATAAGGGATATATTACATTTTAGGGCTAATGCCCACGGATGGATTTCCGCGGTTCTATTGAACCTAATAGCTCAATGTTCACGCTACAGAATTCCATCGTATAATTCCGCAGCGTAAAATTACCCGCGGCATGTCCTATTTTCCGTGGGAATACGTGTGGATGGATTCCATTGTAGTCAATGGAAGCTGCCTGTCACGCTATACTTCCGCTGTAGCACAGCAGAAGTATAGCGTGAATACGCGCCCCGGCCCACCGCCAGGCACGTCATATGACACTGCCGGCACGTCATATGACACTGCCGGCGTGTCATGCGCTGTACTGCGCATGCCCGTCATGCAGAAGCTGCACAACAGATCCGGAGGTGAGTATTGGGGCTTGGGGGGGGCGCCGTGACGGACTCCGCTGAGGTCTTCAGCTTGCGGAGCCCGTCACGGCCGTGGTAATGAGCCCTTATGATTTGATTCATGTAAAAAGCTGTTTAAATTCTGCCACGACTTATAAACAAAGCTTATTTCCTTCACCACACAGTGATTGACAGCTTTTTTTTTCTCCATTTATACGCAGCCAGCCTAAGGGCTCATGCCTACGGCCACGTCAGAATCCGACTGCGAAATCTCGCATCGGAATCAGACCGGGCGCCCTCCAGAGACTTCATACTCACCTGCCTGGATCCGCTGCGAGTGACTGCAATGGAAGCCGTCCGTACGATCTTTCACACAAATTAAAGCATGCTGCAATTCTCCCCCGCGAGCAGAAAACCACAGTTGATTTCCGCTCGTGGGCAGGGGAGAATCGTTTACCATAGTATGTCTATGGACGGTCATTGCTGCGGAATTCGCGAGGGGGGTCTGGCCATGAATTCTGCAGCGATAATCCATCCGTGGGCATTAGCCCTTACTTTCCTTTTACTATATATTGCTCTCACATAGGGCAGCACCAGAGAACTGACAAATACGCCTCAAATATTAACTTGATTTAAAGTATAACACAGTTTAAACACCATCATACTTGTCAACAGTAGTGATTTTTGCACTACAAATCAAGTTACAAAATATAAAGTTTAATTATGCTAGCTTGTATTTAAAAAGGCTATTTTTCCACAGTTTGAGGGCATTTCTGCAATATCCGTGCAGAATATTAACAAAAGCATCAATTACACAATGTATTAATATTAGAGATGAGCGAGCACCAAAATGCTCGGGTGCTCGTTACTCGGGACGAAATTATCGCGATGCTTGAGGGTTCGTTTCGAGTAACGAACCCCATTGAAGTCAATGGGCGACCGGAGCATTTTTGTATTTCGCCGATGCTCGCTAAGGTTTTCATGTGTGAAAATCTAGGCAATTCAAGAAAGTGATGGGAACGACACAGAAACGGATAGGGCAGGCGAGGGGCTACATGTTGGGCTGCATCTCAAGTTCACAGGTCCCACTATTAAGCCACAATACCGGCAAGAGTGGGGCCCCCCCTCCCAACAACTTTTACTTCTGAAAAGCCCTCATTAGCATGGCATACCTTAGCTAAGCACCACACTAGCTACAACAAAGCACAATCACTGCCTGCATGACACTCCGCTGCCACTTCTCCTGGGTTACATGCTGCCCAACCCCCCTCCCCCCTGCACGACACAGTGTCCACAGCGCACACCATACTGTCCCTGCGCAGCCTTCAGCTGCCCTCATGCCACACCACCCTCATGTCTATTTATAAGTGCGTCTGCCATGAGGAGGAACTGCAGGCACACACTGCAGAGGGTTGGCACGGCTAGGCAGCGACCCTCTTTAAAAGTGGTGGGGCGATAGCCCACAATGCTGTACAGAAGCAATGAGAAATCCAATCCTGTGCCACCTCCATCAGGAGCTGCACACGTGGGCATAGCAATGGGGAACTCATGTGCCACACACTATTCATTCTGTCAAGGTGTCTGTATGCCCCAGTCAGACTGGTAATATGTACCTTAACAGTAACCGCGTTGGTGGTAATGTGGTGGTGACTGCGGACCTAGTAGCACGGTTATATTTTGTTGGTTTTCGGAATGTGGCCAGGATTAAGTGGGCCGTGGCGGGGGGATGGTGGGGGGGCTCTCTTGTTGTGTCGGTAAAGGTGAAATTCTTGGACTGCCACCAGACGAACCAATGCAAAGGCATTTGCCAAGAATGTTTTCATTGTTGGAGGAGGAGGGGGATGTTTTTGAGGCACTACGTGTCCTCTCCACGTGTCTGTGGTTATATGCACCTTAACAGTAACCGCGTTGGTGGTAATGTGGTGGTGACTGCGGACCTAGTAGCACGGTTGTATTTTGTTGGTTTTCGGAATGTGGCCAGGATTAAGTGGGCCGTGGCGGGGGGATGGTGGGGGGGCTCTTTTGTTGTGTCGGTAAAGGTGAAATTCTTGGACTGCCACCAGACGAACCAATGCAAAGGCATTTGCCAAGAATGTTTTCATTGTTGGAGGAGGAGGGGGATGTTTTTGAGGCACTACGTGTCCTCTCCACGTGTCCGTGGTTATATGCACCTTAACAGTAACCGCGTTGGTGGGAAATGGCCTCGCCGCCATCATGTCTTTGGGAAGCCTCTGTTTCCACACCCCAGAGACATACCATTAGCAGCGGTATAGGCAGAGCCCAGAATTCGTAACATTTCAGCCGTAGCATTAGGACAGGCCCCACTAACATATCACTAGCAGCATTATAGGGGGAGGACAGTATTAGTTCCATTTCAGTAATAGTAGCACTCAAGACAGGCCCCAGTAACAATTCCGAAGCAGCAGTATAGGAGGAGCATAGTCTAAGTTCCATTTAAGTAATAGTAGCAGCCTACACAGGCCCCAGGAACAATTCCGAAGCAGCAGTATAGTGGGAGCGCAGTCTTAGTTCCATTTCAGTAGCTGCAGTATAGCCAAGGCCCAAGTTACATTTATGTAGCTAAAGTGTAGGCCAACCCCACACACCTTTCTGTACCATGAGTGCAGGCGAAGAACATAGAAATTGCTATGATTACACTGTAGGTGAGGGCCCCAAAAAATTGGTGTACCAACAGTACTAATGTACCTCAGTAAAAATTGGCCATGCCCAACCAAGATGGCAGGTGAAACCCATTAATCGCTTTGGTTAATGTGGCTTAAGTGGTAACTAGGCCTGGAGGCAGCCCAGTTTAACGAAAAATTGGTTCAAGTTAAAGTTCCAACGCTTTTAAGAGCATTGAAACGTATAAAAATTTTTTAGAAAAATTATATGAGTGAGCCTTGTGGCCCTAAGAAAAATTGCCCGTTCAGCGTGATTACGTGAGGTTTCAGGAGGAGGAGCAGGAGGAGGAGGAGGAATATTATACACAGATTGATGAAGCAGAAATGTCCCCGTTTTGGATGGTGAGAGAGAACTATGCTTCCATCCGCGGGTGCAGCCTACGTATTGCTTAGGTATCGCTGCTGTCCGCTGGTGGAGAAGAGAAGTCTGGGGAAATCCAGGCTTTGTTCATCTTGATGAGTGTTAGCCTGTCGGCACTGTCGGTTGACAGGCGGGTACGCTTATCTGTGATGATTCCCCCAGCCGCACTAAACACCCTCTCCGACAAGACGCTAGCCGCAGGACAAGCAAGCACCTCCAGGGCATACAGCGCTAGTTCAGGCCACGTGTCCAGCTTCGACACCCAGTAGTTGTAGGAGGCAGAGGCGTCACGGAGGACGGTCGTGCGATCGGCTACGTACGCCCTCACCATCCTTTTACAGTGCTCCCGCCGACTCAGCCTTGACTGGGGAGCGGTGACACAGTCTTGGTGGGGAGCCATAAAGCTATCCAGGCTCTTAAAGACTGTTGCACTGCCTGGGCTGTACATGCTGCTCGATCTCCGCACCTCCCCTGCTACCTGGCCCTCGGAACTGCGCCTTCTGCCACTAGCGCTGTCGGATGGGAATTTTACCATCAGCTTGTCCTCCAGGGTCCTGTGGTATAGCAACACTCTCGAACCCCTTTCCTCTTCGGGAATGAGAGTGGGAAGGTTCTCCTTATAGCGTGGGTCGAGCAGTGTGTACACCCAGTAATCCGTAGTGGCCAGAATGCGTGTAACGCGAGGGTCACGAGAAAGGCATCCTAACATGAAGTCAGCCATGTGTGCCAGGGTACCTGTACGCAACACATGGCTGTCCGCACTAGGAAGATCACTTTCAGGATCCTCCTCCTCCTCCTCCTCCTCCTCCTCCTCAGGCCATACACGCTGAAATAATGACAGGCAAGCAGCATGGGTACCGTCAGCAGTGGGCCAAGCTGTCTCTTCCCCCTCCTCCTCATCCTCCTCATGCTCCTCCTCCTCCTCCTGAACGCGCTGAGATATAGACAGGAGGGTGGTCTGACTATCCAGCGACATACTGTCTTCCCCCGACTCTGTTTCCGAGCGCAAAGCGGCTGCCTTTATGGTTTGCAGGGAACTTCTCAAGATGCATAGCAGAGGAATGGTGACGCTAATGATTGCAGCATCGCCGCTCACCACCTGGGTAGACTGCTCAAAGTTTCGAAGGACCTGGCAGATGTCTGCCAACCAGGCCCACTCTTCTGAAAAGAATTGAGGAGGCTGACTCCCACTGCGCCGCCCATGTTGGAGTTGGTATTCCACTATAGCTCTACGCTGCTCATAGAGCCTAGCCAACATGTGGAGCGTAGAGTTCCACCGTGTGGGCACGTCGCACAGCAGTCGGTGCACTGGCAGATTAAACCGATGTTGCAGGGTGCGCAGGGTGGCAGCGTCCGTGTGGGACTTGCGGAAATGTGCGCTGAGCCGGCGCACCTTTACGAGCAGGTCTGACAAGCGTGGGTAGCTTTTCAGAAAGCGCTGAACCACCAAATTAAAGACGTGGGCCAGGCATGGCACGTGCGTGAGGCTGCCGAGCTGCAGAGCCGCCACCAGGTTACGGCCGTTGTCACACACGACCATGCCCGGTTGGAGGCTCAGCGGCGCAAGCCAACGGTCGGTCTGCTCTGTCAGACCCTGCAGCAGTTCGTGGGCCGTGTGCCTCCTATCTCCTAAGCTGAGTAGTTTCAGCACGGCCTGCTGACGCTTGCCCACCGCTGTGCTGCCACGCCGCGCGACAGCGACTGCTGGCGACGTCCTGCTGCTGCTGACACATCTAGATTGCGAGACAGAGGTTGAGGAGGAGGAGGAGGAGGGTGCTTTAGTGGAGGAAGTATACATCGCCGAACATACCACCACCGAGCTGGGGCCCGCAATTCTGGGGGTGGGTAGGACGTGAGCGGTCCCAGGCTCTGACTCTGTCCCAGCCTCCACTAAATTCACCCAATGTGCCATCAGGGAGATGTAGTGGCCCTGCCCGCCTGTGCTTGTCCACGTGTCCGTAGTTAAGTGGACCTTGCCACTAACCGCATTGGTGAGGGCGCGTACAATGTTGCGGGAGACGTGGTCGTGCAGGGCTGGGACGGCACATCGGGAAAAGTAGTGGCGACTGGGAACTGAGTAGCGCGGGGCCGCCGCCGCCATCATAGCTTTGAAAGCCTCCGTTTCCACAACCCTATACGGCAGCATCTCAAGGCTGATAAATTTGGCTATGTGGACGGTTAACGATTGAGCGTGCGGGTGCGTGGCGGCGTACTTGCGCTTGCGCTCCAACACTTGCGCTAGCGACGGCTGGACTGTGCGGTGCGAAACATTGGTGGATGGGGCCGAGGACAGCGGAGGTGAGGGTGTGGGTGCAGGCCAGGAGACGGTAGTGCCTGTGTCCTGAGAGGGGGGTTGGATCTCAGTGGCAGGTTGGGGCACAGGGGGAGAGGCAGCGGTGAAAACCGGAGGCGGTGAACGGCCTTCGTCCCACCTTTTGGGGTGCTTGGCCATCATATGTCTGCGCATGCTGGTGGTGGTGAGGCTGTTGGTGGTGGCTCCCCGGCTGATCTTGGCGCGACAAAGGATGCACACCACTGTTCGTCGGTCGTCAGGCGTCTCTGTGAAAAACTGCCAGACCTTAGAGCACCTCGGCCTCTGCAGGGTGGCATGGCGCGAGGGTGCGCTTTGGGAAACAGTTGGTGGATTATTCGGTCTGGCCCTGCCTCCACCCCTGGCCACCGCACTGCCTCTTGCAACCTGCCCTGCTGCTGCCCTTGCCTGCCCCTCTGAAGACCTGTCCTGAGTAGGCGTTGCACACCAGGTGGGGTCAGTCACCTCATCGTCCTGCTGCTCTTCCTCCGAATCCTCTGTGCGCTCCTCCCTCGGACTTACTGCCCTTACTACTACCTCACTGCAAGACAACTGTGTCTCATTGTCGCAGAACTCTGGGTGGATGATAGCTTGCTCGAAGCACTTTCTGTCATCCACGACAGGACCTGCTCACACTGCTCATTTTCTAATAAAGGTCTCCCGCGTGGACCCATTAATTGGGCGATGAATGTGGGGACGCCAGAAACGTGCCTCTCTCCTAATCGCGCAGCAGTCGGCTGCGACACACCTGGATCAGGAGCTCGGCCTGTGCCCACACCCTCACTTGGCCCTCCGCGTCCTCGGCCGCGTCCACGTCCGCTAGGCCTACCCCTACCCCTCAGCATGCTGTATTACCAGTGATTTCCAAGCCAGGAAAGAAATTGGCGCAAGCCTGCAGCCAAAATAGAATTTTTTCCCTTGTTTTTCAAAGGACAAGCCACACTGCGTGTATTCAATGAATACTACTACGTTTAATAACTGTGTTGTGGCCCTGCAAATGTGTCAGAGAACTGCAGTGATGCAAAGTTATTCGCTACAGCAGATCAGGGATTTCCCATGCAGGAAAAAAATTGGCGCAAGCCTGCAGCCAAAATAGAATTTTTTCCCTTGTTTTTCAAAGGACAAGCCACACTGCGTGTATTCAATGAATACTACTACGTTTAATAACTGTGTTGTGGCCCTGCAAATGTGTCACAGAACTGCAGTGATGCAAAGTTATTCGCTACAGCAGATCAGGGATTTCCCATGCAGGAAAAAAATTGGCGCAAGCCTGCAGCCAAAATAGAATTTTTTCCCTTGTTTTTCAAAGGACAAGCCACACTGCGTGTATTCAATGAATACTACTAAGTTTAATAACTGTGTTGTGGCCCTGCAAATGTGTCAGAGAACTGCAGTGATGCAAAGTTATTGGCTACAGCAGATCAGGGATTTCCCATGCAGGAAAAAAATTGGCGCAAGCCTGCAGCCAAAATAGAATTTTTTCCCTTGTTTTTCAAAGGACAAGCCACACTGCGTGTATTCAATGAATACTACTAAGTTTAATAACTGTGTTGTGGCCCTGCAAATGTGTCACAGAACTGCAGTGATGCAAAGTTATTCGCTACAGCAGATCAGGGATTTCCCATGCAGGAAAAAAATTGGCGCAAGCCTGCAGCCAAAATAGAATTTTTTCCCTTGTTTTTCAAAGGACAAGCCACACTGCGTGTATTCAATGAATACTACTAAGCTTAATAACTGCGTTGTGGCCCTGCAAATGTGTCACAGAACTGCAGTGATGCAAAGTTATTCGCTACAGCAGATCAGGGATTTCCCATGCAGGAAAAAAATTGGCGCAAGCCTGCAGTAAAACGTAGCTGGCTGCGTCTGATTTTTTTTAACGTTCTGCACGCAGCACACACGTACCCAGAGCCCTGAGGACTGTCAGAGGCAGGCGAAATAGAATTTTTTCCCTTGTTTTTCAAAGGAAAAGCCACACTGCGTCTATTCAATGAATGATGTATGTCTTCTGGCCCTGCCTACACAATTCTATCCCTGTAGTATTAATGCCGGGTGCAATGGTCTGCACAGCCGGTTTTGAGAAAAAAAAATAAAAATGCAACACTGCTAACAGCAGCCTGGACAGTACTGCACACGGATAGATGTGGCCCTAGAAAGGACCGTTGGGGTTCTTGAAGCCTACACTCACTGCTAACACTCTCCCTGCCTAACCACCACTTCTGTGCCTATTGCAGGGCGCAATGCTCTGCAGATCCAATTTTGAAAAAAAAAAAAAAAAATACAGTGCTAACACAGTACTGCACACTATTAGATGTGGCCCTGAGAAGGACCGTTGGGGTTCTTGAAGCCTACACTAACTCCTAACGCTCTCCCTACAGCAGCTCCAGCACGATAGCACTTTCCCTCAGCTAACTCACAAGGCATCTGAGCCGAGCCGCGGGAGGGGCCGATTTTTATACTCGGGTGACATCAGATCTCCCCAGCCACTCACAGCAGGGGGGTGGTATAGGGCTTGAAGGTCACAGGGGGAAGTTGTAATGCCTTCCCTGTCTTTCAATTGGCCAGAAAAGCGCGCTAACGTCTCAGAGAGGAAACTGAAAGTAACCAGAACATCGCGTGGTACTCGTTACGAGTACCGAGCATCCCGAACACGCTAATATTCGCCCGAGTATCAAGCTCGGACGAGTACGTTCGCTCATCTCTAATTAATATCTCAATTTTATTTTCTTAAATATCAATTTTTATTTTTTAGCAGGGCTATCATATTATTAAAATTTGTATATGAACAAGAAATATCCAAAACAGATGAGTGTCACTGATGCTTATCAAGTATCAGTTGACCAGACAGAAAAGAATGAGACAAATTAGTTTAAATTTGTAAGTTTCTCAGCAGATTCCAATCACTTCATCTCTAGAACTTTCATCATTCTATCCAACACTTTAGGACATGTTGACTTGACAGGTTAGTTGCAGAATGCATACTAAAATCTGCATTGAATTGCATTTCAGTTCTATTGAATGGAGTTTTCAAAGACTAATTCACATGCAGAAAACATATGTGGGTGGATTTATCATGCAATGTGATGCTTTTCCACCCCCTCTCTCTATAACTAACCATACTGTGTGTTCTGATCAATAACTTATCTCCCGATATAGCATCTCACACAGACACTAGGGAATACAGAGGATATGTTCAAATGAGGCGAATATGCTATGGATTTTCTTTTCTACATCTTTTGAGCGCAAAATCCATAGCATTTACAACAGCAGTTTAAAGTAATACTTCCAACCAACTGAAGAGAGATTCTCATTAACTACTTAACAACCAAGCACAGTAAATTTACAGTGCATATATGAAAAATGCGTGACCGAAGCTTCAGATGCCTTTTTAATTCGCACTTGTTGTGCTGTCACACAATGGTAAGATTCACACATAAATAGTGCAGCCCCACTGAAAGCAATGGGAGAGGATCGTTATTCCATGCTGCGGCTGTGACAGCTGCAGCAGGGGATTCCCTTTAATGTGAAACCCCTGGATGCTGTCACATCCAGGGGTTTCACCTTGCTGTCAATGGGGCTCGTGGCAGCAGCGCCGGCGCCATTGAAAGCAATGGGATAGCATAGCGCTCCTCTGCCACAGCTGTGACAGCTGTGGCTGCTGATTCCTTCATCCCCAGGGGGAGTCCCCTCATCACTGAGCACTGTGATGAAGGGATCCCCAGCCACAGCTGTGGCAGAAGAGCGTGATGCTATCCCATTGCTTTTAATGGGGCCAGCGCTGCTGCCGCCCCATTGACAGCAATGGGATGAAGGCAACCCCTGCAGCGATTTTTTTTTGGGGGGGGAGGTGGGGGAGGGGGTGATAAAGCTATAAGCCCTAACCCGAAAATAAGCACTAGCTGCAGTAAAAAAAAAAAGCGCTGTCCTGGACTCCGCAGCATCTTCTTCCCCCGGGTTCCCGGCACTGTGCTTCTTCATTTCCTTCTGTCCAGAGATTGAAAAATCCCCACCTCCTGGGAGCTCTGCCTCTGAGTGGCTGAGCACTTTGACTAATAACAGCCATTCAATGAATAGGTGATGTATTCTTCTTTTTTCCCTGCAGCTAAGACTTATTTAAGAGCTTTGACATCGCATCGTGCGAAACGAAAAATGCTGTCCTATCTTTTGCAGGTGCGAATTTTTAGTGCTTGCAAAAAACGGACATGTGACCGCTTTCATTAGAAAGCATTGGTTCTAATAGAGCCATTTTTTTAAACATACCTATTCATGCGTGAAAAAAAAACTTGTCTGACTGAGCCCTAAAAAAGAAAATTACCAACCCCTGACTCAAACCTAAACCATCGCCTTATGCGCCCTTTAATTCAAGACTATACAAGTTATATATCAAAACATCCGAAACAAAATGAGTAATCCCTTACTTTATTTTAGCATACACATACTCATTTCAAAAATAACTATACATTTTAAAAAATGTTTTTTTTACTTTTTACCCCTAATTAAACTAAAAAAGCAAGAATAAAGTCAGAAAAAATACATAAAAAAAGACCTATATGTTATGGGGAAAAAATGCAGCAAAAATAATTTGGGTAGCTGAAGAAAGAAAAAATATTACAGTAAAACCATTGTATGGGTAAAATACTTAAAAAGTGTCTGGTTCTTTAGGACCAAAACACCCTGGCCTTTAAGGGGTAATTATATCTTCCATAGCCTCTTTCTCACTTCAATGCAAACTGTGCTTGCAGTACCATGCCAAGCCATTGCAGAATTTATGGAGCTATGCGTTTCCAGCACTCAGCAGCTCCAGACACTAATAAGCAGCGCCAACGATCAAATGATGAACTTGGAGGCAGATTCCTACCGATCTACTATTAATGACCTATTCTGAGGATAGGTAATCAATAGTTTACTACAGGAGGAGAGGGCAGTAGCCCTGAGGAAACAGCAGCAGAGGACTGAGCACACAATCAAAAGAATAAAAGCTCACTTACTCTCAAACGGGAAATAAGATTTACAATTGCATAAGTCCAAGGAGCTCCAGACACGCCGACAGTCCAAACGCCACTACTAGGCATAAATTCTTACAAAGTGTCAGCTCTACATGTGAAAAAACGTTGGAAACACATCATATGTAAAGCCTGATGCCTGCTGTTTTAAAGAATAAAGCATTTTTTTCACACATATAGCCGACACGTTGTAAGAATTTATGCCTAGGGGACTGAGCAGCCTGGCCAGCAGAAGTAGCGGAGGCAGCTTGCTGCAAGTGTAGCATTGTCCAAATGCTGGGGAGCAGCGCAGAAGTCTATGAAAATGCCCTGATAACCTGGGGGCAAAAAGCAGGATCACAAGGGCTCTGATGACTTGATGGCCAAAGAGGCAATGCCAAATATGGGCCAGTCAGACCACAAAGTTAAAGGACCCCTCAGCAAGTGGGAGAAGGAGTGCCTGACACTGCAGTAGTGATGTAGAAGAGAACGTTTCTGTGCAACTGGAAGCTGGAACACGATGCTAAAACTGTTTGAGTGTGATAATGCCCTGGGACTATATTACATAAGTCCCTGGCTAGGGTCGGGGTCATGTACACGTGGGCACTGAACTAAGAATAGCGTATATAAGTTTAGATCAGAAACACATCACAGTTATGGTGTGATGTGTTTCTGATGTAAAAGGTGATCTGAAGATATGGGTATTATATATGTGATATAATGTATCAGAGAGCAGCAGAATGTTTGGCAGCACACTATGTTTATAAATGTATGTATGGTGGTAATGGTGTCTATGATGTCGGTGCATCCTGTGTGTAAAGAAGAGGTCAGAATAATGTATAATAAGTGCTGCCTGTGACTGTGAGTCCAACCCTGTAGTGTTGCTGCAGGCTGTGATGAGCTGAAAACACTATGCCACACCTCTATTAGACTTCTGCTACCGGTGTTGGTGTGATGCTATGGCAGCTTCCTGCTCATACGCCATGAGACGCAGAGCTGCGATCCATTGCAGATGCATTCCCACAGCCATGGGAAAATGCCCTGCTGAAGCTGTTAACAGTCTGTCCTGATGCTGCTGCATTTAGTGGTCTCTCTCCTCTGCCAGAATGAGATTTGTCATTTTGTCCTTGTAGCAGGGACCAAGGAGAATGGCCACCAGGTAATGATGTAATGTTTTGGTGTGAGCTAGGCAAAGGTCCTTCTGCAAGCACTGTAGCATGAAAGCACTCATATGCCTTAAAGTGACTTAGGTAGATGGCCCACATTCCTTGGGGTCAGGCCTAAGAGTGTCTACAGGCTGGTCCCGCCATCCACGTAGAATAGATGGGGTTAGTGATGGATGGAAAGAATGTTATGTAGCCCCCTCTCTTGCCTCTGGTCCTAAATTATCTCCCTCTTCTTTCTCCTCCATACTTCTCGCATGGGTGGAGAAATGTGTTGGAACAGACAACTCCTCTTTTCTTGCCCAAAGCCACCATGCCTGTGGTGTTGAGTACTACTGGACTAACCAGACAGTTGGGAGATTGGTATCTCTTTCTCCTCCTCCTGTGGCAACAGTACGTCATACTCACTCAGACCCTGTAGTGCCTATTCCAGCAGACAGACAACAGAAATGGTCATACTAATTAGTGTGCCATCATGACTGACCACTTTGGTCGCTTCCTCAAGGCAGGCCAAAACACAAACATCTTTGATCTGCAGCTACTTCACAGGCGTCAAGTCACCAATCTCTATACAGTGCCTGCTAATGCTATACACTATGAACGTGTGGGAGTTTTCACCACTAGCTCGTTCGCTCTTGTGCAGCCTGTTGAGACAGGCAGATTCATCATTGACTGGTCTAACAAAAGTTGCTCACTTGTCCTTCAATGTTTTACATTCACTATGTGAAACACTCAACGATCAGTGTTTAACCCCTTAACGACTGCCCCATCGGGAAACTACGTCCTCAGTAAGTGGGCTTTAATCCCAGAGGACGTAGTTTTATGCATCCTCTTTGGATTAATGCCCACTTGCCTGAGGACGTGACAGATCCATGCTGCCCGATCGGATCCATCAGGGCAGCTGAAAATACTCACCCGCCTTCTCCCCGCTGCCCGCTGAAGATATGGTCCTCCCGGACCCGCCGCCGGCCTTCTGCGCATGCACGCCAGACGATGACGTCACACGCAGAAGCCCGGGAGCCCCCGGCAAATTTAAAAACTCCTGGCTCCCGGCTCCTGAAGGTAGCCTGGAACCAGGAGGTGTTACCGGGGATAGCGGCGATCGCGAAAAAGTTAAAAAAAGTTTTAAAAAAGTAAAGTTTCACCTCCCCTCATGGTTTGGATCCATGAGGGGAGGTGAAAATACTCACCTCGGGTCTTCTGCGATGTCCCGATGTCCTGGGACCCGAAGTGCCCGTCTGCGCATGCGCGCCCGATGATTGACATCGGGCGCGTGCACAGAGGGGCTCGAGCCCCGGGAAATTTAAAATCCCTCTGCTCCATGTGTAGCCAGGAGCAGAGAGATGTCACCAGGGACATGATCACTGTCATCCAATGGATGACAGTGATCATGTAAAGTAAAAAAAAAAAGTTTTAAAAAGTTAAAAAAGCTTGCATTTCATCTCCCCCCACGGATCATATTTGTGAGGGAGGATGAAATGACGTACCTAAGGCCCGTGGATTTATCCGCGGACCTTACCCCAGCTTCTGCGCACGCCGCCGTCGCCACAATGGCAGACGCATGCGCAAAAGCTGTGATAATTTAAAATCTCCCTGCTCCTGGCTACAAAACTTAGCCTAAAGCCTGGAGATTTCAAGGGGGGCCGCGGTGAGCGGTTCCCGATCACGTGTTCGCCGTTATCCAATGGATAATGGCGATCACGTAAAAGTAAGAAAAAGGTGAAGGGTCATCTTCCCTCACCGATGCGATCGGTGAAAGGAGATGAAACATTTTACCGGAGGCCTCCGTATTTGCACCCCGACGCGATGTTCCTCCGTGAACTTTCCCAGATTCTGCGCATGCGACCGCCGGTAAAACACCGGATATATGCGCAGGAGTCGGGGAGCCCAGGAAAATTGGTCGCCGAGAGCCTGGAGCAGTGACGTGTGGCCTTGTTGAGCGGTCCCCGGTCACGTGATAAAAAGGTAGCGATCTACCTTAGGCCGGTCTCACATGACCGGATAGGAATTACAGATTCCGCATGCGTCTGATCCGCGGTATTATGCAGATCAATCGCATTGGATTACACAATTCCGCTCACATTAGCGGGTCGGAATTGTGTAATCCACTCACACAAAAGAGAATGCAGCATGTTCTATTTTACCGCGGATATCCGCAACATAGAGCCCATTGTGCTCCATGGTCGTGGATATACCCGCTGCCCATACACAACTACATTGTATACGGGCTGCGGGTACCCGCGTCATCGCTAAGCGACGGTGCGGGAAATGCAAACAAAAAAAAAGTACTGCGCATGACCGCCTGTGTGAGTAGGCAGTTATGCGCAGTACATTACGCGGCCGTACACAGGGTCACAGCCGGGCTCACAGATGGGATCCGCTGCTTTGCTTAGATTTATTCAAAAATTGTAGTGTAAAAATACACAGTACACTCCTAGATAAATTCGTTAGCGGGTCTAGTTTTCAAAATGGGGTCATTTATGGGGGTTCTCTGTCGTTTTGGCCGCTCAAGGGCTTTACAAGTGTGCTATGGGGCCTAAATCACCTTCATGCTAAATTTATGTTCTGAAAGCCACCGACTACTCCTTTCGTTTTGGACCCCGTTGTGCATCCAGACATAAGATTAGGGCCACAATAGGTATGTCTCTGAACACGGGAGAAATAGGGATATCCATTTTGTGGTGCAAGGCTTCATTCATGTGTGTGCTGTACAAAAAAAGCTGTTTTTAAAATGACAGAATTGCCAAAAAAAACAAAAATTACAATTTTTTCCTTTTGCTTTGCTTGAATTCATTCAAAAACTGTGGGGTCAAAATGGGCAGTACACCCCTAGATAAATTCGTTAAGGGGTCTAGTTTTCAAAATGGGGTCATTTGTGGGGGTTCTCTTTGGTTTTGGCCGCTCAAGAGCTCTACAAAGGTGCTATGGGGCCTAAAACGCCTTCAAGCAAAATTTATGTTCTGAAAGACACCAACTACTCCTTTCATTTTGGGTCCCGTTGTGCATCCAGACATAAGATTAGGGCCACAATGGGTATATTTCTGAACACGGGAGAAATGGGGGTATCCATTTTGGGGTGTAAATCCTCATTTTCATGGGCACTATAGGAAAAAAATATGTCTTTAAAATGACATATTTGCAAAAATATGAAATTTTATTTTTTCTCCTCTAAATTTAATTAATTCCTGAAAAAAAACTGTGGGGTCAAATACTCATGACACCCCTCAGTGGATACATTAAAGGGTGTAGTTTTTAAAATGGGGTCATTTGGGGCGTATCTGTTATTCTGACACTAATGAGCCTTTGCAAACTTGGCTTGGTGCAGGAAAACAAAGTGTTCCTCAAAATGCTGAAAAGTAATGTTAAATTTGTATGTCCTCTAAATGGTTAAAAAAACACAAAAGTATTTCAAATGTGCATTCAGAATAAAGTAAACAGATCGAAATATATATCTTATAAAAAATTTGTACAGTATGTTTGGACATATTTGAGATATTACAGTTGAAAATGTGAAAAAATGAAAATTTTTTCAAAATGTTCCCAATTTTGGCGCTTTTAATAAATATACACAAATTATATCGGTCTCTTTTTACAACCAAAATGAAGTACAACCTGTGGCGAAAAGACAATGTCAGAACCACTTGGATATGTAAAGCCTTTACGGAGTTATGCTACGTTGAACGACGCATGTCAGATTTCCAAAATTTGGCTCCGTCATTAAGGCACAAACAGGCTTCGTCACTAAGGGGTTAAATAGAATGATGAGTGAATGATCCAACAATGATTTTTATACCTTCAGAAACTGAACAAGAAGCGAACAATTCGCATTCGTTGTTCAGTCGTTCATTCGCGTTTAGACTGAATGATCGTCATTGAGTTTAGTTTGTTTGAACAATTTTTTAAATGCAAATAGTTTTATTTAAAAGCACCCGTAAACAACTGGATTTGAGGTTTCTGCCCAATCATTAATTGCAGAGGAGAGGCCTGAAGTAGACGTTCTACTGTCTCTACTCAAAACTGCCTCTCTGAGCTCAGAGGCTACTGCATGAGCACAGAAGGAGATGGAGGAAGAGGCAGCTACAGCAGGATGAGGCTTTTTGCTATCTCGCTCCAGAGGACTTTCCAAGGCAGCATGTCCCCTATCCCTAGCATTCTTAGCATTTCCTTTTTATTTAGTTTTTTTTTTGTTTACTTTGTATTGCAGTTATGTAACTTTTCAGCGAACTTTGTAGCTTGCAGAAAACCACAGGTAGCTGCATAAGACTTGCAAATAATTCGGAGCGGCCACATTAGTGACTTTAAACAACGTCTGAAGCCGTTGACACATACTGTGTGTCTGCAGTTTCCCTGTTTGGGATTATTTTTGGTTTATAATAACCAAAAACCGCTAACAACTAAGGCTGCCTGTCCACGGGCGTTGCAAAATCCCGTGATGGGAGCCGCTCCCCGGTAGCATCAGCAGGAGCCGGCAGATGGATCTCCGCTCGTGGACAGGAGGGCTGCACTTTCCATAGCAATGCATTCCCCACGGCGGATTATCGCTGCGGGGAACGCAGTGAAAATTCGCCGGTGGATAGGAGCCCTAACTGGGCCGCAATCGCTTGGTGGCACAATATGTGAGAAAAGAAGGTCACAGAGTATAGACTAAATCTTTGTGAACCTTCCCTGTTTTGTGCAGTGTAATTTAATTCCTCTTACCCTACAGGTAGGTGCATCAGGCCTGCAAACTCGCAACTCTAAACACTGTCTGAGGCCGTTAACACACACTAATTTTTTTACAGTTTCAATGTCTTTTTGTTTTATATTCACAAAAAAGCACCGCCAACTAAATAGTCTACAATCCCAGGGCGGCACAATATGTGAGAACAGAAGACCACAGAGTATAGATTGCATATTTTGAACTGTCTCTGTTATGCTGCATAAGTCCTGGACTCGCAAATTTGAAGAATGACTGAGTCCACAAACCGAGATCAGCAATATTCCCCATACCAAATCAGAGTTTGTCTGTTTTGTTGTTATATACAGTGACAGTAACAGAAATGTACGATCTTTCAATGTACAAACTTAGGCTCAATGTCCACATGCGGATTTTAATTATAAAATCCGGAGGGAGAGCGGCACCTCTAGCCACCCCTTAGGGATGCATTGGCATCCGCAAGGCAATTTAAATCATGTGGATGTGATTTTTTTCCTGGCGTGCGTATCGCACACGTGAGAAGAAATCGCAGCACGTTCCATTTTCCTGTGGATCCTGCAGGGAAGCCGTCCGATGCGTAACACACCCGCAGCTGTCACTGTGGACGTGCCGCAGATCCACGGGAAAGCAGGAGATTTAAAAACAAAAAAGAAAGCACTGCGTATGTGCTGAGCGCGCTGGACAGCAATCCCGGACGCATCCGCCATGCTGAAGAAAGAAGATCCAGCCGGCACAGAGGAGACCCACGCTGGATCCAGAGAGGTAAGAATCTGTCTTTGCCTCTCCATGTCCGTGGGCACGCACAGATTCTGCTGCTGGATTCAGCAGTGGATTCCGTGTGTGCACGTGGACATTGGGCCTAAGTTTTGTATACGCACATAAACATGATGCAGCTTCATTCTCTGGTGACTCCAACACAACCCCATTTAACTTCTCTCCACCACCATTCACACCTTCTGTTTACTTCGGCGGCAGTTGTCACATGGGTTGTTTACCTATGTGACCACTGAAGCCAATAGGGGATCAGACAGGGACGTCATCAGTGATGTCCCATAAACCAGTAAGGGATTCTATTTTACAAGAGCCGGTGACATCACCTTTTGAATACTGTGGTTCCGGAGTGTCAAAACAGCAGTCCGATACCACTGTAAGTATATTGATTTTATATGGCTTTGGTCACATATGACCGATAACTATATTAAAAAATTAAAGGGGTAGTCCGAGACCAAAGTCAGATTCCAAAATAGTCAGAAATCATCTCACTGTACTATAGTTAATCTATCCATTACCTTTCATCTGCATTTTCTGTACCCCTCGAGTCTACTAGGTTTTGTTGTTGTGTACATTATTATTTCCTGTTCACAGTCCTTCTGTGCTTCTCTACTATATCTCCCATAATTCCATGGGCTGCATCTCTGCCTGTTCACTCTGTATCCTCCTCCTACACACAGCTCATGAATACTAAATCCCACCCACTAAACTAATTTTGATCTTGATCTTTTACCTTCCAGATCCTTTTCCAGCAAATGGCAATACTGTGGAATAAGAATTACACAGTACACACACCATCCAGAAATATAACCTTTATTACTCATTTACCCACTATTATATAAGCTAGGCTGTGTTGGTGCACATGCACAGTACCCTCTTCTAAGTTTACAACTGTGCCTGCTCCTGGCTCTCCAACCAGCTTACAAATACTCATGTGGCTGAGACAGGATGGTCAGGACAGGAAGCTAGGAGCCTCTGATTTTGGTCATTACATCAGAGGAAGTCTCAAAATCAGGTCATGTGACCCACCAAGCTTGAAGCACAAGCACTCATTTAAAGGTAATCTGTCACCCATTTTTAGCCCTATGAACTAAGCTTTATGGGCTAAACGTAGGTGACCCACTGAGTCTGGGAATATAAGGGTTATACTTCTTTTCCCCATCGTTCCCCCACCCCCACCTCCTCCGGTGTCAGAGCTTTTCCAGCACATACTCCAAAAAATTACAAAATGTGATGTGAATAGAGCCTAATAATGTTCTCCTAAAAGTACAAGATTTTCATTTTCTTATTTTTCATTCGCTACATTGTTACAACCTGAAATAAAAGTAAACAGCATCCTTTATTACTTAATGTAAGCTGATAGTTAATTATGTTAGTTCCATCTGAGACTGCATAATTATCTTTTAATTGTGTTAAACGCAGCATACACTAGTCATACCAAAGGCAAGATCACATTCATTGCTTCCTGCTTTATTAAGGATCAGTTGCAGAAGCAATATGAGGGAATAATGATAAATGATGCACAGTACTTACCAAACTGTGCTTTGGTATTTACTTTAGGGTGCTTTCACATGAGTGTGCTTACATATCGGTAGGTGAACACAAAACCACGCGTCTATTAGAACCATTGGTTCCCTATGCTGTGTTCACATGTCCATGTTTTACAGGCGTGCAAACGCATGTACCTGCAAAACATAGGACATGCGTGCACCATACGTCCATGGTGCGTGTCAATATTCCCCAGCTGGGAGTCCCCTTGTCACTGAACACTGACAGCACTATCACAGTGTTCAGTGACAAGGGGATTCCCCACGAGGAGTAAAGAATCCCCTGCCGCAGCTGTCACAGCTATGGCAGAGGATTAAGAAGCTCTCCTATTGATTTCCTGCAGTAATTTTCAGTAAAGGGCTTATATTTCAAGCCCTTCCCTGAAAATCATTCCTATCTGGTGTAAAAAAATGTAAAAAAATAAATACTCACCTCTCTGCCGCTACCGGGGCTCAGGCGCATCTAGCAGCTTGGGTCCCATCACTGTAATGAAGTTCTTTCAGCAGGCGGAGTTTTAAAATTTCCGTCTGCTGAAAGGGCTGTATCTGTTTGGCTGAGCGCTCAGCCAATCACAGGCAGTGGTCAGGGAATTCTTTACTCCCCCCTGTCACATTGTTCAGTGACAACAGTGTTAGGTTGTGCTGCTAGGACCTGTAGTACTATGGTTTCTAGCAGCACAGCCCCACAGGTGTTGAATGATTTGAGCTGGCTGGGTGTGGTGTTCTCCTACTAGCCAATCCCCTGGGTCTTTGCTCACATATATACCCAGCTCCTGTCAGTGTCTTTTTGGTGTCCAGGTTGAGCAGTCATGTATTCTTAGCCGTTGCAGCTTGCTGTGTGTTTGGTGTCTTGTTGGTTCATGTCCATTCTAACATTTATTTTCTGTCAGTTTTATGTCAGTTTGTTTTTGCTTTGTCCTGCTGAGTTTGATTGCCATATCTGGGCTAGGGTAGTCCTTAGGGTCCTCTGGTACATGTTATCTTGCTTGAGTAGGGACCCACAAGACAACAAGGAGCCTTGATTGCGGCTTGCAGTCTTAAGTATTTTGGCCAATATACAAACAAATACCTTGTACTTTTATAGCTATATCATCTGCTTATTGCTACAAGTATGCAAGCTGAGTGTTTTGGTCATTGGTCAGTCCCTATGTTAAGTCTGTCCATCAGTCCAGTCCGCAGTATGCAGTGCTCTGTCCAGTTAGTGTTTCCGTCAGCACATCTAGTCTGAAGTCCGTTTTAGGTTCCCTTGGTATATTATAACCCAGCCTGTTTTGGGCACGTACGTGGGGGCGCTTTCCTAGTTGCCCACACGAACGTATTAAAGGGGACTCCCCGCAGGGAATTTTTAGATGGCAGTGGCAGAGAGGTGAGTATATATATATTTTTTTTTTTTTCTTTCACACAAGCGTATATCGACCGCCATTTTCACAGCCAGACGATATACACTACGATCTGGAATCCAATGCATCAGATCACATGGCCATATTCCCGCAGCATAAAAGCGCCCAGCTGGACCAATATAGCCTCGGGCGCTTTCATTCCGGGCTGAAAAGATAGTCATCTAGACTTGTTCACCAAGCATGATAACTGATGCTCTCATTTTATTGTAGAGGTTGTCATGTGGATATGGCAATACCAATTATGTAAGGGTTTACAACATGGAGTCCGGGAGCCACATGTGGCCCACAATGTCATTATGTACGACCCCAATCATGTGGACATAGAAATATCTATGCGCAGCTGCTCACATGTAGTTTCCAGTGGACCCCATTCTCCAAATAGTTGGGAGTCCTGGAGGTGGGATTTTGATTTATTATGGCATATACTTAGGATATACCATAAATGTCTCAGATGGGAATACCCTTGCAGCTCTTGGAAGTGGTTTAGTATGGCAATATGGCCTTCGGGCCAGAAAAAGTTGCGCACCCCTGCCAATTATGTTTTTTTAAATTAATTTTTGACAACAAAAAAAAGACTCAAAGTAAACATCCCCAGGAGAGACGTGAACATGTGATCCTTTGATCACCCATAAAATACACTGAAATGCTTCTTTCTAGAAATCTACTATTGCCTGTTATTGTACATTTGAAAGGCATGGAAGGCCAGGAGGCAATTAATAGGCCTCCAACTAACATGGCAACCTATTGTCACCTACCTCTTAATCACTTAACCCTAAGAAGTTAAACAGCTCTGATCCCAGCCATTAGTGTGAGTGCCTTATAATACAAATGGCCCCTACCGACATGGCAACCTATTGTCACTCACCTCTTAATCACTTAACCCTAAGTAGTTAAAAAGCTCTGATCCCAGCCATTAGTGTGAGTGCCATATAATACAAATGGCCCCTACTGACATGGCAACCTATTGTCACTCACCTCTTAATCACTTAAAGGGGTTGTCTCGCGGCAAACATCAAAATTTTACTTTACCCCATTCCCCCTGTCACCCCCCTGGCATAAAATAGCAATTTAAAGCAGTTTTTAAACCGCTTGCTACTCACCGATGTGCTGAAATGTGAAGTTTTAAAAATCTTCTGCCTAAGATGGCCGCCGGTTCTTTCCCAGGGATGCACTGCGGTTTTCTCCCATGGTGCACCGCGGGTCTTCTCCCATGGTGCACCATGGGCTCTGTGCGTTCCATTGCCGATTCCAGCCTCCTGATTGGCTGGAATCGGCACACGTGACGGGGCGGAGCTACGATGACGACGCGGTGACCAGCTCTCCAGCACGAGCGGCCCCATTCACCAGGCAGAAGACCGCACAGCGCAAGCGCGTCTAAAAAAGCAAGAAGCCAGCGAAATTAGACGGAGCCATGGAGATGGGGACGCCAGCAACGGAGCAGGTAAGTGAATAACTTCTGTATGGCTCATATTTAATGCACGATGTACATTACAAAGTGCATTAATATGGCCATACAGAAGTGTATAAGCCCACTTGCTGCCGCGAGACAACCCCTTTAACCCTAAGAAGTTAAACAGCTCTGATCCCAGCCATTAGTGTGAGTGCCATATAATACAAATGGCCCCTACCCGTGCTGCTACAGCTCCTGAGCTTATGCCATCACTGCGCCATATTAGCACGCGGGGTCATGGAAATTATGTAGTTCCCCCAATGTACTATTATGGTGCATTGTAGAAAGGGGTTAAACAGTTCATATCCTGGCCAGGTATTTGGGGATGTAACACTGCCGACTCTGATGGGTAGCGATCACATGCTTCTGTCCAGCCCGTCTACCCGAAAGTTACTGCCGATGCCAGTGCTGGATGTTAGCCGAGTCTCGGGACCTAAGGGGAGGTGAAAATACTCTCGTTTGTTATTTTGGGCAGGCCCAGCTGGGGTGCAGGGCTTTATTTTAATGACAAAACACCCTTAATATTTCTATATAAATATACTGCGCGCATATATTTTATTGATGCTATTTTTACACTTAAGTCTATTGTTATTTTGAGCTGTGTGCAGACATCAGAACATAGCTGAATTCAGGTATCAGGCTTTTTATAGAATCTACTGCCAGATGCTTCCCTTCAACAATAGTTGATTCGTGTCTCCTCCTTGGTATACATTAAACTGTCACATAACGGGGACTAAAACATGCCCATGTATTTAAGCCCTAATGGCTCAATCCCACGAGCGTGATTTCACGACGTAGTGAATGGAGTCAAGTACATTAATTTCATTGACCCATTAACATTAGCATATATACATTGCGTGTAATACAAGGCGTGAAAAAGAGTTGGGTACTTCAGCACTTCTGTGGTTGTGTGAAAGTTTAATCATTGCTCATTGTCATTAATTATAAAGTTAAAGTTTTCATGTTATTGTAATCTATGTTTATCTTATGTTTATCTAGGCCATTGTATGTTGTTAGCTGATAATGTTCCCCAGTCCCTTAGTGAGTGCAGGTCACCTAGGAACAGCTGGGGGAGTGGTTAGCCAGGCTTAGCAAAATAGACAGCCTGTGGTTGCTAGAATATAGTCCCCTTTACAAGTGGAGCTGTGTGGCAATATAAAAAAGTTAGAAATTGGCGGAGCTAAGTCAGTCTAGCCAGATCAGAAGAGTCTGAAAGAGAAGGAGAAAACCTCTGCTGAGTCATCACAGAGCAGCCAGTGCGGTGGGAAAGAAATAACATCACAAGTGTGAGTATTCAAGGGCAAAAACTGTTTAACTGAGAGTATCAGAGGAAGAAGGAAAAAAGGAGAAGTTGAGAAGAGGAAAAGAAACTAAATCAGCCACTCATAGGCACAGCTAGGAAGAAAATCTGGAAGGAACAGCAAAGTGTACAAATGTAGTTTTCTTTTACCAAGCCCCTGAGGAAAATGCAGAACTGATTAAAGGGCTTTTGTCATTAAAGACAAAAATTTTATACTCACCTTTTCCTTCACAGGCAGTTTTCTTAAGGCATCTTCTTCTCCCTGAGCTTCTGCAGTCACCGGAGTCATGCCTCCTCCAGCCAGCAGACTTGTTATGAAGCCGGCATTCCTCACATTCTTCAGTAAAGGTCACACCCCTATGACATAGCGTTCACTGGATAGGAAGGAATGTTGATCTATTGCAGAGACAGCTTGCAGGAGCAGTCTCTGCAATAGCCCGGCCCTCCCCATGCTGGGCTGTGAACTGTGATGTAATGTACATTGCCGGACAGGAAGAAGACTGCCGTCAATGTGCGTAACCTCACAGAAAACAGAGGATTCAGGCAGCTGGAGGCGAGGTGACTCCCTCCCGGAACTGCAGGAGACAGGAGAAGATAGGTGAGGTGAAGATCTGGTAAGTAGACTGACGGGGAAGGAATAGGTAAGTATTAAAATCTTTCTTTTTTTTAATGACAGAACCCGTTTAATGCCTGCAAAAGTAACTGTTTACCACCAAGTCATCTCATGTGAAACTGTTGAAAGCAAATTAATCTGAATTCTCATCTGCTCTAGAGGAATAAATCTGTTTTGTTTTTCTTTACTTTGCAAACTGGCTTCTGGAGTGTCTTTCCACCAATTTAACACCTGCACTGAGGTACCGCACTACGTGCTCCAGAGAAAGGAAGACGTTCTTTTCCCGTTATATTTATTTCTCCACTTTTTAGAATTATTATTTGGGGGGAACAGGTCCCTACCTGTGTACAGACTGGCGTCACAACAAAACATCTTCCACTACCCGACTCCCTGGGTAGCGCCCCACTGGAGTATCACCATCTTACAACGCCTGAACCCCGCAGGCACCACGCTATAAGAACTGCCAACTTACCACTGAGCAATACTGAACCAGGCCACATTTTCAATTGGAGAAGAGCAGTCATGACCACCACCATTTTGCTGACCGCCTCCTTGGTCCGGCTGGCTGCAAACACAGCAGGCTCTAATTCACCGCGTATTACGTTCGTACAGCCCTATTGTTTTCTATGAGTGGCATAATCAACACTGTCCATATGCAATACATTGCGTATGGGCAGCATTGCATAAACAATGGCGCTATGAGACAGAGCAGAGAATTAAAAGAAAAGAAACAAGTCACACTATGCATGACAGCGTGCGTGAGATATGCTGCCATGCACGGTGTGCAATCACTGCCATATGCTGCAAAAGTTTTCTTACCGCCGATTCTTAACACTGCATAATCCATGTGGCATTTTACATTTACACCTGTGGAAGTGAGCCATTACTTAAGAATGACCATCCCACGACAGCATCTGCTGCACATTAACGCATTTTCATCTACACTAGAAATACAAACTTCTAAGCACGGCGAGGCTTCATTTGCTTTAAAGATTTTTTTTTCAAGTTTCAGATGGAATTTTCTAATGAAGATAACAAACGGCGACAATTAGTCCAACAGTCTGATGTGAGAAAAACTGCACCCACCATAGGGTGCGGGTAAAATGCAAACAAGTAAAAAGATAAGTAGATGGAAACAATTTGTCATTTTGTGTTATCTTGCTAAAAAGACACTATATGTAATTCCTGCGGCTTAATCTACAGTAAGTAATGTTTATTTTCCAAACAAGAGATGGATTATTGAAGTGCTTATATGTATAATGTGAAGAGCAACAGATGTGATATCACTGCTCACCAAATATAGAACACTCTCCCAGCCAAGCCCTTTCCTGCAGCTGAACAGCAAAGATTAGAGGTACATAGTTCCCCTATAATTAGCACACAGTGAGGCAATTTACAAATGTACCCTCCTTAGGCCAGCTTCACAAGGACGTATTTGCGTGAGCAAAATTTGCATGCACAATACACAGATAATAGAAGCCGTTTATTTCAAGGGGTTCATTTATAGAGATGAGCGAGCACCAAAATGCTCGGGTGCTCGTTACTCGGGACAAAATTTTCGCGATGCTCGAGGGTTCGTTTCGAGTAACGAACCCTATTGAAGTCAATGGGCGACTCGAGCATTTTTGTATATCGCCGATGCTCACTAAGGTTTTCATTTGTGAAAATCTGGGCAATTCAAGAAAGTGATGGGAATGACACAGCAACGGATAGGGCAGGCGAGGGGCTACATGTTGGGCTGCATCTCAAGTTCCCAGGTCCCACTATTAAGCCACAATAGCGGCAAGAGTGGGCCCCCCCCCTCCCAACAATTTTTACTTCTGAAAAGCCCTCATTAGCAAGGCATACCTTAGCTAAGCACCACACTACCTCCAACAAAGCACAATCACTGCCTGCATGACACTCCGCTGCCACTTCTCCTGGGTTACATGCTGCCCAACCCCCCCCCCCCCCCCACGCGCGCACGACCCAGTGTCCACAGCGCACACAAAAGTGTCCCTGCGCAGCCTTCAGCTGCCCTCATGCCACACGCTGGCCTCATAGCCACACCACCCTCATGTCTATTTATAAGTGTGTCTGCCATGAGGAGGAACTGCAGGCACACACTGCAGAGGGTTGGCACGGCCAGGCAGCGACCCTCTTTAAAAGGGGCGGGGCGATAGCCCATAATGCTGTACACTGTACAGAAGCAATGAGAAATCCAATTCTGTGCCACCTCCATCAGGAGCTGCAAACGTGGCCATAGCAATGGGGAACCCATGTTCCACACACTATTCATTCTGTCAAGGTGTCTGCATGCCCCAGTCAGACCGGGGTTTTTTATAAATAGTCACAGGCAGGTACAACTCCACAATGGGAATTCCGTGTGCACCCACAGCATGGGTGGCTCCCTGGAACCCACCGGCTGTACATAAATGTTTCCCATTGCAGTGCCCAGCACAGCTGAGGTAACGTCCGATTAAATGCAGGTGGTCTTCGGCCCACACTGCATGCCCCAGTCTGACTGGGGTTTTTAATACATAGACACTGGCAGGTACAAATCCCTAATGTGAAGTCCCTGTGGACCCACAGCATGGGTGGCTCCCTGTAACCCACTGGCGGTACATAAATATATCCCATTGCAGTGCCCATCACAGCTGAGGTAACGTCAGGTTTAATGCAGGTGGGCTTCGGCCCACACTGCATGCCCCAGTCAGACTGGGGTTCTTTAGAAGTGGACACATGGAGTTACAACTCCGTGTGGACCGACAGCATGGGTGGGTCCCAGGAAGCCACCGGCGGTACATAAATATATCCCATTGCATTGCCCATCACAGCTGAGGTAACGTCAGGTTTAATGCAGGTGGGCTTCGGCCCACACTGCATGCCCCAGTCTGACTGGGGTTTTTAATACATAGACACTGGCAGGTACAAATCCCTAATGTGAAGTCCCTGTGGACCCACAGCATGGGTGGCTCCCTGGAACCCACCTGCGGTACATAAATATATCCCATTGCAGTGCCCAGCATAGCTGAGGTAATGTCAGCTTTAATGCAGGTGGGCTAAAAATTACTAGGATTACACTGTAGGCGAGGGCCCAAAAAATTGGTGTACCAACAGTACTAATGTACCTCAGAAAAATTGCCCATGCCCAACCAAGAGGGCGGGTGAATCCCATTAATCGCTTTGGTTAATGTGGCTTAATTTGTAACTAGGCCTGTAGGCAGCCCAGTTAAAATAAAAATTGGTTCAGGTGCAAGTTTCAACGCTTTATTGAGTTGAGAATTGAAACGTATAAACATTGTTTACAAAAATTATATGACTGAGCCTTGTGGGCCTAAGAAAAATTGCCCGTTCGGTGTGATTACGTGAGGTTTCAGGAGGAGGAGCAGGAGGAGGAGGATGAATATAATACACAGATTGATGAAGCTAAAAGGTCCCCGTTTTTGATGGTGATAGAGAACGATGCTTCCATCCGCGGGTGCAGCCTACGTATTGTTTAGGTATCGCTGCTGTCCGCTGGTGGAGAAGAGAACTCTGGGGAAATTCAGGCTTTGTTCATCTTTATGATCGTAAGCCTGTCGGCACTGTCGGTTGACAGGCGGGTACGCTTATCCGTGATGATTCCCCCAGCCGCATCAAACACCCTCTCTGACAAGACGCTAGCCGCAGGACAAGCAAGCACCTCCAGGGCATACAGCGCGAATTCAGGCCACGTGTCCAGCTTCGACACCCAGTAGTTGTAGGGGGCAGAGGCGTCACGGAGGACGGTCGTGCGATCGGCTACGTACTCCCTCACCATCCTTTTACAGTGCTCCCACCGACTCAGCCTTGACTGGGGAGCAGTGACACAGTCTTGCTGGGGAGCCATAAAGCTGGCAAAGGCCTTGGACAGTGTTCCCCTGCCTGTGCTGCACATGCTGCCTGATCTCCGTGCCTCCCCTGCTACCTGGCCCTCGGAACTGCGCCTTCTGCCACTAGCGCTGTCGGATGGGAATTTTACCATCAGTTTGTCCGCCAGGGTCCTGTGGTATAGCATCACTCTCGAACCCCTTTCCTCTTCGGGTATGAGAGTGGAAAGGTTCTCCTTATACCGTGGGTCGAGCAGTGTGTACACGCAGTAATCCGTAGTGGCCAGAATGCGTGTAACGCGAGGGTTACGAGAAAGGCATCCTAACATGAAGTCAGCCATGTGTGCCAGGGTACCTGTACGCAACACATGGCTGTCCTCACTCGGAAGATCACTTTCAGGATCCTCCTCCTCTTCCTCCTCCTCCTCCTCAGGCCATACACGCAGAAAGGATGACAGGCAAGCAGCATGGGTACCCTCAGCAGTGGGCCAAGCTGTCTCTTCCCCCTCCTCCTCATGCTCCTCCCCCTCCTCCTCCTCCTCCTCAACGCACTGAGATATAGACATGAGGGTTCTCTGACTATCCAGCGACATACTGTCTTCCCCCACCTCCGCTTCCGAGCGCAAAGCGTCTGCCTTTATGCTTTGCAGGGAACTTCTCAAGAGGCATAGCAGAGGAATGGTGATGCTAATGATTGCAGGCCCACTCTTCTGTAAAGAATTGAGGAGGCTGACTCCCACTACGCCGCTCATGTTGGAGTTGGTATCCCACTATAGCTCTACGCTGCTCATAGAGCCTGGCCAACATGTGGAGCGTAGAGCTCCACCGTGTGAGCACGTCGCACAGCAGTCGGTACACTGGCAGATTAAACCGATGTTGCAGGGTGGCAGCGTCCGTCTTGGACTTGCGGAAATGTGCGCTGAGCCGGCGCACCTTTCCGAGCAGGTCTGACAAGCGTGGGTAGCTTTTCAGAAAGCGCTGAACCACAAAATTAAAGATGTGGGCCAGGCATGGCACGTGCGTGAGGCTGCCGAGCTGCAGAGCCGCCACCAGGTTACGGCCGTTGTCACACACGACCATGCCCGGTTGGAGGCTCAGCGGCGAAAGCCAGCGGTTGGTCTGCTCTGTCAGACCCTGCAGCAGTTCGTGGGCCGTGTGCCTCTTCTCTCCTAAGCTGAGTAGTTTCAGCACGGCCTGCTGACACTTGGCCACCGCTGTGCTGCCACGCCGCGCGACACCGACTGCTGGCGACGTGCTGCTGCTGACACATCTTGATTGTGAGACAGAGGTTGCGTAGGAGGAGGAGGGTGGTTTAGTGGAGGAAGCATACACCTCCGCAGATACCAGCACCGAGCTGGGGCCCGCAATTCTGGGGGTGGGTAGGACGCAAGCGGTCCCAGGCTCTGACTCGGTCCCAGCCTCCACTAAATTCCCCTAATGTGCCGTCAGGGAGATATAGTGGCCCTGCCCGCCTGTGCTTGTCCACGTGTCCGTTGTTAAGTGGACCTTGCCAGTAACCGCGTTGGTGAGGGCGCGTACAATGTTGCGGGAGACGTGGTCGTGCAGGGCTGGGATGGCACATCGGGAAAAGTAGTGGTGACTGGGAACAGAGTAGCGCGGGGCCGCCGCCACCATCATGTTTTTGAAAACCTCTGTTTCCACAAGCCTATACGGCAGCATCTCCAGGCTGATCAATTTGGCTATGTGCATGTTTAACGCTTGAGCGTGTGGGTGCGTGGCTGCGTACTTGCGCTTGCGCTCAAACACTTGTGCTAGCGACGGCTGGACGGTGCACTGAGAGACATTGCTGGATGGGGCCGAAGACAGCGGAGGTGAGGGTGTGAGTGCAGGCCGGGAGACGGTTGTGCCTGTGTCCTGAGAGGGGGGTTGGATCTCAGTGGCAGGTTGGGGCACAGGGGGAGAGGCAGTGGTGCAAACCGGAGGCGGTGAACGGCCTTCATCCCACCTTGTGGGGTGCTTGGCCATCATATGCCTGCGCATGCTGGTGGTGGTGAGGCTGGTGGTGGTGGCTCCACGGCTGATCTTGGCGCGACAAACCTTGCACACCACAGTTCGTCGGTCGTCTGCACTCTCAGTGAAAAACTGCCACACCTTTGAGCACCTTGGCCTCTGCAGGGTGGCATGGCGCGAGGGGGCGCTTTGGGAAACAGTTGGTGGATTATTTGGTCTGGCCCTGCCTCTACCCCTGGCCACCGCACTGCCTCTTCCAACCTGCCCTGCTGCTGCACTTGCGTCCCACTCTGAAGACCTGTCCTCAGTAGGCTTAGCAAACCAGGTGGGGTCAGTCACCTCATCATCCTGCTGCTCTTCCTCCAAATCCTCTGTGCGCTCCTCCCTCGGACTTACTGCAATTACTACTACCTGAGTGATAGACAACTGTGTCTCATCGTCGTCGTCCTCCTCACCCACTGAAAGCTCTTGAGACAGTTGCCGGAAGTCCCCAGCCTCATCCCCCGGACCCCGGGAACTTTCCAAAGGTTGGGCATCGGTCACGACAAACTCTTCCGGTGGGAGAGGAACCATTGCTGCCCATTCTGGGCAGGGGCCCGAGAACAGTTCCTGGGAGTCTGCCTGCTCCTCAGAATGTGTCATTGTAATAGAGCGAGGAGGCTGGGAGGAAGGAGGAGCAGCAGCCAGAGGATTCAGAGTTGCAGCAGTGGACGGCATAGAACTCTGGGTGGTCGATAGATTGCTGGATGCACTTTCTGCCATCCACGACAGGACCTGCTCACACTGCTCATTTTCTAATAAAGGTCTACCTCGTGGACCCATTAATTGTGAGATTAATCTGGGGACGCCAGAAACGTGCCTCTCTCCTAATCCCACAGCAGTCGGCTGCGATACACCTGGATCAGGAGCTCGGCCTGTGCCCACACCCTGACTTGGGCCTCCGCGTCCTCGCCCGCGTCCATGTCCTCTAGGCCTACCCCTACCCCTCAGCATGGTGTATTACCAGTAGTGCCGAAACAGAACGCTGTAATTAAATGTGCCGCTTATTGGCCTGTGGTTGGAGGCTGACTTCGCTTATGGAACGCACAGGAGAGCCAGGAAAGAATTTTGCACAAGCCTGTAGTGAGACGTAGGTGCGTATGACTGAGCTAGTGGAATTCACAGCGCAGAAGCAGTCAAGTGTCCAAAGGCCACTAGTAGGCCTTAAGTATTTTGCTTCTATTTTTTTAAAGGCTGAGCTGAGACAGCAGACAGATACTGTAGGCAGCGTATATATGTATACTGTTTCCCTCTGGACGGGATGACGGCGGTGATGTAACGGGCAACGCAGAGCCAGGAAACAATTTTGCGCAAGCCTGCTGTAACACTTAGCTGCGTATTAATTAGGACTACTACCCCCAGCAGAGACGTAGTACACTCAAGACGGTCACAGGCAGCCCAAAGATAGTATTTTTCCCAAATTTGTTTGAAAAAGCCCACTGCCTATATAGACAGTATATCTCTTTCACCTTTCCCACTGTCCCTGCCTCACCACTACTGGCCCTGTACTATGTAAAATTACTGCAGACTGTTTTCCTCTGGACGGGATGACGGCGGTGATGTAACGGGCAACGCAGAGCCAGGAAACAATTTTGCGCAAGCCTGCTGTAACACTTAGCTGCGTATTAATTAGGACTACTACCCCCAGCAGAGACGCAGTACCCTCAAGACGGTCACAGGCAGCCCAAAGATAGTATTTTTCCCAAATTTGTTTGAAAAAGCCCACTGCCTATATAGATAGTATATCTCTTTCACCTTTCCCACTGTCCCTGCTTCACCACTACTGGCCCTATACTATGTAAAATTACTGCAGACTGAGGATGCAATGCTCTGCACGCCCGATCTACAAAAAAAAAAATGTGCAACACTGCTCACAGCAGCCTTAACAGTACTGCACACGGTCAGATGTGGCCCTAAGAAGGACCGTTGGGGTTCTTCAAGCCTAAAATAACTCCTAACGCTCTCCCTATAGCAGCAGCAGCATCAGCAGCACTGTCCCTGATCTCTGTCAGAATGCATCTGTGGCGAGCCACGGGCGGGGCAGATTTAAATACTCGGGTGACACCTGATCTCCCCAGCCACTCACTGCAGGGGGGTGGTATAGGGCTGGAACGTCACAGGAGGAAGTTGTAATGCCTTCCCTGTCTTTCTATTCGCCAGAAAAGAGCGCTAATGTCTCAGAGATGAAAGTGAAAGTAACTCGAACATCGCATGGTACTTGTCTCGAGTAACGAGCATCTCGAACACCCTAATACTCGAACGAGCATCAAGCTCGGACGAGTACGTTCGCTCATCTCTATTCATTTACAGTTCCATATTTTTCATGCGCATTTCGGTCACCCAAAAGCAAAAATAAAACATGCTTTATTTTTCTGCGTATTTGCACACTAAAGGTCCCAATAAAAGGCAATAGGGGAGGGGGGTACACAAGGCACAAAGATGTGTGAAACACTGCGTAATTCTGCTGGAAAAACCACATCTGGAACTCATTCAGACTAATTAGGCATTTCAATCGGTGTGACTTTGTTTGCCATGTGCAAATGAAAATGCCCTGAAGGCGGAAAAATTACAGTAATATGTATAAATACACGTGCAAAAAAGCATTATGTGCTCCAGAAAAACACAATGCTGAGGCGTCCGCAAATGCATGTGAAGGAGCCCTTAACTTGGTCCTCGATGAACAGCATTTCAAAGAAATATGGTTTTGCGATACTCTGTTATGAGAAGTCTATGTGTCTGCTATGGCCACATAGTGGTTATGACATGAATTACAATCCATCAAGGGTTTTGCTAGCATAAAGTGATATCATACTGAATTAGTTTCATAAGAAATTTGAGTCCTTAGCCAACTTTGAGCTAAGGTAATGGTATACACTTGTATCAGTGCAATTGTGTCTATACCTTGTCATAAAATATGTCATAATGTGGCACATTTCAGGTGCCACATTTTGAGGTGTTGCATCAAGTTGTACACCTATTTGTGAAGCAAATGTACCTAAAAGAATATGCCACTCCGCCTTACTACAAAGGAGTAAAGTTAAAACAATCCATTCAATAGCTGCTAGTTAGACAAGAGTTTAAAAAGATGAACCTAGCATACCCAGCAGGAACCACGGAAAAATCTGGCGCATTACTGGCCTGCTTGGTTTAAATTTACACTGTCTAGCTATAAAACAGTTCAGAAATCTACTCCAATATACCTTACACTTCACCTAAAATTTACCTAAACATAAATTGGCTGAAAATGATATTTATGATATATATTAACCCCTTAACAACCGCCCAGGTGTCATTTGAGAGTGGTTGCTAGAGGGCTTTATGCTACAATGCCGTCTTTTGATGGCAACTGCATTGGAATCTTGTTCAGGTCTTCCATGCCATGGAAAGCAGGTGCTTGGCTGTCAGAAGACAACGTGGCTGTTGCTCTAACAGCAGGGACTGAAGAAACTTTCAATCCCCACTGTTTAACCCTATACACACCATGTTCAGTGCAACCACAGCATGTAAAAGGCTGACAGATGCAGGGGGCTCCCTCTGTCACACATCAGACCCCTGTGATATAATTGCAAGGTCCTAATGGGTTGCTATGGCAACCAAGGGCTTGCATATAGCCTCTGGATCTGCCAGCTACACTGAAGTATAGTAGTGTATTAGAAGAATGATAAAATATTTTGATATTCAAATCCCCTAGTGGGACAAAAATAGAAAAGTTAAAGAAAAGGATAAAAAAAGTCAAGAAATAATAATAAAAATTGTCAAAACCCCATCTTTTCCCCTTTACTATGAAAAAAAAATGAAAACATATAAAAATCCTATGTGGTATCGCTGCATTCGTAATAACCCAGAGAAAAAAATGTTTGTACATTTAATCTGCACAGTGCATGGCATAAAAAAAAAATCTCGCCATGCAAAAAAAAAAGGAATGGAAAGTGATCAAAACATCACATAGATCAACAAATGGTACTATTAAAAAGTGCAAAAAAAAACCAAAACCCTCTTGCAGCACCATTGACAAAAAAAAAAAAGAAAAATGTTAGGGGTCTTTGAATGCAGCAATAAACAAAAAATACATTTAAAAAGAAAAAAGTGTGAAAAATTTGCCCCCCCCCCCCCCTCAAAAATATATAAATTTGGTATTTACATAATTGTACTGGCCTGCAGAAGTAATTTAACATATTTTTATACCGCACGGTTAAGGTTATTAAATATAAAAATAAACATGCCAGAATTGCAGATTTTTGTTTAACCTGGCCTCTAAAAAATTGGCATAAACTTGGTATCGCCAGAATCATGCTGACTTAGAGAATGATGGTTATCACATTCTTTATTTTTCACACTGAACGCCGTAAAAAATAAATGTGAGGGGATGTGCTCAGCCACGTGCCTTAACACTAGGCTATGGGAACTTTTTGAAAAAAAAAATGTCAGGGACCAAAGTAAAAGCCTAAAAAGTAGCAATTTTGTTGCATGTGCAAAAATTGTGAGTTTTCTGCACCAGAATCAAGAGGCAGTGTAATGGTCAAATTTAACTTTCTATATACTGCAGCTGTTTGAGAGCCAATGAGCTATCAGGTAAGTGAAGAGGAAAATGTTACACACTGGTAGCACATGTTCAGGCTAAGGGACTAGAGATGAGCGAACGTACTCATCCGAGCTTGATACTCGTTCGAGTATTAGCGTGTTCGAGATGCTCGTTACTCGAGACGAGTACCACGCGATGTTCGAGTTACTTTCACTTTCATCTCTGAGACGTTAGCGCGCTTTTCTGGCCAATAGAAAGACAGGGAAGGCATTACAACTTCCCCCTGCGACGTTCAAGCCCTATACCACCCCCCTGCAGTGAGTGGCTGGCGAGATATAAATCGGCCCCTCCCGCGGCTCGCCACAGATGCGTTCTGATAGAGATCAGGGAAAGTGCTGTCTTGCTGGAGTTGCTATAGGGAGAGTGTTAGGAGTATTTTAGGCTTCAAGAACCCCAACGGTCCTTCTTAGGGCCACATCTAACCGTGTGCAGTAGTGTGGAGGCTGCTTTTTGCAGTGTTGCACTTTTTTTTTTTTTGTATATCGGCCGTGCAGAGCATTGCGCCCTGCAGTAATTATACATAGTCCAGGGCCAGTAGTGGTGGTGAGGCAGGGACAGAAGACATATTTATTGAATATAGGCAGTGGGCCTTTCCAAAAACATTTGGGGAAAAAAATCTATTTGGGCTGCCTGTGACTGTCCTCAGTGTACTGGGTCTGTGCTGGGGGTAGTTGTCCTAATTCATACGCAGCCAGCTAAGTGTTACAGCAGGCTTGCGCAAAATTATTTCCTGGCTCTGCTGTGCGTTCCGTAAGCGAAGTCAGCCTCCAACAACAGGCCAATAAGTGGCACATTTAATTACAGCGTTCTGTTTCTGCACTACTGGTAATACAGCATGCTGAGGGGTAGGGGTAGGCCTAGAGGACGTGGACGTGGGCGAGGACGCGGAGGCCCAAGTCAGGGTGTGGGCACAGGCCGAGCCAGTGCGGTGGCCTGGGGTAGAGGCAGGGCCAGACCGAATAATCCACCAACTGTTTCCCAAAGCGCCCCCTCGCGCCATGCCACCCTGCAGAGGTCAAGGTGCTCTACGGTGTGGCAGGTTTTCACAGAGACGCCTGACGACCGACAAACAGTGGTGTGCAACCTTTGTCGCGCCAAGATCAGCTGGGGAGCCACAACCACCAGCATGCGCAGGCATATGATGGCCAAGCACCCCACAAGGTGGGACGAAGGCCGTTCACCGCCTCCGGTTTGCACCACTGCCTCTCCCCCTGTGCCCCAACCTACCACTGAGATCCAACCCCCCTCTGAGGACACAGGCACTACTGTCTCCTGGCCTGCACCCACACCCTCACCTCCGCTATTCTCGGCCCCATCCAGCAATGTCTCTCAGCGCAGCGTCCAGATGTCGCTAGCGCCACTGTTTGAGCGCAAGCTCAAGTACGCCGCCACGCACCCGCACGCTCAAGCGTTAAACGTGCACATTGCCAAATTGATCAGCCTGGAGATGCTGCCGTATAGGCGGCGGCGGCCCCGCGCTACTCGGTTCCCAGTTGCCACTACTTTTCCCGATGTGCCGTCCCAGCCCTGCAAGACCACGTCTCCCGCAACATTGTACACGCCTTCACCAACGCGGTTACTGGCAAGATCCACTTAACAACGGACACGTGGACAAGCACAGGCGGGCAGGGCCACTATATCTCCCTGACGGCACATTGGGTGAATTTAGTGGAGGCTGGGACCGAGTCAGAGCCTGGGACTGCTCACGTCCTACCCACCCCCAGAATTGCGGGCCCCAGCTCGGTGGTGGTATCTGCGGCAGTGTATGCTTCCTCCACTAAACCACCCTCCTCCTCCTCCTACGCAACCTCTGTCTCGCAATCAAGATGTGTCAGCAGCAGCACGTCGCCAGCAGTCGCTGTCGCGCGGCGTGGCAGCACAGCGGTGGGCAAGCGTCAGCAGGCCGTGCTGAAACTACTCAGCTTAGGAGAGAAGAGGCACACGGCCCACGAACTGCTGCAGGGTCTGACAGAGCAGACCGACCGCTGGCTTGCGCCGCTGAGCCTCCAACCGGGCATGGTCGTGTGTGACAACGGCCGTAACCTGGTGGCGGCTCTGCAGCTCGGCAGCCTCACGCACATGCCATGCCTGGCCCATGTCTTTAATTTGGTGGTTCAGCGCTTTCTGAAAAGCTACCCACACTTGTCATACCTGCTCGGAAACGTGCGCCGGGTCAGCGCACATTTCCGCAACTCCAAGACGGACGCTGCCACCCTGCGGACCCTGCAACATCGGTTTAATCTGCCAGTGCACCGACTGCTGTGCAACGTGCCCACACGGTGGAACTCTACGCTCAACATGTTGGCCAGGCTCTATGAGCAGTGTAGAGCTATAGTGGAATACCAACTCCAACATGGGCGGCGTAGTGGGAGTCAGCCTCCTCAATTCTTTACAGAAGAGTGGGCCTGGTTGGCAGACATCTGCCAGGTCCTTGGAAACTTTGAGGAGTCTACCCAGATGGTGAGTGGGGATGCTGCAATCATTAGCATCACCATTCCTCTGCTATGCCTCTTGAGAAGTTCCCTGCAAAGTATAAAGGCAGACGCTTTGCACTCGGAAACGGAGGAGGGGGAAGACAGTATGTCGCTGGATAGTCAGAGCACCCTCATGTCTATATCTCAGCGCGTTGAGGAGGAGGAGGAGGAGGGGGAGGAGCATGAGGAGGAGGGGGAAGAGACAGCTTGGCCCACTGCTGAGGGTACCCATGCTGCTTGCCTGTCATCCTTTCAGCGTGTATGGCCGGAGGAGGAGGAGGAGGAGGAGGAGGATCCTGAAAGTGATCTTCCTAGTGAGGACAGCCATGTGTTACGTACAGGTACCCTGGCACACATGGCTGACTTCATGTTAGGATGCCTTTCTCGTGACCCTCGCGTTACACGCATTCTGGCCACTACGGATTACTGGGTGTACACACTGCTCGACCCACGGTATAAGGAGAACCTTTCCACTCTCATTCCCGAAGAGGAAAGGGGTTCGTGAATGATGCTATACCACAGGGCGCTGGTGGACAAACTGATGGTAAACTTCCCATCCGACAGCGCTAGTGGCAGAAGGCGCAGTTCCGAGGGCCAGGTAGCAGGAGAGGCGCAGAGATCAGGCAGCATGTACAGCGCAGGCAGGGGAACATTCTCCAAGGCCTTTGCCAGCTTTATGGCTCCCCAGCAAGACTGTGTCACCGCTCCCCAGTCAAGGCTGTGTTGGCGGGAGCACTGTAAAAGGATGGTGAGGGAGTACGTAGCCGATCGCAGACCGTCCTCAGTGACGCCTCTGCCCCCTACAACTACTGGGTGTCGAAGCTGGACACGTGGCCTGAACTCGCGCTGTATGCCCTGGAGGTGCTTGCTTGTCCTGCGGCTAGCATCTTGTCAGAGAGGGTGTTTAGTGCGGCTGGGGGAATCATCACGGATAAGCGTACCCGCCTGTCAACCGACAGTGCCGACAGGCTTGCACTCATCAAGATGAACAAAGCCTGGATTTACCCAGACTTCTCTTCTTCACCAGCGGACAGCAGCGATACCTAAACAATACGTAGGCTGCACCCGCGGATGGAAGCATCGTTCTCTATCACCATCAAAAACGGGGACCTTTTAGCTTCATCAATCTGTGTATTATATTCATCCTCCTCCTCCTGCTCCTCCTCCTGAAACCTCACGTAATCACGCCGAACGGGCAATTTTTCTTAGGCCCACAAGGCTCAGTCATATAATTTTTCTAAACAATTTTTATACGTTTCAATGCTCATTAAAGCGTTGAAACTTGCACCTGAACCAATTTTTATTTTAACTGGGCTGCCTCCAGGCCTAGTTATCAATTAAGCCACATTAACCAAAGCGATTAATGGGTTTCACCTGCCCTCTTGGTTGGGCATGGGCAATTTTTCTGAGGTACATTAGTACTGTTGGTACACCAATTTTTTGGGGCCCTCGCCTACAGTGTAATCCAATTAATTTTTTGCCCACCTGCATTACAGCTGACGTTACATCAGCTGTGCTGGGCACTGCAATGGGATATATTTATGTACCGCCGGTGGGTTCCAGGGAGCCACCCATGCTGTCGGTCCACACGGAGTTGTAACTACATGTGTCCACTTCTAAAGAACCCCAGTCTGACTGGGGCATGCAGTGTGGGCCGAAGCCCACCTGCATTAAACATGACATTACCTCAGCTGTGATGGGCAATGCAATGGGATATATTTATGTGCCGCCGGTGGCTTCCTGGCACCCACCCATGCTGTCGGTCCACTGACGTTAGCTCTGCTGTCCAGGGCACTGCAATGGGATACATTTATGTACAGCCGGTGGGTTCCAGGGAGCCACCAATGCTGTGGGTGCACACAATCCCATTGCGGAGTTGGGGATTCCCAGTTGTACCTGCCTGTGACTATTTATAAAAAAACGCGGTCTGACTGGGGCATGCAGACACCTTGACAGAATGAATAATGTGTGGCACATAGGTTCCCCATTGCTATGCCCACGTTTGCAGCTCCTGATGGCGGTGGCACAGGATTATATTTCTCATTGCTTCTGTACAGCATTGTGGGCTATCGCCCCGCCCCTTTTAAAGAGGGTCGCTGCCTAGCCATGCCAACCCTCTGCAGTGTGTGCCTGCAGTTCCTCCTCATGGCAGACGCACTTATAAATAGACATGAGGGTGGCGTGGCATGAGGGCAGCTGAAGGCTGCGCAGGGATAATTTGGTCTGCGCTGTGGACACTGGGTCATGCAGGGGGGGTGGGCAGCATGTAACCCAGGAGAAGTGGCAGCGGAGTGTCATGCAGGCAGTGATTGTGCTTTGTTGGAGGTAGTGTGGTGCTTAGCTAAGGTATGCATTGCTAATGAGGGCTTTTCAGAAGTAAAAATTGTTGGGAGGGGGGGAAAGCCCACTCTTTCCGCTATTGTGGCTTACTAGTGGGACCTGGGAACTTGAGATGCAGCCCAACATGTAGCCCCTCACCTGCCCTATCCGTTGCTGTGTCGTTCCCATCACTTTCTTGAATTGCCCAGATTTTCACAAATGGAAACCTTAGCGAGCATCGGCGATATACAAAAATGCTTGGGTCGCCCATTGACTTCAATGGGGTTCGTTACTTGAAACGAACCCTCGAGCATCGCGAAAATTTCGTCCCGAGTAACGAGCACCCGAGCATTTTGGTGCTCGCTCATCTCTATAAGGGACCTTTCACATGGGCTGAATATTTTTGTGACACTGCAGCGAAATTCCATACCAAAATCTACATGTCTAACGTGCAGATTATGATGTTGAATTTGATGCAGAGTTGAAACTGGAAATTCTGCATCAACATCTGCATTTAGGCATGTGTAACTTGATGAAGAATTTTCTGAGTAGCACATTCTGCTGCGTGTGGCAGAGATATTCCGCCCATGTGAAAGGACCTTAACGTAGATGCACATGGAGCACATTTCCTGCAAATTTTTAGTGCACATTTATGCACAAAAATTCGCTGTGGAATATAATAGCAGTAAAGTAGACAAAAATGTAACAAATCTCTTTGGTAATTTTTCATGTGGAAATTGACCAGCAGTGTGGATTTTTAAATCCTCAGCATAACAATTTTTGTTGCAGATTTGTCCAAAATTTTCAGATTTTCCCCATTCACTTCAACGGGGAATTTGTTTACTTTCAAAATCTTAAAAAATTGTGTGGCATTTTTGATCAGTGGCCTTTTCTTTCCAAATGCAGCATCCTTTGCATTTTTTTTTTCTGAAATTTTTCAGTAGGCTCTTTTATACACCTCGATAATTGCAGGGAAAAGAGCATGTACAAAATTAAAAAAGCACCAAAACATCATAGAAAAGTATATCAGGCCGCAATGGAAAATCTGGAACAAATCCAAATTGTATGCATTTACCTTTAAAAGGCAAGTGCTCATCTGTGACAGCCATTACTTGCTGTAAATTCTTTTATTCAAATTGTAAAGCAAAACATTCATTGTAATGTAAATTAAAGAGACTATCACCTAATTTGAGCCCTAAACTTGTGGGCTGAAAGTAGGTGACCTGCTGGGTCCTGGGATGTAAGTGTTGTGCCCAGATGTCAACGCTGGAAACCTCCGCTCAGTGCATTGAGCAGCGCTGCCAAGTAGTCCTACCATTAAAAAATTAGAATGGGTGGACTACTTAGCAGCGCTGCTCAATGGCAGCTTCTAGCAGTGACATCGGGGGAAAGATGGGGGAGGTAAGTATAACACTTACATCTCCGGACTCAGCAGATCACCTACTTTTAGCCCATAGGCTTAACTTATAGGGCTAGCAGTAGGTGACAGAGTCTCTTTAAGGTCTTAGTCACACGGGCGTTTTTTGCCGTGATTTGCGGATCGCATGACGGATGCGCATCTGCAAATCGCGTGACCGGGGCCGAAAAATCGCCCGAAAAAACTGCTCCTAGCCGCATTTCAATAGAAACGGGCCGGAGCTGTCCAGCGCATTGAATTCAATGGAGCCGGCAATACAGCAAAAACCTGAATGGGTGTGAGTGAGAGCTGCCCCTGATTGGTCCCTGCGCTGAGCCAATCAGAGGCAGCACTCACTCACCCATTCATGAATTCATGAATGGGTGTGAGTGAGAGCTGCCTCTGATTGGTCAGGCTGTGACCAATCAGAGGCAGTTCATTCAGCAGGCGGGGATTTTAAATCCCCGGCTGCTGTATACTACAGAGAGCAGTTCAGGAGAACTGCACTGAACTCCGTCTGCCGGGACAAGGTGAGTATATATATTTTTTTTTTTACACATTTCTGGATGAATTGCAGGGAAGGGCTTTTATATTTAAGCCCTTCCCGACAATTCATCCTGCGCTCCCCGGCAGCCCATTGCTTTCAATGTAGCCGGCTGTATTGCTGGCTCCATTGAATTCAATGGGCAAACATCGTTCTTCTCTGCCACAGCTGTTACAGCTGTGGCAGAGGAGAATGATTTGTCTACTATATGTTTTCAATGGGGTCGGCGCTGCTGCCGCCGGCCCCGTTGAGCGCATATAGAGAAGAGAACAGGAATCGCAGATCACAGATAGGTGCGATCTGCGATTTCTGTTCCATAATTTATCGGATGAGCGCATAAAAAGCGCTCATGTGTTCGATACCATTGCAAAGCAATGGTTTTATAAAATCGCCGGACGCATGCGCATGCGCAAATCGCGCGAAAAAACGCCCGGCTGACTAAGCCCTAACATTGGAGGCAGCTCTGATATCTGTCCACTGAAACAAGAAAATGGTTAAAAATAGCATTGATTCTAAGAAATGGAAACACGCGGCTACACTTAAACCATCATTATTGTTATGTAGAACATGAATAGTATATTACTAGAACAATGAAATGTTCTACAAGTGGGAATAAAGATAAATCCATGAGCTCAGCTTGTGACTATAAACATTCTCGCCATTAGTATTGTTCAGAACCGTTTTGTATGCTGCAATTGGTAAAATGTCTATTTATATATAAAATATATTTAACCTCTTCAAGACTAGAGATTTTTCATTTTCTATTTTCATTTTCTTCATCCCCACCTTTTCTAACAAAAAAAGCTATGTGAGGACTTGCTTGTACGAGTTGTATTTCTAACATTTTCATCTAACATACCATATATCACTGAGAAATTTCAAACAATTTTTAAGTGGAGTGAAATTAAAAAAATTCAACTGGGCATTTTTTTGGCCCAGGTTCAGGGGGTTAATTGTTACAGCATGGGGCAGTAAAAGTGACATCTGAGGATTGTTCCTTTAGTCATTATGATTAAAGCAATATCAAATTTAAATAGTTTTTGGGAGTGAGTAGTTTGGCTGCTGGACTGCATAGCGGCTTAGTGCAGAGCTCCTACACAATCAGGGCCTGTAAGTGACATTACAGCATCTACATAACATACCAAACGGGTCCAAACTGTTGCTGATCTCTCCAGGATGCCTTGGAGGGGGAAGAGATCAGGTGTTAAAACAGGCAAGCCTATTAATCTGTTCTTTTTGCCATCCCCACCAAGAGACCAAGATGGCGTGGCCAGCAGCTTGCAGAGTAGCTTCCCTGCTTCAGAGACTGTGGAGCTCTTGCCTGAACATACAGAATTTACAGAGACAAAGGCATGGTTTCCACACTTCGCACAGTGAAGTTTTCCTTCCTAGCCTGCTACTCCAATTGCTTCAGCAAATCATCTCTCGGAGAGAGGACTCGTGGATACAAGCTGGAAGTCCCTGCATTAACAAGATCATCATCATCATCAACTGCAAGCCACATGGTGTCTGCAGCCTCTTCTTTCTCTGCTAGCTCAGAGAAACAAAGGTAGAGACTGGACACTCTAGAGGAGCCTTCTGACAAAAGGGTGAGAGACACATCACATACTATATCTTTACCCTTAGCAGACATTTTGGATGGTATTCCGGTGACAGACACATCAGTTACAGGCACTACTATGAAAGCTATGCTGAAATGCCTACAAATTTCCATGCAAACCAGTTTCACACAGCGTATTCAACCCATCAACTGCGCCACCATTGAGGAAGAACAGAGAATTAATCATGTGGAGACAAAAATGGAAGACTTTGCAACCTCGAATAATTCCCTCATAGATGCACACTATAATCTGGAGTCAAAACCTAAATGACTGCGAACTATGGTGACTGACCTGGAATATAGGCCATGCCACAAAAGTGTGAAATTTATATTTCTTTCAGAAAATGTGTCTACCTCTGAACTTTTACAATATCTTTAGTGCCTCATGAGAGTGTTGCTGCCAAAGTATCCAGCACAAGACTTTATAAATGGCAGATATATCATACCAAGGGATTTTTTGATCCATATTAATTTTTTCCACATTAAGGTGGCAAAATCAATAGAGGAGTTTAACCCCTTAGTGACGGAGCTTTTTTGCTTTTTTCAATTTTTGTTTTTTCCTACTCCCTTTTAAAAAATCGTAGCTCCTTTATTTATCCATCGACGTCGCTGTATAAGGGCTTGTTTTTTGCGGGATGAGTTGTATTTTTCAATGGCACTATTTATTGTACCATATAATTTACTGAAAAACTTTTTAAAAATTCTAAGCGGAGAGAAATGGAAAAAAAATGACATTCCACCATCTTTCGGTGCGTCCTGTTTCTACGGCGCACAAACTGCAACAAAAACGACCTGATATTTTTATTCTATGGGTCAGTACAATTACTACGATACCAAACTTATATAGTATTGTTTTTGCTGTAGTACTTGTATTTTTTTTTTAAGATATTTAATTTTTTTCAATTATTTTCTGCAGTCATATTGTGCGTGGGATAACTTTTTTATTTTTCCGTCGACGTAGTTGAGCAAGGGCTCATTTTTTGCGGGATGTCCTGTAGTTTCTGATAGTATCAATTTGGAATACATACGACTTTTTGATCGCTTTTTATTGCGTTTTTTCTGGGAGAGAGGGTAACTAAAAAAGTGTATTTCTGGCGTTCTTTATTTTTTTTTTTTCGGACGACGTTCACCGTACAGAAAAAATAATGCACTACTTTGATAGATCGGACTTTTACTGACGCGGCGATATCAAATACATATTTTTATTTTATGATTTAGATTTTTTAATAATAGATATGGCAAAAGGGGGGTGATTTAAACTTTTATAACTTTTTTTTTTTTTTTTTAACAATTAAAAAAACTTTATTGATTTTTTTTTTTTACTTTACTTTGAAGTCCCCCTGGGGGACTTTAACATGCGATGCTTTGATCGCTCCTGCAGTATGACGTAATGCTATAGCATTACGTCATACTGCTTTTTGACAGACAGTCTATCAAGCCACCCTGTGTGGATGGCTTGATAGGCAGTCTGTTAAGGCAGCCCTGGGGCCATTCATTAGGCCTCCGGCTGCCATGACACCTGCACGGTTTCCCCAATCTCACCGCGGGGGGGGCGTGCGGGGGATTTAAATGCCGCTGTCAGAATTGACAGCAGCATTTAAAGGGTTAATAGCCGCGATCGGCCGAACGCGGCTTATGCCCGCGGGTGTCAGCTGTAATAAACAGCTGACGCCCGCGCTGTATGGAGGGAGATAGCGGCGCTACCTCCCTCCATACACGTCCTGCAACAGCAGGACGTAGTTTTACGATAACGCCGTCACTAAGGGGTTAAGAGGGGACTAGATGTCTTTCTAGGGCGCTATGATATTACAGGATATAGACATTAGGTGACCAGCGGGGTTGTTCATCTCAAGTTTGCCCTCCTCTGAACAGACAAGGGGGATGTTGAATCAGGCTGAACTAGATGGACATTGTTTTCATTCAGCCTAACATACTATGTAACTAAGAAGAAATTACTATCTGCTGCTAGAAAAGCAAATCCTGTACCTGCTCCATATCATTTGCTATCTTTATATACAGACTTGTCTACAGCAACTGTGGCTCAAAGGCGATATCTACTTCCCTTGTTACGATACAGGGAACAAAAATCCTGTGCAGATGGGGATTTCCTGTACGTCTTCTGATCACCAAAGACAATACCAATTTCATTGTTGAATCCTTGGAAGATGGAATTTCCCTCTTAAAACAATGGAATTTAGAGGTCTCTATACCTGCCAAACATCAGAGCCAAACTCCTCAACACTTACGGAAAGCATGGCGTACAGAATGGCGTACTGTGAAATCATGCAAAAAAGCACTTTGCTGTTTTGTTTATCCAGTTGCTGTGCTATCTTGGATTAACAAACCAGGAACACATGAGGACTTATATTTCCAAACAAGTTAGACAGTTGATTAGAGCGGTCATGCTGTTTCCTTTCTTACTCACTGTGTAATGAGAACTTGTTTGATGTTACTGTTGCATATCTTTGCTTTCTATTTTTTCTGTTTTTACTTCTATACCTGGTAGACACTATGGTTCACATGGTATATGGAAGATATTTCCATGCAATCAAAAACCCACAACTAGGACTATAAGATTAGCCTTGTATCTATGCCTTTTTCATTTACTGTTCAATATTATAATTAAAATTATATAATCAATTTCAAAGGTTTAAATAGCCGTCAAAAAAAGCATATATGTGGGGAAATGTGAAATCATTATCACCAGATATTTTTTATGCACAGGAAATACACAGTTTCAAAAGATGCGTATAAAACGGCCATTCTATTCTAACATATTTCATTCCCACTACAACTGCAAATCTAAGGGAATGTTGTTGGCGCTAAAAAAATGTTGTTGCCTCTCAACTCATTAAAGTGGAAATAGACACTCAGAGCAGATATGTCATTCTAATGTGTTCCATAAAAAACAAGATCTATGCCATAGCTTCCATCTACACCCCAAACAAAAAACAAAGGAATTTTACTCATAGAATCAAAACAATCTATTTATTTGAGGAGATTTCAACGCAGTCTTTGAGGTTATTATGGACATTACTTCTACACTATGCAGACATCTCCAGTCCTTGGGTGACTTGAGGGAGGAACTTTTTGATGCCTGTGGAGCTATGTATAGCTCTGAGAAAGATTATTCCTTAAACTCACCTCACAAGTCCACAATAGCTAGCAACGAATTGACATGTTTATAATCAACAGGAATTTATTGTTGCTTTCTTGAAAACCCATGATTAAGGCTATAATGTGGTTTGATCATGCTGCCATATCTCTAACTATCGAGCAATAGCATATCCAAACACCAACTTATCTGTGGCATAGTAACAATTTCCTATTATCTCAGACAAAACATAAGAACATTATTGAAAAAGTCCTAAAATAATACTTCAATATCAATGCACTTCAGGAGATAAATCCCCAGGTTTTATGGAAAACACACAAAGCATATATAAGGGGCTAATTCATAAATACTACTCACAAAACAACAAATCTGGAAATTTATTGACCCCTCACCTCAAAGCCTAACATCTTAAACAACGGATCCCATCTATAATAAGCCCAAACAATATTGGGAAATTAGCGACTCCAATAGATACAGCAAATAGTGTCCGTGATTATTATTCATTATATAATTTAAAAGACGAACCTTTCGTGTTTCTGGGAGAAGCCCATCATGTTCAGGCGTTCTTACAAAAGATTAATCTACCCACCCTCTCTGCTGCCCAGAAATCCATTGCTTCCCCGATTGCAATAATAGACTTTCCAATTAGCAGCTAAATAAGTTTCTTCCGCCCCCCTCTCCCCCCAAAGAAAAAGCTCTAATAGGTCAGTCTTTCTTAAACAGGAAAAAATCCATATACTCCCAAAAATTTCAGCCCATATTATTGAACACATATTTTAAAATTTATTCTAAAATATTATCTAGATTGGCACCAATTTTACCAACTTTAATTGGGGAAGAAAAAGTGGTATTTGTGAAGATTTATCAAGCACTAGATAATACAGGAAAACTTGCTGCAGTCTTATTATGTTTGGATGCAGTAAAAACAATTGATTGCATAAATTGGGAATATGTGATTTTGAAAAAATAATTGCTTTGAAGGGTCGTTTTTCCAAGCTATATCTACATTGTACTCTGATTCCTCAGCTCGTGTCTTTACTAATGAGGCATTATCAACAGATCACGTGCTCCTCCATCTCTCACATGAACGGTTTGGCTCCTCCATCTCAGACACGCTCGACTCGGTTCCTCAGTCTCACACACGCTCGTCTCCTCTTTCTCACACACACTTGGCTCCTCTGTCTCACACGCGCATGGCTCGCTCCTCCGTCTCACATGCGCTGGCTCGTCTCACATGCGCTGGCTCAGCTCACATGTGCACGGCTCAGCTCCTCCATCTCACACCCGCACTGCTCGGCTCCTCCATCTCACACCTGCATGGCTCAGCTCCTCCGTCTCACACGTGCACGGCTTGTCTCCACCATCTCACACGTGCATGGCTCACTCCTCCGTCTCACACGCGCTGGCTCAGCTCACATGTGCACGTCTCACATGTGCACGGCTCGGCTCCTCCATCTCACACCCGCAAGGCTCGGCTCCTCCATCTCACACCTGCATGGCTCAGCTCCTCCGTCTCACATGCGCACGGCTCCGCTCCTCCGCCTTACATGCGCACAGCTCGGCTCCTCCATCTCACACCTGCACGGCTTGGCTCCTCCCATCTCACACGCACGGGTTAGCTCCTCCGTCTCACACACGCACGGCTCCAAACACTCTCTGAATACATCCTGATGGGACACACACTGCAGGTCACACAGCAGAGCCCTGCATACACTGAGGGAAGAAACCTCTCACATAGGTGATTGATCACATGATGGTGACATCACCATAGGTCCTGTAAGCACAGTGCTGCTGTCTGGCTCTGCAGATGTTTAATAAACTGAAGGACATGTGATGACATCGCTGTCATGCGATCAGGGGTGAAGGTCAGAGCCGAGGTGACTGATCACGTGACGTGATATCATCAAGGGTCCTGTGAGCACATGGGTGCTGTCAGGCTCGGCATGATTTATGCTTCAGGACCTGTGAGGATGTCACAGTCATGTGATCAGGGGTGGAGCATGTAACGCACTCACACACGGACTCACTGACAAGTGGTCATTAGTACTTTGACTAGAACCTTTAGCTCAAGCCCTTAGAGAAAATTTTTCACTTAAAGGAGTCCAAATTGGAGAACGTTCATACTTTATATCCTTATATATGCAGACAACATCATATTATTTTTAACAGATCTTATAAACTCCCTAACTACGCCCTGGAGATCATCACAGACTTCGTTGAGATCTCCTACTATAAGATTAGTACGCAAAAAAAAATCACAGCTTTTGCTAAATCAGTCTAGTAATACTGTATTATCTTCAGAATAAATCATTTGTTTGCAATACGAAGGTATGATATATTTGGATATTACAATAACCGCTTTACATAAAAATATATATCATTGTAATTATGTCCCCATGCTAAATGTACTACAAGAGGAAGCCCTAAGAGTCTCTAAGTTTGAAGTATCATGGCTGGGAAGGATAGCCTTAAAATGCTTTTACTACCCAAATTACTATATTTGTTTTGTTCTCTCCCCATTGCCCTACCAAAATGGTTTTTCACTGCCATAAACTGATTATCACATTTTATCTGAGCACAAAGGAAACCATGACTAGTTAATAATATGCTTACAAAAGATAGGTGGGTAGGAGGACTGAACCTCTCAGATATTTATGATCCTTACTTAGCTACACATGTATCACAGCTAGCCTCATGGTGGGGATCTGAGTCCCAGAAACACTGGGTCCATGTTGATAATCATTTGGCAGCCCCAGTTTCAATTAAATTTTTGCTCATACTCCCCTTGTGGCAACTACATTTACCAACTTATCTCTCTCCATTAATCCAAATTTATTCAACATGGAAAATATTCCATAACCACACAAAATCTCAAAGACTTCTTCAAACAGAATATATCACATTGGAACTGCTCCAATACACTATCCCCTCTGTGAACATTTCCAAGTGGATCTCATTAGGTATTACCTCTATGTCACAATTATGACAAGGTGAATCACTTAAATCCTTTGAACAACTAGTGTCTCAGCACCATTTGACCCCTCAGATTATTATCAATACCTACAAATTCAACACTTTCTAAACAGCCATAAACTCTCTTCACTTCAGGGGAACCCAACTATATTTAGAATATTTATCAGAGACTAAAAGGCTAACGCCTGCTGACACATTATTGAATGACAGAATAACCTTCCAAAATATATACCCTTTGAAGGAATAGGAAAGGGAACTTGCCCTGAGAGTTAATTATAAAAATGGAATGACACATAGATCACTCAATTATAGTTTCCATGTATAAACAATAGTGAAAATCACTTTACATTGGTATTATACTCAAGTCCACTTATCCTAAATTTTTCCCAATTGCTCAGCCACCTGCTGGATAAATTATAGTGATGGGTACATTATTGCATATTCTGTGAAATTGCCGATCTCATTGTAGATTTTGTGACTCAGTATTCTAGATATCATCATCTTTGGTGGGTTGTATAGTGCCAAAGTGCACCTCTTTAATCTTACTGAACATAGTTGAACCTTGGTGGAATTGTATGAAACCCTATTAGAATGCAAAATACCGGCTGGAAAAGCTTTGATGCTCCTAATATATAAGAGATATATAAGAGACTTCGTTTAATAAACCAGACATAATTTTGGCAAGCAATTGCATCACACTTTCTAAATGTCATTATTTGTGAAGAGGATGGTTAACCAGCATTTATTATATGGCGGGTGGATCATAAATCTCACCCTTGAGTTAAACTAATAACTTCGGGATCCACGGCAAAATAGAGCATGCTACGATTTGTTTTCTGGACCAGAAGGTCCGCAAAACAAACCAGCATGCTTTAATTAAGCTGCACACGCCCATGTCTCCCTATGGGCATCTTGAACTGCGGATCAAGTGATTCCGCAATTCAAACCTGCCTGTGGACATGAGCCCTAAGCCTAGAGGTGGGAAAGAGTGAATAGTGAACGGAGTGCTCCGGCCAGTGTCAGTGTATGTAATCAAATTTTCACTGTCAGGCAATGATTCAATGGATAAAGGTTCTGTAAATAGGGCTGAGGTGGCTGGGTGATTTGACCCTGGGCCCTCCTGCCTTGCGGCCCCATATTTATTGTGTGGTCAGTCTCTAATGGTAGCATGGCACTGAAATCAAATGTATGCCAAATTGACAATTTTTTACATATGTCTGGTCAATATAAGTCTATGGAAACATTACAGAATGCTCATTTGAATTCATTTGCTTTTCTGGATTTAGATTATATTTTGAGGGCTTTGAAACCAGTTACTGGTTTTCCATAGAGTTATGATATCAACATACAATATTTTCAGCTTCTGGGAGTGTTGCAGTAATAACTATCTTTATCTACATAGAGAGAATGGTCATGTCTAACAATCACAATCCTGTCACAGCTTTCTGAGAATCCCAAATCCTGAGATCTACTAATAAATTAGGATCAGGGAAATTATTCACAATCTCTAGCCTCGCTCCCCGTAATAAAAGGCACTCCTGTGTATGTATATATGTATGCAGATCTATGTATGTACGGAGTATGTTTATTTCTGGTAGAAGTACCCCATGTCATAGGCGTACCGGCAGGGGGCGCCGGGGTCGCAACGGCGACCTGGCCCCTGCGCTTGAGGGGGCCCAGAGGCCGCCCTCCACCATATACAGGTACACTTTCAGTTTGCACTGTCGGTAGCTGCATGCTTAGTGCGGTCCGTCCGACAGCACGAGCTATAGACGAGAGTAGGAGAATGGAGGAGGAAGGACTTGCAGAGAGGACATATCTCTCTCTCTCATATCTATCTCATATCTCTCTCATAGCTATCTATCTCTGAATCTCTCTCATATCTATGTATCTATCCATCTATGTATCTATCAATCTCTCTCTCTTAGGCCTCATGCCCACTTACACGCACGGATTTCACTGCTGAATCCCGCAGTGAAATCCGTACATGCCCGCGGACATGGAGAGGGAAAATATATTACACTTACCTCTCCGGACGCTGCGGGGCTCTCCTTTATGCAAGCCAGATCGTCTTTCTTCCGGTCGGCGGACGTGCTCGGCACGCCGGCAGCGTGCTGCGTGTATGCGCACCAATTTTTAAAAAAATCTTCGGCTCTGTCACGGCGCAGCACGAAAACAGCTGCAGCTGTGCCACAGATATGAACGGCTTCCATAGGCTTCAATGGAAGCCGCGGGAACTGTCTGTGTGGCAGATTCACAGGAAAATAGAGCATGCTGCGATTTCTTCCTGTGAGTGTGACCTGCACGCCGGAAAGGAATCCCATCTGCATGCTTTTAGCTGCCCTACCGATGCTAATGCATCCCTATGGACAGCAAAATGCACAGATCTCCCGTGCGGGTGCCACGCACAGATTTTATAACTAAAATCCGCACGTGGACATTGGCCCTCAGGTATCGGTACGGGGCGAGGGTTAAAAAATCCCCAGGGGGGCCCGAGCTGAACTTTTGCACCTGGGCCCCTGAGCCTTTAGGTACACCCCTTCCCTTGGTGGACTTGAACTTGCAACCGCTAGATCTCTTATACACTATAAGGATATGTTGACACAGAGCAGAAATGCTGCAGAGTTTCCACAGCCAAAAGTCCTGCAGCAAAACCAACAGCATTTTCCCATCCAAAACAGTGACAAAATCGGCAGATACAGCACTTCCCCTCACCTCCCAATTATTTGCATTATGCAGCCTTTCATGCGGTGCCCAGCAACCTCTAATGTGTGCAGCGCCACAGCTCAAGTGATATGCAGCTAATTCAGAGTCAAAATCCGTTTTGATGCTATGGATATTGAACGTTTTGGATGCGGAAATGCTTCGGAATTTGCCATTGTGAGAATTCTGCCGCATTTCTATCTCACGTAAACGTACCCTAATGGAATACTATGATATTGTATTTTGCTGTATTTTAGCAGGCTGTCTATTCCTCATGTGTCACAGACATCCCTAATAGTCAAAAGATCATGGCAGCCCTGTAATAGTATTACAGCAGGAGGGGAGGGGCATTTAGGACATTTAAATTCAGATTGAGCAGGACATTTAAAGTGTTAATAGCCACAATCAGAGATTTCTCCAATTATGGCTGTGGCAGGCGGGGCTATGTGTGGAGCAGGTTTGGCTCCCATGCGCACTCCATCCAGTTGTGGACAGTTATAAATGTCCTAGCTCCACAGGGTATGTGCTGTTAGGACGTATATAGGTATATGTGTGAAGGGAATGGGTTAAAGACTTCAATCCTGAAGCTGTACTGTTACTTTCTTCAATAACCTCTTCTGCCATCCATCATGAACCACACCTTGCCAGTGTGCATCCTAACTCCCACTCCCTATGTCCTACTCCCAGGTTCCGGCACCTATCAGCAGGCTGCAGGGATGCAGGACTTTTCATGCTAACTGCAGGGATGTACGTCACGATGGATGATAGAAAGGGTATTAAAGAAAGTTACAGTACAGCTTCAGTACAGAGATCTGTAAAGAAGAAATAAGAGAGCAGTCAGGAAAAAGCTGGCACAGAGAGTGGTCTTATTACTGTCGAACAAGCAGAGAAGAGCTTAGTACACTGACTGGCACAAAATGGAGCTTATTACTGTAAGGGGCACAAAGTGGGGCGATTTCTTACAGTAGGTGCAACAGAGCAAGGCTTATTACAGTGGTGGATTATTACCATTGGATAACAGAGGTGGCTATTTACTCTGGGGACAGTTGGGGGCATAAACATTTTGTGGTGTGCACAGTGGGGGAATTATTACTATTGTGTAGGCAGAAATGAGAAAAGCATTAGAAGTATCGGCAGGGTGGGAAGAGCGTGCAGAGACGAGTCATGGCTCGAAGTCTTCATGGCGGTCCAGACCAGATAGAGAGAGTGTTTTGTTTGGACTATTGGGATTAAGTGCTGGTTTGCAGTAAAGCAGGACAGAAGTGAATCCTATGAGGAGCAGAGTAGCTGCACTGAGGGAATACAGAGGAGTAGCTGCATCTACAGAAATAGAGCTGAGAGTCAGTGTGTGAATCCCAACTCCGCCCCACTGGTCTAGAACCCACCCTGAAACTGAAGAATGGGGAGGCTCCAGAAGCAAGTTAGGGATATCACGATGGGTAATGACTGCCAGACTAGTATAAGACAGACTGTAGTACAGATGTGAGACTACAGTGGTGCCCTGTAAAGCGCCAAATCAAAACCCTTCTGACCTGTATTATGGTATTAGGATCAATGTGACCCCCACCACCACCACCACCTGCACATGCTCAAGCCAGAGTTCTCAAGCTACAGAGTCAGGACTATTGAATATGCTGAGGAAGTTAGGGTACGGACCCAAATAGTAGCCTTCGGGTGGCCAGGACAGGGTGTGGCAAAAAACCACGAGGCATGCAAGTCCATGTGCTTTGTAGTTTTCAAAATTACCTGTTTGTTGATAATTAACCCCTTAGTGACTGGGCTTTTTTGCTTTTTTCAATTTTTGTTTTTTCCTACTCCCTTTTAAAAAATCGTAGCTCCTTTATTTATCCATCAACGTCGCTGTATGAGGGCTTGTTTTTTGCGGGATGAGTCGTATTTTTCAATGGCACTATTTATTGTACCATATAATGTACTGAAAAACTTTTTAAAAACTCTTAGCGGAGAGAAATGGAAAAAAACGACATTCCACCACCTTTCGGTGCATCCTGTTTCTACGGCGCACAAACTGCAACAAAACGACCTGATATTTTTATTCTATGGGTCGGTACGATTGTTACGATACCAAACTTATATAGTTGTTTTTTTTTGCTGTAGTACTTGTATTTTTTTTTTAAGATATTTAATTTTCTTCAATTATTTTCTGCGGTCATTTTGTGCGCGCAATAATTTTTTTATTTTTCTGTCGACGTAGTTGAGCAAGGGCTCAATTTTTGCAGGATGTCCTGTAGTTTCCGATAGTATTAATTTGGAATACATACGACTTTTTGATCGCTTTTTATTGCATTTTATCTGGAAAACAGGGTAACTAAAAAAGTGTATTTCTGGCATTCTTTATTTTTTTTTCGGACGACGTTCACCATGCAGGAAAAATAATGCACTACTTTGATAGATCGGACTTTTACAGACGCGGTGATACCAAATACATATTTTTATTTTATGATTTAGATTTTTAGTAATTGATATGGCAAAAGGGGGGTGACTTAAACTTTTATAACTTTTTTTTTTTTACAATTTAAAAAACTTTATTGATCTTGTTTTTTACTTTACTTTGAAGTCCCCCTGGGGGACTTTAACATGCAATGCTTTGATCGCTCCTGCAGTATGACGTAATGCTATAGCATTACGTCATACTGCTTTTTTACAGGCAGTCTATCAAGCCACCCTGTGTGGATAGCTTGATAGGCAGTCTGCTAAGGCAGCCCTGGGGCCATTCATTAGGCCCCCCGCTGCCATGACACCTGCACGGATCCCCCGATCTCACAGCGGGGGGGCTGTGCGGGACCCCCAAACTGCGTTCGGGGGATTTAAATGCCGCTGTCAGAATTGACAGCGGCATTTAAAGGGTTAATAGCCGCAATCGGCCGAATGGCCGAGCTATTGCCCGTGGGTGTCAGCTGTAATAAACAGCTGACGCCCACGCTGTATGGAGGGAGATAGCGGCGCTACCCCCTCCATACACGTCCTGCAGCTGCAGGACGTAAAAACACTATAGGGTGGTCACTAAGTGGTTAATGGCCACGTGGTTTTGTGGATAAAACTGATATTTATCTGTAAAACCACACAGCTATTTTACAATCCATGCCTTTTTGTGTTGTCTTACCCTAAGGCTGCTTTCAAAATCGCACAAATATAAACCCCATTTTTTTGAATGGAGTCATATACATGAACAATGTTTTCCCGCACTGCGATGCAGGAAAAAAATCGTGGCATGTTCTCACCTTTCAAATTCCTCTGAATGCATCACCCATGGTTTTCAATGGGACTGTAAAACACAGAGTGCTATGCGAGGTTTGCTATTGAGAACAATGGGAGACACTTGTCAATCCTCCACCACAGCTGAAGATCACAATTTCCTAGAAGTGATGAAAGGTGTTTTTGACAGAAAAACGCCTTGCATACGTGGGTACCTTGCACGTTCACGAGCGCGATATCACGCTCGCAAGTGTAGAGGAAGCCTAAACCTGCAAATCCTTACCCTAAAGCTACATACACACAAATGTGAATCTCATCCGTGTTTTGTGCGATGCAAGATGCACAAAACTCCCGCGAATATGAACTTTATTCTTTTGAATGAAGTTATTCACATAAATTAGTTTTTTCCTCACAGCAATGCTGCGAGGTTTAAAAATTGCTGCATATCCTATTTTTCAGTGTTCTCTCGGAATGGCTCGCCTACTGTTTTCAATGGGATCTATAAGGACATTGCATGCACCTGCAAGCCGTGTAATGTGATGTTTCCTATTGAAATCAATGAGAAATACTTGTGATCCTCTGACACACAATTTTGAATGAAAAACACCTGACATCCGCCTGTGAAATGCACGTTGGCAAGCGCGATATTGGGACAAGTTTCACTTGCAGACCCGTGTGATTGGTTGTAATGGCCGTGCATTTTTTAGGCTGAAAGAGGTAGTTTTGGGCAAAAACATGCAGACTCTCAGTTTCCACTGACGTCACGGTCGCGTTGCCGCCGTCCTGTATGGATCTACCCCAATAGTGGAGCACCACTGCAACATCTTCAGAAATGTGTTTCATGCTGCTGAGGTGCCCACTGCATACCTCCCAACTTTGGAGCAACAAAAAGAGGACAAGTGCAGTGGCACGCAGCACCAAATTTTTAGGGTAGGCCACTCCTCTTTTATACGAAGCCACACCCTGTTTTTTTAATTCGTCTTTACAAAACTCCCTTTTTGTGAAAAAAAAGGACACATAAGGTGCCGCTGCGTTCATAAAGATCTGCACTATAAGTATTATATTTGTTCTATCACACCGCGAATGGTGCAAAAAAGTGCCACAATTGCTATTTATCCGCTTCCTAAAAAACACAATAAAAAGGGATCAAGAAGTTGCATATAGCCTAAAATGGTACTAAAACTGCAACCTGTCCTGCAATAAACAATACCTAACAAAGCTTAGTTGGCGAGGAAATATAACTGTTATGGGTCATTGAATGCGATGATGGAAATACATTTTTAAAAGGGTATTCATTAGGCGTCTTTCACACGGGGAGCTGGGCACGCAAAAAACATGTGCTTAAATACACGCAGCTATTAGAACCAATGGTTTCCTATAGGAGCATTCAGATAAATTAAGCTGAATGCTCCCATATGCAGAAGTGGTAAAAAAAGAAAAAAAAAAATGTCAATATCTCCATAAACGTCTAGACCCAATAAATGAAGTTAACATATTCTTTATAATGCCAAAAAAGCAAAGAAAAGGAAAAAAATGGGAAAAGAAGGGCCAGAATTGCTGATTTTTTGTCATTTGCAAGCCAAGAAATACAATAAAAACTGATCAAAAAGTCACATATAGAGCTAAAATGGTACCAGTAGAAACTACAACTCGTCCCAGAACTATTCACAGCAGCCAATAGCCACATGATTCTGCCAGTAATCATGTGTCCATTAGCTGCAGCAGTAGGTTTGGCTTGGCCAGTGTGGTCTTAGCTTAACGCTGATGATAGTGCCATATTTCTCATGCCCTGCCCTGGCTGACCCTCACCACACAGGCAAACGGGATCTCATTATTAACCTTTGTTGGGACCCATCAATTGCTTGTATATTTTAAACACCAGCTACACTGATGAAGGGGTTATCCCCAAAACATGTTTTCATATACTGATCAGATGTTTTATTAAATAAAAGAAGTTTTCCACACCTTTGTTCAATAACTGCATGCTTTAACCTGGGGTGTTGCGCCATTTCCACTGCCAGTTTTTAGTCCTATTCTCTAGTGCCGTATTTTGGCCCCCGAAAACCAATCATCATAGGAATTTATGAAGCTCAGAGTTAAGATCAGCAGACATACACTTCTGTATTACGGATGTAAAATGGAGGCCAAAGTATAGCAGTTTGTCATCAGCTTTATTGTCCATCAAGTATTATCAGTGCAGTTTGTACTGTGCTGTGAGGGCCGGCCTCACTGACTGACCAGCCCACCAGGAATCTGTCTGGCAGATTACCTGTCTACCCTTTCTAATGTATGACTGAGGAGGTGGGAGAGGGGGCAGGACATGCTGACTGCGACTGTGGGACAGCGTCCCAAATCCGGGACTGTCATACAGAATTTGGGACGATTGGGATGCATGCCACTGTGATGTTTATAACTACTATGGTTAGGACATGTTTCTGTAGAAAACATTACTGGCTTGGGCCCACTCAGGCCTTGGCTATATTTGGTGTCCCTTTCCCAATGATTAACCCCTAGGCCTTTGGGACAAATAATCTTAACAATATAACTAAGGTTTTCTGTTCACTCCACAAAGCAGAATATACTGTCACTGAAAAGCCAATAAATCTCTATAACCGCTCTTATTGCAAATTACTCAGCTAGGACTGTGTGGGTTGAGGATTCCGTGACCTCAAAGCCAACACCAAGTTCTAAAAGATATATAACTTCCCACATTTTGAACAAAAGACAGGATGTTTTTCATGATGACACTCCACATACTGCACCTGGCAGCGCAGGGCTATTTATGTGTAGTGAAATCAATGAGTAACGGCGGTTTCAGATGATCGTATTTTTGCACCCGTAAATTATACGCTCGGAATGCGCAGAGAATAGAATTCATTGATACTAACGGGTTTGTTCTCATAAATGGGTTTTGCGCGAGCAATAAGATAGGACCTGCTCTATTTTCCTGTGTATTGAGCAGCAAAGGTCCCTATAGATGTCTCAAGAAGACTTAAAATGCGTGCAAATGTGTGATACGCTGTGCAATTCCACTGGAAAAAAAAAAAACACATACCTGGACCTTATTAGGATAAATATCCTTTTAAACCACAAAAGGGGTGTCTCACGTGCGTGAACTGACCCTGTATGCGCAAAACGTACAGTACTATGTGACGATACGCTTGCAAATCTACCTTATTAAACCTTGTTCACGTCACAAATATGTTGAGCTGAGGCACGCACAATTGTGCATACAGTCATCAGAAACCACCATGAGTGCTCCTTCACACTGGCGAGGGAGATATCGGGCCAATATCGCCCTTGCCACCATGTTAAAGCCCTGCGGATACAAAGCATATTCATGTGATGAAAAGTATCTCCATCGCGGTTGTAACAGCCGCAGCAGAGGATCGCGGAGTTCTCCCATTGCTTTCATTGGGGCCGGCGATGCTGCCACTGGCCCCATTAAGAACAATGGGCAATATCGCAGGAAGATAGAACATGGTGCAATGTGTTTCCTGCATAGCATTGCATCGTGGCACCATACATGAAAACATCCCAGAACGCACAAATCCTGCACAATTTTCTTGCCAGTATGAAGGCACCCTAAGGGCTGAATTAAACAGACAAATGTGTTTTTCTCCCATTATACAGTCGTGATAACGCATACGGGACAAAAACAGGAAATACCCAGATTATACTGGTATAGTTCATATCACTATATACAGGGAGTATACATCTCCTGTATATAGAGATATCGACCATGCTAGTGTAACGCCAGTTTGACATCTACGTCAGAACCTCCGTCACAGATCCGGCTCAAAATTCCAGAAGATAAAGTGCCGTATGCATGCAAAAGCTAAGCAGCAACCAATTACGCAGCCAAAAGTGCACTGGCAGACTCTAGCTGTGACTAAGCAATGCTTGTTCTATTTTTGTGCGGGCACCGCACTGATGGTTGCGATTGAAGTCAATGGAAGCCGTCCAACTCGCTGCCCTTCCACAATTAACACTGCAGAAAGGTCACGGGACCCGTGTCACCACCTGGCGACGGTGCGGGAAAATCTAAACTGCACATGTACGGCAGCTCGCCAGCTGGATCATCCACAGTACAGAAGGCCGCCTACACACGCAAAGAAATGACAGGTTAGTGGGGTCACCAGTCAGGCACAGGGTTTAGATTCTGATGCGGGATCCTGCATCCGAAGTCTGACCCTGTCGTGTACAGCCGGCCTAACCCCAATTTTGATAACCTAGAGCTAAAATGGTCGCTTTACTACCCCTGGCTTTGAACCTTACTCCTCTACAATGTTGTTAAGACTAGGGAGCTGGTGAATCCTGGCTTTCCTGCAGAGAAACACTTGCTTCAGCTGCTCGTACTGCAGACCTCCTCCCTGCACATCCTCCTCTGACGACCTCCTATGCAGACTGACTGCTAAAGACTGCTCTGACTCTTTCACTCCTGCCTTCTTCCCGCACTTTCTCTTCTCTCCTCCCCCTCAGCATAGAGGTAAACTGAGTCGTTTCCCACTCTGAACTCCAACCACACCCTCTGACCAATCAGTGGGGACATAACATACAGCCAATTAGCAGCCAGCTGTTGCCAATCTTTTAGCTTAGGAAGGGGAGAAACAAGCTTTCTCTGATGTAAGGCACCTCCTTTGCCTCCTTGAAGCACACAGGCAGCTGTGACAGGACAATGATTGTGTGGCCATTCTGGAGGACTCTGGGCCACTCCACTGTATTGGCCATCGTCATCAGGTAAATGTCTGTCATTCCATGTGATAACATTATGGGAACTTGCTCTCCTGAGGCAAGAATTCTAGGTTTTAACACAAGTACTTTATTTAATGCCATCTCTTCCTCCAATACAAACCACACTCATATAAAGCATCCTGTTTAAAAAGAATCACAAAATAATGGTGCTAAAGGTTAACAAATGCATCACAGAACAATACAAGATCATACACTACTACAATATCCTGCATTCCACAGTAGAAAGCAACTCCCTAATACATGCATATTGCCAAAATTGCTGCAGCAAGGGAAAGTATTCTTTATAATATACTTGTAGGTCCTTAGAGGATATAAATTCCAGGGCAGTCTGCTGCAAAATAGTCAGCAAAATACAGTTGGCCCTTAAAGAAGTCTGAATTGTGGCTACTTAGTCAAAGGCTCTGATTGATAAAAGGACTGCAGGCAAGCTGTAGAGAAGCTGAGATTCCTTGAATATCTTCAGGTTAGTACAAGAACACCTCATGCTAACTTTACACTGGTGAGGGCGATATCGAGCCCTGAATCCCGCCCCGTTCGTCATCCATGTGAAAGCCCAGTGGATACAAGGCATTGTCATGTAAAAACAGAAAAGGCAGATGGCGCTGCAGAGGTATTGCTTCACCTATTGGAAGGGACCATTCCTGCAAGTCAATGTTAGACTCTTTATACAAGCATTGTAACAACGACTAGGAATTGTTACAAGGCTTGTATGGAGTTTTTTTTAACTCGAATGTCGATAAGACTTTCTAATGTTAAAAACTTGCGATTTTTGTGCAATGCATTTTTAACATTAAAAAGTCCTATTGACATTTGCATTAAAAAGACGCAGCAATATTGCGAGCCGCTGTCACCGGCCTTATTGAAAACAATGGGGCTGTGATGCAAGATCATGCAGCCAGATAGAACATGCTGTGACTTGTTTCTCGTATAGCATCGCACCACAGTGCCATGCGGGAAAAAAAATTGTAAATGGTGTTCATATTTGCACATCTTGCAATGCGCAAATCTCACACAATTTTCTCAGCCATGTAAAGCTGTCCTAATGTCTTCTAAAGAGAATTTCTCCAAAATGACTATATTACTGTACATAATAGCTATAAACTCAACTACTAATATATTAGTTAAAGGGGTTTTATCAAGACCATAAAAACTTTTCCAGCAGCTGGGCCCATTATAAAATAAAAAATTTGATCATACTCACTGAGTAGATAGCCAGGTGGAAGCACATGGCCACTGCGGCCAATCAGAGGGCGCAGCATCATGCCCCCAAACGCCTGGCATCATGGTGTCCAGGATATGAGTTCTGATGCCAGGGGTGATGCTGCAGCCTCCGATTTGCGGCAGCGGTCATGTGCTATCGTATAAAGTATTGAAAAGCATAAAATCAACTATATAGTATAAAATAGAAAATCAACTATACAATATGTAATACTACTAAACTGTCTGTTTATGCTGCATGTGCATAAAAAGTGGGACCATCACAAAAATATTGTATATTTCATAGGGTAATATTCTAATGAGGTAAATGCTTTCAGGGTGCAGTTTATAGTGTTTATTTGTACCTCCTTTTTTGGCCACCCGCACACGAATAGGTCTGATTTCAGCTGTGAGATCTTGCAGCGGAATCCAACCCTGTGCCCTGGTGGTGACTCCTGCGTACCTGTCCGCTGGCTTCGTGTGCAGGTGGCTTCAACAGCGCGGATGTGCCAGCCGTCACACCGCGCACATGCATAGTACAGAGTCTGACGCACCGTCGCTAGGCGATGACATGGATCCCGCAGACAAACTGCACTGCTCACTATGGAATGGCCGCGAGACGGGCGGCTTCCATTGACATCAATAGAAGTTGTCTGTACGAGGCCCGCACCAGAAAAAAACATGCTGCGATTTTCAACCTGCAAGTGGAAAAAAATCGCAGTGGGCAGGGATTTCCGCTTGTGGGCAGGAAAAAGCACTTTTACATAGCATGTTATGGGCAGTATTCGCTGCAGGATCCGGTGGCGCACACCCGCTCCAGATCCTGCAGCACAAATACACCTGTGTGCAGGCAGTCTTATGTGTTTTATGTATATATACACTAAAGATTCAGGTAAATCATGTGTTGTATAAGTACTGTACATTGCAACCAGGTGGGTTTCCTAATGTAAGTTGAAGCAATGTACTGAGGTTGGCTTCACACAGGAGCAAGTACATTTACACACACATTCACACCGCATTTTTGCACATCGGCGTTGCCTATTTGCACATGAAACCATTTGTTTGCAGTACCTTTTGAATGCACAAAATGTGCGCATTCGCACATGCAAAAAAACTCGCAGCCACAGTCCCGTATATTGAAATTGCTAATAAGCCTAATTACTTTCATATGCCAAATGCGCAGGAGCATAGAACGTGCTGCATTTTCTTTACATGACGGAATTGTGCAAGCAAAACACACCCTTGTGAACAAACCTATTGAAATCAATAGTTTCTATTCACTGCGTATTGCAAATACCCGCGCGAAGACGGTCATGTGAATCTGGTCTAAGTCATGTAAAAAAGTTACATAGAGAATTACTACAATTATGGTAATGTTAAAATATATAATTACATTAATCATTACTCAAGAAAAAAATACATTTCCAATAAAAAAATATATTGAAAATCACAGCTGCAGGAAGTGTTGTTAGCGAATTAAAGTAGGACACGTATGGATACATATGAACATATAGTGAATTCTAGACTAGTACAGGCCAGATCCGTCCATAGAGTTACAGGAACTTGGTCCCATTTATTTTCGGTCATATTATAATTCATGTTTTATACAATAGGGTCGGTCCCAAGAACTAACATGGTTATAATAAATCTGAAGCCTGAATCGCATATCTCTAGAGATACTAGAAGCTGTGTGATCAACCTTACAATCTCTAATAGAAATGATTCTCTTACCAACAAAATTGTCTGGTAGTGTTGTAAAGCAGGTCATGTTCTTCGGCTCCGTGTAACACGTAATGTTCTGATGAACCGTGATGTTACCCATATCCAAGGTAGGAATCTATGACAGGTAGGTCTGATTCAGTCATGCAAGGACCGACAATGTGAGTATGTGTCAGTGGCTGACTGAGTGAGTTTGTCTACATCCCTGGTGCACTTCGGTTGTGACAAAGGAAACATGAGTGTAGCACATTTCCTGCATTTATACTCATAGCGAACAAGCTACTTCTTATCTCAGGACGCCACACGGTTCCTGAGACATGGAACAATTTCCTTCTCGTCATTTCCCCAGTTGACTGCATTGACTCTAAACAATGCACAATTCCACCGCATTCTCAAATATGTTGGACTCACATTTACTGTTCTGTCACCAGTAAACAACAAGCTACAATCTCTCAGGTCCCTGAGACACCTGACTGGAAGCTGGAAGCTTTTCCTTGCTCCTCAGGACTGCACTAATGGTGAGCAATTTTCCTTGAAGGAACTGCAGTCAGTGTGAAAGTTTGTTATGAAAGATCTATAGCATTCCAGTCCTATACTAACCAGCTTCCTTAGTTCACTCTATATTACAGTTTTTCCATGAATCTTAACTTTTCCTTATCTTATAAAGCAGTCTTTTAGCCTTAGGGCTCCTCAGGGAACAAAAATTAAACCTCAGGCACACCTACCAAAAATATTTTTCACAATCTAGTAAAGAGTTAGTAATTTACAACTTTTAATGATCATTATTAGCTACTCGCACCTTAAATTTTACAGTATTTTAGAATACAAAAAAAAGGAGGCTAACTGTTTTTTATTGTGACATCCTTCCCTCTCCCCAAACAGCAATGTGCAGGCATAACGCCCCCCCCCCCTCCCCAAAAGCAGCAATGTGTGGTGTGACTCTTCTACCAAAACAGCTGTTTGTATGACACTTCCCCTCTCCCCAATTCATGTCCACTATTATTATTCTCTCTGCTCCCGTGCCCCCCGCACCTCCTCCCTTTTCTACTGCAACCAGGTCAGGGGGTAATCAAATTATTTTTAAATCAATTACCCTCCTACAAAAACTTTTCATTGCCACTTAGTGGTCTGGAACTGGACAAATGCATACGCGATCTTTCCCTCTCTCTCTCTCTCTCTCTCAACTACTCTCTGCGAAGCTGCGTCAGTGTTGTGGATGGTAATTCGCCCTGGCGCCCGAGGAGTGGGCCCACAGCCTAGGAGATAGCGGGGTAGATAAGGCCTTGTCACAGGGCTCTACCATCTCCTTTTCTGGGGGTAGCATGGGACCTGACCAAGTTACTGTTGGGGGAGTTTCACAAGGAAAACCCAATCCACGGTTTACCTTAAAGTCTTTGTCACTCATGACGCCACCGTTCCGTCCTCTTCAGTGAATCCAGAATTTGGAATACATAGTCTACACACACAGAAATAACTTTCTGAGCAAAACCGTGAATGGTCGGTAGAGCTTGTTTACTTGAAAAAACTATTAACAGTCCATAAACGTTACATCAGCCAGCATAACACAGGTGCCAAACAGGATAGTGGTGTGACAGGGAGGATTCTCAGGATGGCAGAAGAATCCACAGTCCCAGTTATCTGTGGGGTTCTGCTTCCGGTGACTCTCTTCACTTTCTCTCAAACTCTCTACCAGTACACACTCACAATTTGAAGTTGCACTCAGTGCTGCATGGCGGCTCCTCTCACTCTCTCTCTCAGTACTCCATACTAGCACCCAGGTGGCACCCAGGGCAGACATCAGGCCATCACTCAGCCTCTTCCATCTTTAAAATAGCAATAGTTATGCAACAAAGTACAATACAAAATATGGGAATGGAGGATTTTAGGGCATCATTCACATCTTCAAAATCCCTATTATATTCTAGATTTAGGGCAAAAACACATGGGCACATGCACTAATATGCTCACCACTCAATAGCGTATGAACTTTGCCTTTTTCTGACTATTCAAACTCCGTGCTAGTGCGTGCAAGTTTGAAAACAAACAAACCTGGAAGATAGGTCCTGCACTAACTTTTCTCGCATGTGTTATTAACACACGAGAGACCCAATAGTGGAAACAAAACCATTGAATGGTTTCCTTGAAGCCACATAACGAGACTAAAACATGCCCGTGTTTTAGGCCCTTACTAAGGAAATTCCTTGTGGATCTCACAAGATGCAATCCACTACAAATCTGCAGCAAAACACTGTTACATGAGACTGTGGATTTGTCACCAAATCACAGCAAAATCCATGGAAATTCTGATCCTGCCCTTATTCTTTTTATTACTAGTCAGCATTATTATAGTATTGCTACTGCTGATTCCGGAAGGTCTCAGATGGGCCTCGAATCGCTTCTCTAAGATGTGACAAATGTCTTCTCTAGCAGTATAAGGCTGCTGTCACACCTGTGTTAGTGTCCGTTCAGGGTTTCCGCCTCTCTGCTCCATTGTTTGGGGAGAGGAATTAAAATAAAACAGAAAAAAACTGATCAATTTTTTCCCCATTGATTCCAATGGGGTTTCAAAAAGCAGACAGGCTTCAGTATGATGCCATTTTAATAGATTTTTGTTTCTTTGGACGGGAAGATAGCGCAGTCTGCAGCGTGATTTTTCCATTAAAAAAAATGTAAACCTGACAGAATGAAAACAAATTGAAGCCTTTCTGTTTTTTTGAAATCCCATTGAAATCAATAAGGAAAAAAAACTTTTTTTTTCTGTTTTATTATACTTTTTGGGCTAATGCACACGGCCAGATTTCCGTTGCATTATTCTATTGAACCTAATAGCTCAATGTTCACGCTGCGGAATTCCACCGCGTGAAATAAACCGCAGCATGTTCTAAATGCCGCAGGAATATGCGTGTCCGGCTTCCATTGTAGTTAATGGAAGCCAGCCGTCACGCTATACTTTCACTTTAGTACAGCAGAAGTATCACATGAATACGCGGGCCCACACACCGCCGGCCGCGTCATGCGTTGTACTGTGCATGCGCGCCGACCCTCCATGCAGGACACATACAGCGGATCCGGAATGGTAAGTATGTGGGTCTTGTTGCGGGGGCACCATGGCGGACTACGCTGCGATATTCCGCTTGCGGAGATTGTCACGGCCGTGGGCATGAGCCCTTTCTCCTCTAAAACGGAGCACATAGATGGAAATCCTAAACTGACCCTCACGCAGGTGTGAGCGCGGTTTTATTCTGTAATATGTATTTGTCAGAACTTCCTGTCATTTCATGTTTCAGAATCTCAAACATTTTGATCTTAATGTAACACATACATCAACAGTAGTTTTAGGCAGGTGTGGAAATAAATGCTGCAAAGTGAGAATTCTTTCAAAAATAGAAAAGTGTTAATAGTTTTTTAAAAAATCAAAATGCAAAGTGAATGAACAAGAGAGGAATATAAATCAGTATTTGGTGTGACCGCCCTTTACGTTCACAACAGCATCAGTTCTTCTAGGAACACTTGCACACAGTTTTTGAAGGAACTTGGCTGAGAGGTTGCTCCAGACATTTTGGAGAACTAAGCACAGATCTTCTGTGGTTGTCTGCTTCCTCAAATGCTTCTGTCTCTTCATGTAATCCTAGACAGACTCGGTGATATTAAGATCAGGGCTCTGTGGGGGCCTTATAATCACTTCCAGGACTCCTTGTTCTTCTTTACGCTGAAGATAGTTCTTAATGACATTGGCTGTATGTTTGACATTGTTGTCCTGCTGCAGAATACATTTGCAGCCAGATGTCTTCTATTTTATTATTTTTTATCTTACTTTGCAGTACTTTTTCCCACACCTGCCTTAAATCTTGGCACAGTACTGTATATCTTAAATGAAAAGTGCATCTAGGCACTATTTCTAATTTTTTGTTTTTGTTTTTACTTGCTGATGACCTATATGTAGGATAGTCTATTAATAAGCAGTGGTTCGCCGTCTGTAACCCCCACCAGGCCAGTGCACTCATGCATGGAGTTTATTTCTGCAGGAAGCAGACAGCGCCATTCCCACTGCAGTGGCCCAGCTTGGTATTACAGCCAAAATTTCTGTTCACTTCAATGGGAGCTTTGCCTGTAATACCAAGCCAAGCTACTGCGGTAAGAACAAATTTATCTGCTAATAGCAAGCTAGGCATCTAAGGAGTTCCAGTACCACATTATATGATTGTAGGGTGCCGATTGTTTAGCATGGCAGCAAGACGCTTACCAAAGGCTCCCATGTTTGCCATAAGTAGTGATAGGCAATAATGGTTTGGAATATCAAGCATTCCAAAGCATTATACTAAATTATCACAGATCCAAGTAGTGGGACAAAAAAAGGCAAATTAAGATAACGTTTAATAAAATAAAATAATAAAGTCTCCTCCAAGATATAAATAGAAAAAACATTTTCAATAAATCTTTTTTAAAGATAATAGTTAAAAACAGATAAAAAAGCTACAAAAAAATAAAGGAGGAATTACTGACACTGGTGTTTTTTTTGGTCCGTGTGTCGTACGTGGAAAAAAAAAGGACGACAAACGGAAAGCTTACAGACCAATAATATTCAATGAGGCAGCACAAACTACCAAGTTTTTTTCCCACAGGCACAGATTGCATGAAAAAAACTAATTGTATGTCTTATTTTTGTCCATATCACGGGTGAGAATTAGGACATGCAGAAGCATAGTAATGTGCAGGCAGTCATGTATGGGACGACAACAACCGGTGCGCATGTGGTTTCCAATAAGAGTTGTACCAGAGCCTCTCAGGTGCAAATTGGATGAATGGCAAGTATGCCGGTAACCTTCCAATATTAAAATAATATTTTAACCATTGAGCCCCCACAGCCCCTCTTCTGACCACAACTTCAGAAACTGATATGATATGTGGTACTGTCTTCCTTAACAGAAGGAGATTGTCACGTGCGCTAATTGTATTCCAGAAATAAACACTCTGGAACTGTTCACACCACAGTTCCAGGAAAGCAAACAATAAGTAGTAAGGAACAAACAAAGAATATAGGAACTTTCCCTATGGAGCTCAAGCAAGAGATGGTCCCTGCCTAATAATAAACGTACCGTCCCGATAAGGACGCATTCACACACGTACCTGGGGCTCTCTCCCTGTAACCAAAAGAAAATAATACCACTATGCAGGTGCAAACTCCACCACAAATCAAACACAAAACTTATCTCTTAGGGTGCATTCACACGACCGTTTATCGGCTGGGTTTTCACGCCCAGCCGATATACGGCGTCTTTCTCTGCAGGGGGAGGAGGCTGGAAGAACCAGGAGCAGTGCTCTGAGTTCCCGCCCCCTCTCTACCTCCTCTCCACCCCCCTGCACTATTTTCAATGAGGAGAGGCAGGACAGGGGTGGAGCTAATTCCCAGAACTTAGCCCCGCCCCCGTTCCGCCTCCTCTCATTGCAAATAGTGCAGAGGGGTGGAGAGGAGGCAGGAGCTCAGAGCACTGCTCCCGGCTCTTCCAGCCTCCTTCCCCTGCAGAGAGAGACGCCGTATATTGGCTGGGCGTGAAAACCCAGCCGATATACAGTCGTGTGAATGCACCCTTAGGCCTCATGTCCACGGCACGTGGCCAGTGAGCCCCGCTTATCTGATTTCCCCAGCAGCGGCATCTGCGCAGATCCCTCTACTTCCAGGTTCGCTGTACTACGCATGGTCCTATCGGCTCACTGTCGCACATGCGCAGTATGTTATTTTTTTTTTTCTAAATCTCCTGCTTTTCCGTGGATCCCCGGCACAGCAGCAGTGTCAGCTGCAGGTGTGCCACGGATCGGACAGCTTCCATTGACTTCAATAGAAGCTGTCCCTGCAGGATCTACAGAAAAATGGAGCATCTGGACCAAAAGGTCCAAAAATCAAATCCACATGCTTTTAATCCATTTGTGGACGACCATGCTTCTCTATGGGTGGCTTGATTTGTGGGTGCCCTGCACGGATTCCACAATTCTAATTTGCCTGTGGACACTAGGCCTAAAGGTTGCTTGGGAAAACACAGAACCGAGACAAACTACTGAACTCAGCAATATTCTCCCACACCAACAGAAGGAGAATGCCTGAAAATTGAACCGTGCAGAACCCAGGGCAAGGAGGAAATAAAAACCTCCCTAATAGTCCTCAGGTGTAGTCCAACAACAACACACGCAAAACAACTCTCCACAGTGTTAGACGATAAAAATGCACAAAAATACAAAACTACCAGCAGAGTGCAATTTAAACTGACACAACAGAGATTAGCACTGTATACCCTACAAACAAATACAAGTTTGGTACCATATTAGCCAGGTGAAAAAACACAGAATATCTAGTTTCCCACACTGTCCCTCTTTTCCTCTTAGGCCCCTTGTCCACGGCTGTGACGGAATATGGCTAGCAATATTCCGCAGCGGGGGAGCATGGGGGTGAGCTGTCAGGGCTCTGCACTGAGCCTATCTGACAGATAGGATGAACGCAGAGAATCGTGGCATGCCACAATTTGAATCCCGCAAGAAGAGAATCCCTATGATTCTCCACTCGTGTACGCAGGGGCTGCACTTTCCATAGTAAGTCTATGGAAAGCATTCACTGCATTACCCGTGGCTGGATTATCGGCGCAGATAACGCAATGAACTATCGCCAGTGGACAGGCAGCCTCACAGGCTTAGGGCTTATTTACACAGACATATATCTGCCAGCCAATATACGCTTCCATCTAAGCAGTTCCCCCCTTCCCAGATCTCTGCTTCTCTCCTCCCTTCTGAGCAGTTTGCATGGGAGTGGGTGGGACAGGGGTGGAGCTAAGCTCCCGCCCCCTCCCTGCCCCTTGTCTATAGCCAGTTACGCGAGTGGGGGGGGCCAGAGTGGAGGAGAGGGGCAGAGAGCCGGTGAGGGGGAGGGAAAGGGGGAACTGCTTAGATGGAAGCGTATATCGGCCAGCTGTAAAAACGCCGGCCAATATACGCTCGTGTGAATAAGTCCATATGGTGTATTAAGGGTGAAAGCTCAGGTTAATTTTTTACAGAGCTTTGATATCCTATTCCACAAGCCCCATAACTGGTAAAATCTCAGCAATCTGCTAAAACACTTTTCAATTAGATGAAAGGGAGCATACGAGCTTCTTACTCATATCAGAAGGGGCTGAACATAGAAAAATGTTTTCCTAGTAAAAATCAAATACGTTATCCTTTCCTACACCGCTCTGTACAGTGCAGGTGAAATGTAATTCCCACATGATGGGCGGATTGTGCAAGTTCAGGAACTGTGCCTGCATCATCATTGTGACAGCTGGAACGTACATAGAGATTTCTGATCCCTGCTGTTTTACCACCTAGATGCTTAGATTAGGTGAACAGAAGCCACGATGGAGGCTCTGTGTAAGGCCTCCCTCACACAGACGTTTTTGTACAGCGTTTAACGCTGTGTTTTCAGCACTGCATTATATGCTGTCCACCCCCCCCCCCCCCTTGATTTTAATTGGGCTGCTCACACAAGGCTGAAAACGCTGCGTCTTGAGCGCTGCACTTCGACAGCGTTGCATGTTCTATTTTGGATGTTTTCAGCCCTGCGTCGCCCATTGAAATGAATGGGCAGCAGTTTCAGCACTGTGGAAAACGCTGCAAAGCTTGGGAGGGGTGGGAGGGCTTGCAATATAAGCCCTCCCCCAAAAATCAGTCCCAGCTACACTAGATGGGGAAAAAAAGCAATACTCACCCGGGGTCCTGGCTGCTGCTCCAGGCTTCCTCTGCACTGACAGATGATCTGTTGCTGTAAGCGAGGTTTGAGAACCCTGCCTCCAGGAATAGATTGTTATGATTGGTTCTCGGCACTGGCTCGATGCCCAATCACAGACATTCATTGACTGTCTCAGCCAATCAGAGCCGGCAAGCTGGGACCCAGCACCTGCTAGGTGAGTATTGATTTTTTTTTCAGCATCCTTGACTGTGTTTTCAGCTGTGCTAAAAATGCAGCTAAAACTCTGGCAATAAGGAATGCCAGCACTGCTGAAACCAGGCTGAAACTGCAGTAAACGCAGCATCGAAAAACACTGCATTTCTGCAAACACCTGTGTGAGGGAAGCCTAATCACATTGGTGACTGCGCTGACAGCAAAACCGACTTGTGACCAACATAGGGGGTGGGAGGGGAAATATGACATAAGTGATCATGAATAAAGTGGATACTGACACTCGACAGTTTGAATAAATGAACTGTTTTATTTCTACTACCCTCATATGCCATTTTCAATCTTTTTATTGACATTCTTTTACGTGTTGAGTTGACTTGGGGTCAGCCATAGCGTAACATAAATATAACTTTATTAATAGAGATGAGCGAGCATACTCGTCCGAGCTTGATGCTCGTTCGAGTATTAGGGTGCTCGAGATGCTCATTACTCGAGAAGAGCACCACGCGGTACTCGTCTCGATTAAACGAGCACTGACCATTGAATTCAATGGAGCCGGCAATACAGCCGGCTCCATTGAAAGCAATGGGCTGCCAGCAATCGCGGGATGAATTGTCGGGAAGGGCTTAAATATATAAGCCCTTCCCTGCAATTCATCCAGAAATGTGTAAAAATAAAAAATATTTATATACTCACCTTGTCCCGGCAGACGAGTTCAGCGTGGCTGACCTGCAGTGGGTGTGAAGGGGGTGTGAGTCAGACATGCCCCTGATTGGCTCAGCGCTGAGCCAATCAGAGGCAGATCTCACTCACACCCATTCATGAATTCATGAATGGGTGAGTGAGTGTTGCCTCTGATTGTCTCAGCGCAGCTCTCAGCTGAATGACAGCAGTTCAGCACCACAGTGCAGGGGACAGCAGGAGAACACGCGGCTGTGCCCCGGCAGCTGAAGGTAGGTGAGTATCTGTTTTTTTTGTTTTTTAAATCACTTTTAATTAATTTCCAGGGAATGGCTTATATGTAAAGTCCTTCCCTGAAAAAGAATTCAGGTGTGCCAGCAGACCATTGTCTTCAATGGAGTCGCCGGCAGCAGCAGCGGCTCCATTGAAGAGAATGCCTGCATTTTTATTCTTTTTTACACTAAAATCTTTCTTTTTCAGGTAAGGGCTTATATTTTTAAGCCCTTCCCGAAAATTCATCCCGCGCTCGCCGGCAGCCCATTGCTTTCAATGGAGCCGGCTGTATTGCCGGCTCCATTGAATTCAATGGGCTAACATCGTTCTTCTCTGCCACAGCTGTTACAGCTGTGGCAGAGGAGAACGATCTTTATGCTGACAGTGCGGGGGGGGGGGGGTCTCACTCTTGCCACTATTGTGGCTTAATAGTGAGACCTCGGAGCCCGAAATGCAGCCCTGCATGTTGCTCCTCGCCTGCCCTATCCATTTCTGTGTTTTTTACATGACTTTGGTGATTTGCTAAGATTTTCACAAATGAAAACCTTAGCGGAGCACCAGTCATATACAAAAATGCTCAAGTCGCCCATTGACGTCAATGGGGTTCGTTACTCGAAACGAACTCTCGAGCATCACTGAAAGTTCGACTCGAGTAACGAGCACCCGAGCATTTTGGTGCTCACTCATCTCTATTTATTAACGATGTATATAACCGAACTGGTATGGACCCATTGCCCAGCAAAACATATGGCAGGAGGTCACCAATTTTATATCCACAAACCACCAGCTGTGACGAGGTCAAAACATAAAACATTTTTATCCCCAAATATACTGTCTCACAAAAAAGGAAATGGGTGGGTGGGGGATTCTATCCAGCAGAAAAGAGGGTTATTACCCTCTGCTAGGTGCTTAAATAGTGTTCTGGCCCTTTGCTACCTCAGCATGCACTGCGGCCAATAGGATGAGCCGTCAGCATGCTGCTTGCCCCACTTCTGTCACAACTCAATGTCCAAGGAAGAGGAAACAGGGACCCTCCCTGGCCAGCCAGAAGGTAACTGCCCTTGAACCTGGAAGGGGGAGTGTCCAAAACAAATACTAACCTTCTCACAGCTTAACTAATAACCCCTGCGGCTATACGCCTTTGGGACTACAAGTCATCTCCTAGGTGTGAAAAGTTTGTGATCCTAATATGCCCATGTTAGCGATCAGAAAATCACAAGTTGAAGTTTCTATTTTAGGGCTTTTTCACATGGGCATATGCGCAACTACGCACGCATCTATGGAGCATAGTTGTGCATGAACGAGGTAAAAACATATTTTTTTTATCCTTTAAACTCTGCATGAGTTGAAAAAAAAAGCAGGAAGATAGGTCTGCCCTATCTTTTCTAGCCCATACTGTTAACAGGCTAGAATACCGCTTGTTAAAACGAAACCACTGAAATCATTGGTTTGTTTTGTCTTGTTATGCGTCCGTGATTATCATGGTCGCATAACGGGATGAAATCACGCCCATCTGTTTAGGCCTTTAAGATAATAAAACTTTTCTATTAAAAAAAAGAGAGAAAAAAAACTGTAAATTAAAACATTCTATTAGAAAATACTTTAAGGAAAAATACATAAATACAGTACTCTGCAAAATTTTTAGGCAGGTGTGGAAAAACGCTCCAAGGTAAGAATACTTTCAAAAATAGAAGTGTTAATAGTTTTATGTTCGTCAGTTAACAGCATAGGACTTCACAGTGTTCATTGTGCAGGATAAATAACCAATTTATTCTATTGTACATGTCATTATGGTTGACCTGGAGTCCTGGAAGTGATGATATGGCCCCCTGATCTCAACATCATCCAGTCTGTCTGGGATTACATGAAGAGACAGAAGGATTGGAGCGAGCCACATCCACAGAAGATCTGTGCTTAGTTCTCCTGGATGTTTGGAGCAACCTTCTTCATGAATTCCTTCAAAAACTGTGTGAAAGTGTCCCTAGAAGAACTGATGCTGTTGTGAAGGTAAAGGGTGGTCACACCAATAATTGATGTGATTTAGATTTCTCTTTTGTTTGTTCACTTTCTTAATTGACAAAAATAAACTATTAACACTTCTATTTTTAACAGCATTCTTATTTTACAGCATTTTTCGCCACACCTGCCTATTTCACAGTACTGTATGTACTATACTTAATTGGTATCACTGCAACTGTAATGACCTGTACAATAAAATTAACAGGTTATCATGGAGGATGAACTCTGTTAAGTCCTACTGTTCCAAAATGGTGCCAAGAAAAATACAAGTCGCCCTGCAACAAACAAGTCCTCATACAGCTAATATCAACGGAATGCAGCCACACAAACTTTTTGGAAAGTGTTTTATTATGCAAAAGTCGTACAAAGGTGCACAAGAGCACACAGGGGAAGATTTAGGCCTCATGTCCACGATGGTGTTTCACCGCATATTACATGTGCGTTTCACATATGCGTGATACGCGATGAATTGTTTCAATAAAATTCATAGAAAGGCATAAATTTCAGCTGTAACTTACCCCCCAGATCATAAGTGCATTTGCAGCAGCCGAGTCCAGACCTTTTGTCTGGGAGACAGCGGGGAACACAATGGTGGGTCACGATGGCTCTACTGTCTCCTCCCAGAACATCCAGACATGGCCTGACCCGGCTGCGTGCAGGGGTAAAAGGTAGCAGCCGTGCTAATAGAGATGAAAACTTATCTGTCCATGTGACGCCATTGCCTTTTCTAAGAAAAGGAATTACCAAAGCCAAATAAAAGAGTCCATAGCCAAAGTGTAGTTTAAATCAGAGGCACACGGTTTTTACTTAACATTTCCAACTTTGATTTTCCAAGAATACACTGTAAGGCCTTAGTCAGACGGGCGATTTTTCGCGCGATTTGCGGATCGCATGACGGATGCGCATCCGCAAATCGCGTGACCGGTGCGCGCAAGTCGCCCGCAAATCGCCCGAAAATCTGCTCCTGGCCGTGTTTCATTAGAAACGGGCCGGAGCTGTCCAGCGCATTGCATTCAATGGAGATGGCAATACAGCCGTCTCCATTGAAAGCAATGCGCTGCTGGCGAGCCCGGGATGAATTGTCGGTAAGGGCTTAAATATATAAGCCCTTCCCTGCAATCCATCCTAAAATGTGTTAAAATAAAAAAAAATTGTATACTCACCTTCTGCCGGCAGCCGGAGCTCCACGTGGCCGTCCTGCAGTGGGTGTGAAGGGGGTGTGAGTCAGACCTGCCCCCTGATTGGCTCAGCGCTGAGCCAATCAGAGGCATGCCTCACTCACACCCATTCATGAATTCATGAATGGATGTGAGTCAGACCTGCCCCTGATTGGCTCAGCGCTGAGAGGCAGCAGTCACTCACCCATTCATGAATTCATGAATGGGTGTGTGAGTGTTTTCAGCCTCTGATTGGTCAGGGCTGTGACCAATCAGAGGCAGATCATTCAGCAGGCGGGGATTTTAAAGCCCCGCCGGCTGAATAGTGCCAAGAAGCAGTTCAGGAGAACTGACAGCGGCCGCGGCTGGACTCCGGCTGCAGCGGAAAGGTGAGTATACAATTTTTTCTTATTTTAACACATTTTAGGATGAATTGCAGGGAAGGGCTTATATATTTAACCCCTTCCCGACAATTCACCCCGCGCACGCTGGCAGCCCATTGCTTTCAATGGAGCGGCTGTATTGCCGCTCCATTGAATTCAATGGGCAAACATCGTTCTTCTCTGCCACAGCTGTTACAGCTGTGGCAGAGAAGAATGATTTGTCTTCTATATGTTCTCAATGGGGTCAGCGCTTCTGCCGCCGGCCCCATTGAGCGCATATACAGAAGAGAACAGGAATCGCAGATCGCAGATAGGTGCGATCTGCGATTTTTTGTTCTATAATTTATCGGACGAGCGCATAAAAAGCGCTCATGTGTCCGATACCATTGCAAAGCAATGGTTTTAAAAAATCGCCGGACGCATGCGCATGCGCAAATCGCGGCTAAAAACGCCCGTCTGACTAAGGCCTAACAGTCTTAGGTACAATACTTCTGGCACATTTTTTCCTTTACAGTCTCCGCACACTTGAGCTACTGTGGGGGGTCACAAGGGGACCCATCAGCTGATGCTGTCTGCTTCCGAATTAGTCTTAGATGTGAGTACTCAGACGACGCAAATGGACAGCCACATGCACCATGGGATTGTCATAAGCGAAGTGGAAGTTTATTCAGCAGAGGTTACAGTTATAGAAGAAATTTGCTTGCGTAGGATTTAATCACTGCGCATGCCCAGGGTCGCTGGACATCTGGAGAAACAATTGACAATACTCCATTCAGAGACACCTGGTTTCCCAGAACAGTACCTCAACATATTATGATCAGTTTATAAAAAGTAAAAAAGAAAGTATTCAAGGATACTTTCCTAGAAGGGAAGAAAAAGGGAGTATATAGATAAGAACTCGTATGATAGATAAGAATTCGTGTGAGAACAAGAACAGAAAGAAATACAGAAAGATAATAACTTCAGACAGTGAAATTAAAGCTTATTTCTCTCTATTTAATTTGTAAGTAGGAGAAAATCTAGAATTAACCCCTCACATTCCCCCATTTGGACATAGGGTCCACCATCATGCTAGGTACTTCACCCGAGTGGTGCTGGCTCCTGCCAGATTCCCTAGAGTCATGTGGTGGTCCCAAAGTCCATCTGGGTTAAAGTTTAGCAAAAGCCTTTTTACTACAACGTGTGATACAAGACATGATTAACTTTAAAGCAACATATATATGACGAGCAAAATAATCACTACTTGTAATATACTTGGTAGAATCCCCATAAACCAACCTCCTAACCCAGAGAACCAATTGGCAGGGTTCAAAGAATTAAACGCGTTACCCCACCAGCTATCCCTGGTTTCCGAGTTTCCATTTATCCATGCAAGCAGTTCTTTCGACGGAACAGGAACAGCCAGGAAAGGAAAACTAGTGGCAGTTACTGGTGCGTGTGTACAAGTCCAACAGTCCTTCACCTGTGAGGTGTTTAGTCCATCTACCAGTATTTGGTGGTGTCTAACAAAGTGGTTCTGGGCATTGTGTCCAAGCTTAACTTTCTCATATGGGGGCAAAGTATGAAGCGAAGAGTCCAAAAGTCCAACAATAAATAAAATGTCCTTCATTTTTCCTTCTCATAGGGGGCGAAACAGAGCATGAAAAGTCCCATTAGTCCCAGAACAAACAACAATTCCTTCAACCTTTACCAAAGTAGGTGTGATCAGCAGGACTCGATAGGGCCCCTCGAGTCTGGGCTCTAGAGATTTCCGGACAAGCCTCTTTACGATCACCCAGTCTCCAGGTTGCAGAGAGTATGATCCCTCTAAGTTGTCTGGGTCTGGAATGGAAGGAAAAAAACTAGATTCTGGGTTACTGTTAGTTGGTCACACAGGTGCTTTACATCTCCGGCCACTGTGTCATAGTCCTGCTGTAGGGCCTGTGGATGATACAGCCCCAATCTTGGCATAGAGCCAAACAACACTTCTTTTAACTTAAGCGTACCATTTAGTCTTTTAACTTTGCCTGAACTCTGCGGGTGGTATGGGGTGTGAAATGCTTGTTCCACCCCAAGGGCTGACATCACCTCTCGCATCACTTCACCTGTGAAGTGTGTACCTTTGTTTGAGTCAATCACTTCCGATTCCCCATATCTGCAGGTTACCTCATTCATGAGCTCCTGTGCGATTACCTGCTTATTTACTTTGGTAACAGGGTAGGTCTCCGACCTGAAAAGAAATCAACAACAACAAGCACATATTCATACTTCCCAACAAGTGGGAGCTGAGTGTAGTCAATTTGCAATCCCTGAAATGGGTAGAGTGGTCTAGGCAAGTGTTGTGTGGCAAATTTACTTCTGCCCTGTTGCTTACGGCAAAGATCATGCAAAATTGGACAGATGATGCAGCAGCTACAGAAAACCCAGAAGCCACCCGTCCTCGTTCAAGCGTCGACATCATTGCTGCTTTGAGAGGTGCGTCTTTCCGTGCATCAGCTGGGCCATCATGGGGCACAGGGACTATGGTGGGCAAGTGCTGTTGACTGTTCGCCATACGTCGTCCCATTTCTGCTGCTCCCATATTTAGTCCATTTGTCGTCTTTCTTCCTTGCTGGCTTGTAACTGTAAAGTCTTTAGCATATCAAAGTCCAAGTTTTTATCAAAGTCCAAGTTTTTATCAAAGTCCAAGTTTTTATCAAATTCTTTTTTTCTTCTTTTCTTCCACGGCTTGAGGGCCGCTGCCTTTGCTGTGTGGTCTGTGATGGCGTTGCCTCTTGTCTCTCTGGTGTAGGAATTGGTGTGAGCTTTCCACTTTGTCAGGTAGAAGTAAGTAGGGCCTCCGTGAGACTCTGCACCGCTGCACCATTCTTAATTGACTGTCCTACTGAGATAACAAGCTGTCTGGCCTTCCATATTGGGCCATAATCATGATCTATGCCAAATGCATACCGGGAGTCAGTGTAAATGGTTGCCGCCTTACCTTCTGCCACTCTACATGTCTCAGTGAGGGCCTCCAGTTCCGCTTCTTGTGCTGAGACATGCGGAGGCATTCTGCTTTTTAGGACATCTTGTTGTGTGACCACTGCATATCCAGTGTGGAGTCGTCAATCACCCCTGGTACCATCTACAAAAAAAAAACTAAAAATATGCATTGTTAACAAGGGCTTTCAGTTAACCTTTATTATGGCCACCCGTTCTGGCAACATGATGGCTTCCATTAGTAAACTTACAGCTTTTCTATTCTTGATGGAGGAAACACAAAAGGCTTAGTGATGCATTGAGGTAACTATTTGGGTCAGGAGTACATAAAAAAAGTAAATCATCAACATATTACAAGAGGGTGGTGACCTCGGGAATTGGCCAGGCGTCTAATACCAGCTTCATGCATCTGGTAAACTGGTTGTGGGCTATTCTGTGCCCCTTATGGCAGCACTGTCCAACAGTACTGCTTTCCTCTGAAAATAAATGCAAACAAATACTGACAGTCTGGCTGGCCCTTTAAACTCTTTCTCTTTAACGGGGAACAAAAGGGGTATTGGCTGGGAAGACACATTCCTTAAGGGCTTTAAGTTAACATAAAGAAGAGACAGTGTCTGCAATTGCATCTTCCTGGACATGTGCCAGGGGGTACTGACGGACCGAGGGGGCTAAGAGCTTGTTCCTCTGCGTGCGTAAGAGTGAGGACAGGGAGAGGTGTCGCTTGGTCTGCTGCCATCCGACAGAAGGTCGGGTGACTTTCAGACCCGGGGTGTATACGAGCCTCACCGGACGGGTGAAGTTTGATACAACATTCCAAGGGTCCCATCACGTCAGTTCCCAATATGCTTTCAGGACCTTCCAGCACAAGGAAGCGCGTGAGGCATCGCGACCCTTTAAACATTACCTCAAGCGGTTCAGTTTCTGCCAGCTAAATTGGCACTCCTGAAACCCCTTGCACCAATTACTGCTAGACAATCAGGCTGGTATTCTATTTAAAATAGATCAGAACCTTATAAAAAAAAAGCATTTTAAAAATAGCTGAACTGCAATACCTAGATCACCTATGTCTTCTCCTCCCCCCTTTTGAACTAGGATACTTAATTGGGAGAGTAACCGGGTTCAAGGTAGTAGCAACATTGAAAAAAATGACAAGAGCACATTGTAGCTGGATTTGACGGGCCAGAAATAAGTGCTTGGGTTGCACTTGCGTGTATATGCTCCGGGTGTCATGAGGGGTGAGGACCACTAGGGGGGGTAGTCCAATACCAACTCCGAAGATTTGTCAACCATTGCCTGTACTGCTGCCACCGCACAAACACATGAGGGAGCTCCTCGAGCCACTGGATCTAGCCTCATGGAGTAGTATTCAAGTGGCCGTGGTTGTCCTCCGTGCTTTTGTGTCAAGACTGTCGTCACATGGCCAGAAAATTCAGTACAGAAAAGAATAAAGGATAAAGTGTAAAAGGGTGAGAAATGAGCTTCAGGGGTGAGAGAGAAAAGAATGATTGAAAGGCAGTCATAGAGTAGTTGCATAAGGGCGGAAACAGAGTGGACCCATGGGCGGCAGTATGAAACAAGGCCCAGAAAGGTGCGGAGTTTGGCAGCAGGTGTAAGTACAGGTATGGCCGTTTGCGCGTTTCTTCTACAGAACATTCTCTCAGAGACAGTATAATTGTGGCTTGTTGGCAGGCTTCCAAATTATCAGCACACAACGCCTACATGCGGTGGGTGGCTGACTGACACCTCATCAGCACACAGCACCTACATCACACATTTTACATTCATTACAGTCTGAACATGGTTCATTAACTCTCATCCGTTCATGTGGTCAAGTCTCAGGACGTAACGCGTATGATGCAACTGTCCTCATCTTGCAAACAAATGCATTCAATTCTGTTCAAGCAAACAAGGCTAGTGTCCAGGGTTCTCCACTCTAATCTTTGGCCTTGAGAAGCACACATTCCTTCTCTGCGAAGTCAAGGCTTTCACTTCAATCTCACTAAACTCTGAAGGGAAGGGGGGGTGACAAGGGGGAACAGAGCTTTACACAAATCAAGCATTAACCCTCTATCTATTCCTATATATATATATATATATATATATATATTCTATTTTTAAAACCATATAAGTCACGTAATTCATTCAACGTCTTTCTTTCTTCTATGACCTTAAATTTTATATCTCTATGGAACAGAACAAAAACTAAGATTTTTGGAAAACAGCCAGAACATTCAGACTTCAAACAACACCAATTATTAGCAACAACAAAGGTATATTTCTCTGCACAGACTATCAAACCCGGACGGCAGAGGAATAGTTAAACACATAGAAAAAAAAAACTCAACATGCTAAGCGCTTCTAACAGCGCAACATTCTCCGCATTTTTAACCCTTGTATTCTCAAAAGCTCCCACAGATATGAGTGGGGTATAACTTTGTTACATTTAGAAATTAGACATTACAAGAAGACTAAGACGTACAACAAAGATTAAAGTACATAACATACAAGACAAACTATAATGGTTATTTGTCACATAATTATCCACAGATTCTGCATGAACTTGCTTTATGTCCCAAAGGAACACAAACTATAAAGGATTCCCTTTCTCTAATAACTGCCGTATCTACACTTGCCTCAATCCATCTGTCTAACATACTTTTATTTTATCTGCCAATGATGGGCCAATGCCTTGCATGAACGCGTCCCTAGCCTTCGTTTCCAGCCTACCAAAATAACATTCAATGGTTTCATTCTTTTCCCGTCTACACATAGTTAAAGCCATCTGTCTTCGTAAAGTGTTTTGTTGTCCGCACCTGGGACAATCCCAGTAAGGTTTCCCTTTTTCTAGAACGGCATCTCTGATCTCCTGCATGTGCTTTTCCTCGTACTGTTGCCAGAACTCATAGTTAAAGGTTCCCGCCGTTTTACCTATCTGTTTATATATTTTATAGGCTTGCCTACAGATGTCCTTCCCTTCCCCCAATCTTATTATCTCAATGGGTGTCAGGAAAGTCTGAGACCCCATTCTAACTATGGAGTTACCTCTCGATTTACCACTATTGTCCCTACTGCCGAGTCCGCAACTGGCAGGATACTATGGACTTTTAAGTCCCTTCTGCCTACGTCCGCAATGGGGCAGGATATTTGAGGGCCCTCCTGCCAAGCAAGTATTGACAGGATATTTCCTCTTCTGCAAGTCCGCAACTGGCAGAAATACTTTTGGACTTAAATGTCCCTTCTGCCACGTCCGCAACGGGCAGGATATTTATTATCTTCTGCGAGTCCGCAACTGGCAGAAATACTTTTGGACTTTTCAGTCCCTTCTGCCACGTCCGCAAAGGGGCAGGATATTCGCAATCTATACTACGAATATATATTACTACTATACTTATGGGGATAGAGGAAGGACCACGGCTTGCCTTGCTGGGCAGCTTTTAGTAATCTCATTACAAATTACAGCTAACATTATGAGTCCGGCAAAAAAAAACAATAATTTCAACAGCACACAGCAGACAGCATGGCAATATACACACAAGGGTTCTTCCGTCTAGCACGGTTACTAAGAACACTGTAAATAACAGGCAGAAGTGTCCTATAAACATGCAGCAACTAACCGTCTGTCGACACGTGACTGAAGACCGGGGAACCCAGAGCTAGAGTGGTAAGTCAAGGGCTTACCTTATACCGGTGTTTTGTAGATCTTGGGTCCCGTGGCCTCCAGTCCGGCTGGTCGGCAGGCAGGGTCGTCAGGTATCGGCTGCAGGTAAGGAGTTAACTTCTGTCCCTCGTTGGAGCGCCAAGTATTGTGGGGGGTCACAAGGGGACCCATCAGCTGATGCTGTCTGCTTCCGAATTAGTCTTAGATGTGAGTACTCAGACAACGCAAATGGACAGCCACATGCACCATGGGATTGTCATAAGCGAAGTGGAAGTTTATTCAGCAGAGGTTACAGTTATAGAAGAAATTTGCTTGCGTAGGATTTAATCACTGCGCATGCCCAGGGTCGCTGGACATCTGGAGAAACAATTGACAATACTCCATTCAGAGACACCTGGTTTCCCAGAACAGTACATCAACATATTATGATCAGTTTATAAAAAGTAAAAAAGAAAGTATTCAATGATACTTTCCCAGAAGGGAAGAAAAAGGGAGTATATAGATAAGAACTCGTATGATAGAAAAGAATTCGTGTGAGAACAAGAACAGAAAGAAATACAGAAAGATAACTTCAGACAGTGAAATTAATGCTCATTTCTCTCTATTTAATTTGTAAGTAGGAGAAAATCTAGAATTAACCCCTCACACTAGGAAAACACTCATTCCCCGAGATTCAGTCGCCATCATTCTCAGTTATCTGATGGGAATTCTTAGGAGAGCGTCCCTGACACAAAGAGGAACACATGAAGAGTTCTTCATTACTTATTGAGCCCTTTGCTCGCTGACCTAGCAGCATTTATTGGGCCGTCACTCACGCCAGACTTGTCCTCCAACTTGCAGCAGCGGAGATGGTCTTGTCCTTCCACTCAGTAGTCAAGCAGGGGAGTGCGTAATCTTCACCACCAATTCCTACAAAAACTGATTTTGACTTTAGGTCCCCAGAGTGATTGCATCCCATGGCTAAAAGAGATGAGCCCAGGCTTACCCTAGGCGGAAGCATCAGAGCCTCAGCCTCCCTTACACATATCCTGCTTCACCGACTACATTCTTCTCTCTCCTCTCTCTACCAACTAACTCCGTCCCCAACCTATCTATCCACCAATCACACCACAAAGAACAGGTTAGGGAAACAGGCACACAGACACACCAAGTTTGGTGACACCAACACGAAACAATGACCTCAGGGCTACCTAAAGAGGCCATCACATACATTACATAAAGACCGACAACAGTGTAGACACACACAAACAATCCACACCGGATAAACAAACACGTACTAGAGGGACCCTAACTCTGGGCCACTACACATTTTCCCAAATCTCTGGCCTACTTAGCATGGTAAAAAAAAACTACTTTATTTCTTTACAGAGCAACACAGTGCTTTTCCCTAGCTTGCACAGGTACCGTGTCATGCTGCAGAACTAGTTTACCTCAACAGCCTATGGGATATCAGAATGGATCTCTGGATCTCTCTGCACAGGGCTGCACAATGTCATTACATCGTGCCAACCCGCACTGGAATCCTGTCCCGGAGGCTGGAAGAAGTTATCATAGACGTCTGGGCCAGATTGAAAAGTGTACTACTCCAGTCAGAGAAGGTATCACCTGTGATCACTGGGGGTAATGGGACTTAACAACTTACATAGTCTGCAGGGCGCCTGTGTAGAATTAATATATTCCATTATATTGCCAGTGTATGGGGTAATATTATATAGTGGTCGTTATTCAGTAACAGTATGCTAAAATTCTATTAAAAGTATTCAGAAGATTATTCAGTGATTATGTAGCTGCCATATGTGATCACAATGTGTTGGTATTATTTGGCTCTTGTATAGAGCTATCATTAGTGATATTATTTTTTATATAGTGGTAAGCACCAACATGAATGTAATATTTAAAACCAACACCTTCTCTTGGCACTTCAGAAGCGTATATTCTCAGGTTACCTTGGAAACAACCTGTAGGCATTCCAGCCCCTTGGGTCGGGCTTGCTCAGTAGGAATGACCAGGGATGGCTATTTTTTATATCCATCTCTCAGAACTCGTTTGCTGACCAATAATAGGGACAATAATAGTGGGAACGCACACAGGAAGGAAGAACAGACCAGGGAATTGTTGCTTGTCGCTACAGAGCGTATTAGTGCATGAACCAGTGGGTTTTTTTTCAATTAAAACTCTGCACTATTGCGAATTTGAAAAGAAAGTGGGTAGAAAGGTCCTGCCCTATTTTTCTTGCACATAGAAAATCTAACTTTGAAAAAGATAGGTCAAGTCCTATCTTTTCTTACACGTAATATAAATATGAGAGAATCATGCTAGCAAAAATGAAACCAATAGTTTTGTTTTGCCCCATTTTGCGGCCCGTGATTATCATGGACACAAAATGGGACAAAATCACAGTCGTCCAAAGAAACCCTCAAGCTGCATGGCCACAGGGATGCAGCAACCATCTTGGAGACTAGCAATGTGGAAAAACATCAGAAATGGACGACAGGATAAAAAAAGTAATGGCTATGCAATTTCTATCCATAACTAGCAGTGCATAAACATGGCGCAAACATCTTTCATATCCAGAATTTTTGAAAATTTGCTTCACAAGCGAAATACCCCTTTAATTACTGTATGGTAGTATTAGGTAGTCCTGGTATGGTGGTAACAATGTTATATAGCAGCTAAACAGGGTAACTCACTTGAACAGAACTTGGCAGAGAATTTGGGTTGGCACACTAATAGTCTCTAGTTACAAAAGCAGTATTTCCAGGGCTTGTTGAGCCCACACTACAGATTATTTCTCCTGGTAGCAATCGAAAACTTCTTCTGGGGACAATTCTAGTAAAAGGTTCTCTGTAGGCCAGGCAGTCCCAAGCAAGGCCACAGATGACAGTCATCAGCAAGATAGGGTGGTGGTTTACCATCCAAAATGTTCTCAGGATCAACAGCTCTAGTGGGGTTCAATGGCTCAACCTAACTAAACTTCTAATAGAACAGACTGGTTGATACTGGAAGATTCCAGTCAGTCTCGGTCACCACGGCTACAACTGACACTTACTGTACACTCCACTGCAAAGTACATCAAAATTCACCCCAAGGCACATGAAGCAGTCAAAATGATAGCGTCCGGCTTCACTCTTAATGGAGCCTGCACGGTGCTGCCTTATAGCTTCTGCACTAGTGAGCAGATGCTGCAGTGCCACGCTCTATGCCCTTGTGCTCACATGTACCCATGCACAAATAACATAACCAGCAGTAAGTGGAGATGGAAACAGAGCTGAATGTCATAAACAAGTCTTGCTTCACTAGAACTATTTCAGTCTAGGTTATGATAATAGCATTCAGTTCAGACACATACTTTGTAGGAGATGCGGTTAATGGTTGCAGACACTAATTACCCAAACAGCAGTCTTGGTTCTGCAGTAGATGACACAGATGGGTCAAGAGCACAATAGCACGGTACCAGCGGTGCAGACAGAAATATATTTCATATCAAAAGCCAAGGTCAGGATGAGTTCTTGCATAACAGTGAGACAGGTAGAGGGTCAAGGCAGGCAGCAAACAGATTTTATGGTCAAAGTACAGACTGACGTCAGGACAGGAGAAGACGGGCAAGCTGTGTGAATAAGGCACAGGTCCAAGCATGAGTCAGTCAGGATATAACAGCACCTTTGCATAAGCATATGGAACTAATTTCTATGGCACCCAGCAGTGGAGGAAGGTATCTTATATAGCCACACAACTGACTGGATTGGCCAGGGATTGAAAGAGCTGGGTGCCCATGCTGGCCCTTTAAGAGGTGAACCTGGCAGACACACTTTACAGACAGGAGGTACAAGTTCACTAGCATAGAAATGGTGTAATATCTGCCAAATCTGACAACTGGTGTAGTTGGGGACCGCGATCAGTGGACAAGAGAGGTAGAAGTAACCAGCAAATGTAGTTACTGACCATGACAAAATCACCTTGCATATCAACTTACATTCTATTAGGTTTGAATTAACATGTTCTATACCTATGCTGCTATCTGTGCTACATCCCAGCATAGGGGCGGCTAAAAACCAAATCTAAGCTGATCTCTGTTGACTTACTTTTAATTTCTTCAAGCGGTTTCTTATGCTAATAAATTCTCATGTTAATGAAAAGGAGCCAAAGTTTTTATTTATAACACAGGCTTTATTGCTGAGTCGAGAAAATGGGTAAGTCCTTTATATTCTCTGCACATCTGCAAATGGATGGAGAGCAGATGAGGTTCTCAAATTATGGAACAATGGAAGGAAATCCCTACCCAATCTTTTTATATCAGTTGGAAATAGACTCCTCTGTAAACTTGAGTGACAGCATGCGCTGAAAATATCATGCCAATACCTAACACACAATAGACCTTTTAAGGGAATATCCAGTTAATATATATTAATAGTTAAGATATACACTATTGTATCTACAACTATATATCTATATTTTTGGTGCTGCTACTTATAAACTCCACTTACAATCAATTCTCATGACGCCAATGTAATATCAGACTGCTGGATATTTCTAATATCTCAACTTGGGCCGTGCTCACACGAACGTGTGGCGACAGTGATTTACGAACACGGCTTATGCGTGAGTAATACGCTGTAACAATTTGCCATAAGCTGCCATGTTGCTAATCACATGCATTGCACAAAACATGCACGCAAGAAAAATTGCAGCATGTTCTATCTTGGTGCATATTATGCATGCATACACGCCAAGATAATGCATGGCGATTAGCAGCATATAGCAAGTCCACAATGTCATTGCAGACATGCTGCATGCCACGCGTTTGTCTCTCACAAGTAGCATGCAGCAAATTACACTCGTGTGAGCCTGGCCTTAGAAAAGAGGAATTCTTAAATTAAATTCTCATTAAGAGTCCTACAATGGTAACCTAAGCTTGCACGCAGCAGTAAAGAATAGCAGCAGCACCAAGGGGAAAAACACAAAACATTATAAAAAATAGAAATAAATCTTGGTATTTGTATGGCGCCAACTTATTCCGCAGCGCTTTCAGGTAATTATTACTTATTACCCCCCACCAAGCTGGGTTACCGACCTCGGAAGGATGGAAGGCTGAGTCAACCTTGAGCCGGCAACCTGAATCATGCGGGGATCGAATTTGCAACCTTCAGGTCGTAGGTGAGAGCTTACACTCTGCGCCACACGAGGCTCAACATTATGAAAAAAAGATATGGTTATGCTAGAAATACTACAAATTACTTTGCATATTATTTTAGAGAACGTCTCTTTCTAATATACTTATAGAAGTATTTTGGCTAGTGTATTCAACCCCAATGTCTAATTCTTTTTCTTGTACCTTAATGTAGTTGTTATTACCACTGTATAAAATCATGACTATAAAGAATGGACTAATTTGGATTTTTCTGTATTGTCTTTTTTTTTTTGTTGTTGCTTTTTATCAACTCTTTTTATTAGGTTTTATAAATAGTAAAAAGTACAAAATACAATAAAGAAAAACACTTCACAGCATATTGAAGAAAAGAATGCGAAAATCAGTATCACTTTCTTGTATAGTCATACAAATCTGCATGGAGAGGCTTGTAGGTGAAAGTAGGTTATATTATGTCACTCACTTTCTCGTCTCATGTTGCTATGAAATATTAGTAAACTGAAACCAACTAACTTTCTGAGCACCAACTCACTCTACCACTCCCTGCACTCAATACTATACCTGAATATTGGTGTTCTAAATTGAAATCGAAAATGTGCCTGTTATTTGTATGAAGTTTATATCACAACCTCCAGTATACTAGCTATCATTGCTCGTTGGTTATTTTTTCCCCTTTTTTAAAATCTATTTTTAACCCCTTAATGACGCAGCCCTTTTTTTGCATTTCGCTTTTTTTCCCCCGTTTTAAAAAATCGTAACTCCTTTATTTATCTATCGACGTAGCTGTATGAGGGCTTGTTTTTTGTGGGACGAGTTGTTTTAAAAAGTAGCTTTCCGCAGTCTTTCGGTGCTTCTTGTTTCTACGGCGCACAAACTGCAACAAAAATGACATGGTAACTTTATTCTATGGGTCAGTATGATTACTACGATACCAAACCTATATAGTTTTTTAAATTAATAATAAATTAATTAATTTCAATACCTTTTTAATTTTTCTGTTGACATAGTTGTGCGAGGGCTCATTTTTTACAGGATGTCCTGTAGTTTTCATTGGTACAATTTATGAATACATATGACTTTTTGATCGCTTTTTATTGCATTTTTTCTGGGAAACAGGGTAACTGAAAAAGTGCATTTCCGGCGTTCTTCATTTTTTTTTTTCAGACAACATTCACCGGGCGGGGTAAATAATGCATTACTTTTTTTTTCCTCATTCAAATTTTTATTGGTATCACAAAAATCATTGTACATGAGATGACATTCAATACAGAGTTATATTATTATTATTATTATATTATTATTATTATTATTAATAAACAAGGGTAGCAAATGGTATATTGAAAAATTTTACATAAAATTTACTTCACTCTTGTAATACACATTTTTTACAAAGAATAAGAATTGGTTAGAATTAGCTGGACATCGTCCGCAAATAAACTGATTTTATGCTGCTTAGCATTTGCATTTATTCCGTGGATGTAGGGATTTAGTCTGAAATGTTCAGCTAAAGACTCTATCACTAATGTAAAAAATAGCAGAGACAGTGGACATTCTTGGTGGGTTCCATTTGTGATCGAGAAGGGGTCTGATAGTGTACCATCAACAAGAACTCTTGCAGTGGGAGATGAATATAATACGCTTATTGCTTTAATAATATTTCCATCGAAACTGAAATTCTCAAGAGCTTTAAAGGCATATCCGCAGTGTAGCCTGTCAAAAACTTTTTCGGCATCTAGGGTTAATAAAACGGCAGGTAAATGGGAAGACTCCCCCTTAGTCAGGAGGTTTAGAAGTGTGGAGTATTGATTCAACCTTTGTGATTTGTGAAAGTACCTCTGTGATCTGATTTGCTTTCTCTCTTTTATGCTTGGCACTCATCTTGATGAGAATTCTTCTAATAAATGCCTTGTGCGCTTGCCAAACCGTAAGAGGTGAAACCTCCCGAGTGGCGTTTACATCAAAATATTCCACTAAGGCTAAGGAAATAATTTTGGCGCTGTGGGGGATCCCCATCAAGAAGAGATTGTTGCTTCATTGTCTGACCTACTCCCCTTGACAACCCAATGAGAAAGTAACCAAAATCGATGCATGGTCTGACCACGTAGCGGTATTGATTTTAGCGTTGGTCACAAATGGTAACTGAAAAATACGAAGGTTTGATCCAGCACCAATTTTTTTGTTTTTTTAATTAAAAAAATCACTTCTTTATTGGGTACATATTTAAATAAATAAATAAATCTTGGTATTTGTATAGCGCCAACGTATTCCGCAGCACTTTCAGATAATTAATATTTATTATCTCCCACCAAGTTGGGTTCTCATTTTACCGACCTCAGAGGATGGAAGGCTGAGTCAACCATGAGCCAGCTACCTGAGTCATGCTGGGATTGAACTTGCAGCCTTCAGGTCGTAGGTGAGAGATTACACTCTGTGCCACACGAGGCTCATATTTAAAAAATTCCCATGCGCACAGGGATTAAAAGACAAGCTGACGTGTTTCAGCTGTTATACAGCCTTAATCATAGCTATGCTATCGCATGGTAGCTATGCTATGATTAAGGCTGTATAACAGCCAAAACGCATCAGCTTGTCTTTTAATCCCTGTACGCATGGTCTCCACAGATAATCACGCTACCACATTCATGCCTCCACTACTTCTTGATAGTTTTGTATAGATATCGGATTTGTGTGGAATTGGGTGCATAAATGTGCAGCATAGTAAAGGGTATACAGTTAATAGTTCCCGGAAGGATTATAAATCTCCCTCTGGGGTCTTTCTCTAGAAGAGATACCACTAGGGTTATAGTATCTCTGAATGCGATCAACACTCCTGCTTTTTTGTTAGGAGCACAGGCTAAGAAAATATTAGGAAATAATTTGTGTGAAATTTTCAGGCACGCGGAAGCATCAAACTGGGTTTCCTGAGCACGCACAGTATCGGCATTATGGGAAAGGGCTTCTTTCTATAATGATGAGCATTTCAATGGAGAGTTTAGCCCATTAGCATTTATGGAAAGAAGTCTAACAGCTGTACTTAAAATATTTATTGCTATAGGAAAAAGTGGACGTTATTGGATGTCTTTGTGAAACAACAAGGGAAACAACCAACATTATTAACTTAAGCATTGACTTAGTTAACTGAAATATGAAAAGAAACAGAATGACAAGTCCGTAGATCAAGTGGGCTTGTGTTAAGGGTGTAGGTTCACCTGAGTGAGAGCTACAGCCAGGCTCTCTCAAAGTTCCTCTGGATTAATTTTTGGAAACTTCAGTGATTCCGGTCACTGGTCAAGTAGCCTTTCTCCTAAAATCTAGGTTTTCTGGTCGGAAGTGCGGGGTTTTGTTGGCTGGGCAGATGCCACATGATTTCAGCAGAGGAATCGCCTCCTGGGGTTTGGAAAAAGAATGGTTAACACTGTCCTTTAGAAGCAAAGCCCATTTGTATAGGATTTTTGCTTTGCAAAGAGCACTGGTGACATCAGAAAATTTTTTCCTTGCTTACAAAGTAGCTTGGGATAAGTCCATGTAGAGCTGGACTTCGTTGAACAGTGCCGTTAGTTGGTTCAGTTTACGGGCTGCTTGCATGGTAGCTTCTTTGATGTGAAAGTAATGATTTCATGCAATAAAATCCCTAGGAGCAGAGTCTGGAATAAATTTGGGCTTGGGTAGCCTGTGAGCCCTGTCAATTGGTAAATCCATGGGAGAAGCATCCGAGACTACCGCTTTTATTAGCTGCTGTAGGTATTTAATGATTCCCGCTGGAGTGATAGATTCTGGGATTCCACTAAATTTAACGTTATTGCGTCGATTTCTGTCCTCTATGTCTGCTATTTTAATTTTGAGTAGATCAACCTTCTCCGATAAGAGCATGGTGGGCAGCTATAAGGTTATTGTGAGACTGCGTAATTTCTCCCATTTTGCTCGCAGTGTGATTAGGTCTCTCATCAAATTCTTCCATATTTAATTTTAAGGCAGAAATCAGAGAGTCAAAGTTAGCTTGCATACAATTTTTTAAAGCGGCCACCATTTCTTTCATAAACACCCCAGTCGCAGGTTTGTCTGGAGTGGGTAAAGAAATGATACCGTCCCCTATAGGAGGACTATGAGATCCCTCGGCATAATCCCCTGACAGTTTGGGACGCTGTTTCAGCTGGCTAGCCAAGGGGGAGACTTGTGGCTGTGTCTGTGTAAGAGGAACCAAAGCCATTTTAGAAGCCTGCAGCTTCTCCTTGCAGGACCCTTTCGTATTGGGAGTTAGCTTGGGCATTGCTGTCTGGGGAGGAGAGTGGCCTGGGGACTCCTGTGGAGAGCTCACCTCAGCATTCTCCTCCTGCAGGGATCTATCTCAGCACTCGCAGTGAGGAGGAGCTGCAAGACCAGGTTTCCTCTCAGTCCTCCGTCGGTGCGGCTGGAAATGCAGAGGCCTCAGAAGCTGCACTTTGTGGTCGGCCCCGCACTGTAAAGAAGTCCTGCAGACATCCGGGCTGCGAGAGGACTTGTGGCAGGTCATCTGCAAGCCGCCAGGACTGAAGACCTGCAGAGGCTGTAGGTTAGAACCGCCAAAGTAGCTTTGCAGTAGCTTAATGAGTCTGGGTTACACAGAGCTCCTGATTTTGCATCCATTCTGCTGCTTCGTTTGGCCAATAATGCATTACTTTGATAGATCAGACTTTTACGGATGCAACGATGCCAAATATGCATTTTTGTTTTATTATTTAGATTCTTTTATTATAGATATAGCAAAAGGTTTTATTTTAACTTTTATAAGTTTTTTTTAATGTTTGGTAAAACTTTATTGTTCTGATTTTTTCTTCTTCTTTTTTAGTCCCCACAGGGCACAACAACTAGCGATGCTTTGATCGCTCCTGCAGTATGATGTAATGCCATAGCATTAAATCCTACTGCAATCAGGCAGGCAGTCTATCAAGCTACCCCATGGGAATGGCTTGCTGGGCAGTCTGCTGAGACAGACCTGGGGCCTTTCAGAAGGCCCCCCGGCTGCCAGGACACCCGACATGGGGGGGGGCTATACAGGGAGGAGCCGTACGGGACCCTGAACATCATTTGGGGGATTTAAAATACCGCTATCAAAATTAACAGGGACATTTAAAGGGTTAATAGCTTCAATCAGCTGCACAGCTGATTGCAGCTATTGTCGGCAGGGGTTGGCTGTAATAAACAGCCGATGCCTGCGCTGTATGAAGAGAGGTCGCCCCGCGATCTCTCTTCATAAATACACTGACCCCGCAGGATGTAACTGTACGTCCTATAGCGGGAAGTGGTTAATCTATCCAACTGGTTTTGTGTTATGTAGTTTAAGGTACCATGAGGTATCTTTGAATGACTTCATACATTCTACAATTTCTTGTGTGGTGAAACATTCTTCAAAGAACACATGCCTTTTTTTTTTTTAAAAGCCTGAAGCCCGTGACTCCACCTTGTTGTTGCTTTTATAAGTTTGTAAAAAATTCTTCAAAAAAATTAGTTAAAAAAAAAAACTCTAAAGCAAGAAATCATAACAACTTTAAATACTATAAATTAGACCGGGTTCACATCTGCACTGGAACCCATATCCAAGATCTGGCACAAAATACAGGAAGAAATAGCATTTCATGGAATGCTTTTTCTGCCGGGCAGCTGGGCGGAAACTGAACAAATCTCATTATAGTCAATGGGGCCTGTTCGGTGCCGTTCGGTTGCATCTTAACACAGACCCTTTCGGACAGGGGATTCTCCTTTCCTGCTGCCCACACGGAAAAAACGAAACTGCTTTCGCAGGTATGAAAGCATCCTTACTATATTAGGAAACTGATTTAAATATTGACAAATTACTCATGGGATAGGATTTCTTTTAGTATGATTTTTAATTTTAAGTAAAAAAAAAACATGACTAGCCATACAAAATTTAAGAAATACAACTATTTATAAGCTTCTGCTATTCCTGTTGATACAAACTCTTATATAAGTTCTGACTTCTGGTAAAACTGTAAAGCGTTAACTGGCTTCATCTAGTGCTACAGTATCCAGATCACAGATTGATGAAAATGTAATTTCATAAAGATTTACTTTAATTGTACTTCACAATGAGAGTAATTGTGGAGAGGGCACGATCTAGTCTTTATGTATGACTCAAGAACATTATCCCTCAAGTTTCGAAACAAATAATGACCAGTCACCTAATGTGATCACATTTCCCTTCTAATGATTGACTTCAAGAATTATAAGACGTGTGGGAACCTCAAACTTTTATATATTTGCAGTTTTGTGTATTTTATATATTATATTATGGCAGCTTTTATTTACCTGGAATGACCAGAGAAGTTTAACAAGACCAGAGAGCTTAGGACAGTGTTTCCCAACCTTTTTAGCCTTGGGGCACCTCTGGGAAATTCTTTTTACAGCGCAGTACCCCTACCAAAATGTGGTGTGGTTAGGGGGTGTGGCTATGGTGTGTTCAGGGGCGTGGCTAGGGTGTGGCTTATTACAACATATTATTTGACCTCCAGGCATCACTACATACAGGGGATGTCTAGCTTATGCCAGCTGTACATATATAATTATATACAGGAGATACCCAGGTTACCGCAGCATGCTCTATATCACTATATACAGGAGATGTCTAGCTTATACCAGTAGTACATATATAATTATATACAGGAGATAACCAGGTTACCCCAGCATGCTCCATATCACTATATGGAAGAGATGTCTAGCCTTTACCAGTAGTACATATATAATTATATACAGGAGATACCCAATTTACCCCAGCATGCTCCATATCACTACATACAGGAGATATACATCCCTTGTATACAGTGATGCTGATGTAACGTGGATATGTACAGCTGGTATAACGTATACCACCTAAACATTCAAGATTACATGCAGTACATGGTACATACGTCGTTGTACCGCATTTACTGCTCCTCTGCTCTCATCCTCGGGTCCCGACACTGTCACTGCAGGGCCAGCCGGACATCCATCCTGACCCCCACACATTGCGCACACTACTCCCCTACATCCATCCTGATTTCCAGACATCGCACACACAGCTCCGCTACATCCATCCTGATCTCCAGAAATCACACACATAGCTCCGCTACATCCAACCTGATCTCCAGACATCACACATACAGCTCCACTACATCCAACCTGATCTCCAGACATCACGCACACAGCTCCACTACATCCAAACTGATCTCCAGACATCACACACACAGCTCTAATACATCCATCCTGTGTTACGGTATACTACCCTTGATACGCCAGCCCGGGTGTCCTAGATCTCACCCACAGCACCTGTCCCTGCCTACTTGCCTCCACTCCTGGCTAACCCCAGGCGGGCAACTGGGCGGCGATCCTTATTCTTACTAGGGACAAAGAAAGGGACGCTGGCATACCTGGATGGAAAGGGTAGAATACTGACAGAAAAGGCAGATGTAAATAACCAACACGAGTTATACTAAGCAGAACTGAGGCAGATGGAAAAACCTGGTGGAAAATAGCAAAATATAGCAGACAAGATGACAGAAGTAGGAGACCAACCGAGACAGACTAGCTAGCACACTGAGGGAAACCAATAACTGGCAGTGAGGGCCAGTCTCTGCCCGACCTTAAAACAAAAGCCTCCGCCCATGGGCAGAGAGAGGGAGACAGCCAACTCCCAACAGAACATAATAAGGGAGCTCATGCACGGCAGCTACACTCACAGGTGCGCGCCCACACAGCGCCGCACACCGCCAGCACCACGCCGGCCAGGCACCAGACAACAAGCCAGGGGGATGCGCCCTGACCGCGGGACCCCGCACACCACTGCCCCGGGAGGACCAGCAACCGCTGCATGGTAACATCCTGATCCCCAGACATCACACACACAGCTCTGCTACATCCATCCTGATCCCCAGACATCACACACACAGCTACGCTACATCTATCCTGATCCCACAAATCACACACACAGCTCTGCTACATCCATCCTGATCCCCAGACATCACACACACAGCTCCGCTGCATTCATCCACATTCCCAGACATCATACACACAATTCAGCTTCATCAATCCTGATCCCCAGACATTACATACACAGCTCCACTACATCCAAACAGATCCCCAGACATCACACACAGCTCCACTACACCTATCTTAATCCCCAGACATCACAAACAGAGCTCTGCTACATCCATCCTGATCCGCACACATCACACACACAGCTCTGCTACATATATCCTGATCCCCACACATCACACACACAGCTTCGCCACATCCATCCTGAATCCAGGACATCACACACACAGCTCTGCTACATCCATCCTGATCCCCACAGCTCAACTCACTCAGTCCATCCATCCATCCTGACGCCCACAGCTCCATTCACTGACTCAATCCATCTATCCTGACCCCCACAGCTCCACTCACTTACTCCATCCATCCATCCATCCTGACCCCCACAGCTCCACTCACTCACTCCATCCATCCAATCATCCTGACCCCCACATCTCCAACACAGAACACAGCGCAGTCCTACATTTACTGAGCTCCCCCGTGATCATGCGACCCCTGACTCCTCCCACATAGGGTATCACATGACATGACATCATCAGAGGTCCTGGAAGCTGCTGGCTCTGCAGGTCTGTGTGTCCCCTCATGACAAGACCGCCGGTGGAGGGTTTACCAGCGCTAGGGGGCAGTGCAGGCTTCGTGAGGGGCTTATGGCAGACTCCAATAGTAGCTCCTCCACCTGCCGCGTGCCAGGACCACAGCTGACTGGCTGAGCTGTCACCCCTCTCACTAGCTGCCCCTCCCACACCCACCCTGCTACGCCACTGCGTCGAGGAACAACAGTACCAACGTGATTTCCAGCCAGAGTACCGCGGCACCCTGGTTGCAAATCACTGGCTTAGGACAATTTAGACAACAAGTAGTGTATTGGACAATGGTCTCAAATAGAAATTGTGAACTTAGCTCTTATACAGAGGAGCACAACATGTGGCCCGCAATACTGTTCCACATGACCCCCAACCCTCAGGACACACTGATAACCGAACTGTGTGAAAACCACTGATAGGGAGCTTTGGCTGGCTGGCATTATAGGGAAAGCACTGCGGTTAGCAGTATTATGTGCAGCACTGTGAGTGGCACTGTTATGGAAGCACTTTTTTGCTAGCACTAATGCCTTTTGTAGTTAGCATTGCAATGGGAAAGCATCATGTGCCTGGCACTGTTATGGGCATCATTATTTGGCTAGCACTTTTATAGGGACACAATAAGGCTGTTTGAGTTCTATTTCAAGCGGTTTTCCAAGACATTAATACTGGTGACCCTAAAGATCGGTAAATATAGGATCAGTCATTGGGGTTTTGACTCCCGACAATCCCACTGATTAGATGTTTGAAGGGGTAGTTATGGCCACTTCTTTGGGCCTGTGATATCATGTTCATTGGCCTCATGGCCTTTCTATAGCTCAGTTCCATTTATGTGAATGGGATTGTGCTGCAATACCAGGGACAAGCACTACACAATGAATAGCACTATGAATGATATACAACGAAGAGGCTGCAGCACTCGTCTAAGATGCTGCAGCCCTTTTGAAGAGCTATTCAGCAGAGGTGTTAGTCGACTAGGCGCCAGTCTGTCACCGATCTAATATTGATGGCATATCCCAAGTATAGGTCATCAGTATTAAAGGGAATCTGTCACTGGGTTCATACTGCCCGTATGAACGGGCAGCATGAATCATAGAATGGTAGAATTGGAAAGGACTTCCAGGGTGATTAGGTCCAACTCCTGCTCAATGCATGATTCACCTATCTATCCAGCTTTGTTTGAAGACTTCCATTGAAGGAGAACTCACCACTTCCCATGACAAACCTGTTCCACTCATCGATCACCCTGACGGTCAGAAAGTTTTTACTAATATCTAATCAGTGTCTCCCCCTTTCCGTTAACAAGTCCCTACCCGTATCCAGGCTTGCGTCATGACAAAGTAACATCTTACCCTATCTGACTCCGTGGGTAGCAGGTTGTAACAACTACCTATTTTTATTTTGTTTTTATTTGTTTAAAATTTTTACCACTGGCTGTAGTTTGACCCTACACAGGCATTTTTCCACTCTGCCAGGAGGAGCGGCAGAGCCACCGTGACAACCATCCTATTTTTGCCCTGCTGCTAGCTAAATACCATCCAAGTCTGGGTCACTGCACTACTGCATCACACTGTTGACACATGTTCAGTCTGTTATCTATTAGTATATCTAAGTGAACGCGGCACAGATATGCCTGTTGCCCCCATGTATATTCTAAAATGCTACGGCTTGGAAGCTTGACTAGCAATGGAGCTCTGAGTCAAAGAAGTGGGCCACACTGCCCCTTCCCCAACCCACAGCATGTTGACTGACAGCTCTCTTCCATTTTGTGTACGAGAAAAGAGCTGTCAGTTTACATGCTGCGGGTGGGGAGAGGCCAACATGGTCCACCTCTTTGACTCAGAGTTCTGTTCCTAGTCAAACTTCAGAGGGTTTTTATTCTGAAATCCCACAGCATTTCAGAATGGCATGCACACGGGGGAAGGTGGGAATACCTGTGAAAATTACATTCCGCACGTAAAATTTGGACGCTAATTCTTTTGCGCATAGAATTAAATAATCGAGTTGGGACCCATTAGCTTTTCCTATTTATGACATAATCAATGCTCGTGCCAAATTTCCCGTTTCTATGACACCGGAAAGTGAGAAAATTACATTCTGCACGTAAAATTTGGACGCTAATTCTTTTGCGCATAGAATTGAATAATGGAGTTGGGACCCATTAGCTTTTCCTATTTATGACATAATCAATGCTCGTGCCAAATTTCCCGTTTCTATGACACCGGAAAGTGAGAAAATTACATTCCGCACGTAAAATTTGGACGCTAATTCTTTTGCGCATAGAATTGAATAATGGAGTTGGGACCCATTAGCTTTTCCTATTTATGACATCATCAATGCTCGTGCCAAATTTCCCATTTCTATGACACCGGAAAGTGAGAAAATTACATTCCGCATGTAAAATTTGGACGCTAATTCTTTTGCGCATAGAATTGAATAATGGAGTTGGGACCCATTAGCTTTTCCTACTTATGACATAATCAATGCTCGTGCCAAATTTCCCGTTTCTATGACACCGGAAAGTGAGAAATTACATTCCGCACGTAAAATTTCTACGCCAATTCTTTTGCACTAGAATTGAATAATCGAGTTGGGACCCATTCGCTTTTCCTATTTATGACATAATCAATGCTCATGCCAAATTTCCCGTTTCTATGACACCGGAAAGTGGGAAAATTACATTCCGCACGTAACATTTGGACGCTAAATCTTTTGTGCATAGAATTGAATAATCGAGTTGGGACCCATTAGCTTTTCCTATTTATGACATAATCAATGCTCGTGCCAAATTTCCCGTTTCTATGACACCGGAATGTGAGAAAATTAGATTCCGTACGTAAAATTTGGACGCTAATTCTTTTGCGCAAAGAATTGAATAATGGAGTTGGGACCCATTAGCTTTTACTATTTATGACATAATCAATGCTCGTGCCAAATTTCCTGTTTCTATGACACTGGAAAGTGAAGAAATTACATTCCGCACGTAAAATTTGGACGCCAATTCTTTTGCGCTAGAATTGAATAATCAAGTTGGGACCTATTAACTTTTCCTATTTATGACATAATCAATGCTCGTGCCAAATTTCATGTTTCTATGACACCAGAAAGTGAGAAAATTAGATTCCGTACGTAAAATTTGGATGCTAATTCTTTTGTGCATAGAATTGAATAATGGAGTTGGGACCCATTAGCTTTTCCTAGTTATGACATAATCAATGCTCGTGCCAAATTTCCCGTTTCTATGACACCGGAAAGTGAAGAAATTACATTCCGCACGTAAAATTTGGACGCTAATTCTTTTGCGCATAGAATTGAATAAAGGAGTTGGGACCCATTAGCTTTTCCTATTTATGACATAATCAATGCTCGTGCCAAATGTCCCGTTTCTATGACACCGGAAAGTGAGAAAATTACATTCCGCACGTAAAATTTGGAGGCTAATTCTTTTGCGCTAAAATTGAATAATCGAATTGGGACCCATTAGCTTTTCCTATTTATGACATAATCAATGCTCGTGCCAAATTTCCTGTTTCTATGACACCGGAAAGGGAAGAAATTACATTCCGTATGTAAAATTTGGACGCCAATTCTTTTGCGCTAGAATTGAATAATCGAGTTGGGACTCATTAGCTTTTCCTATATATGACATAATCAATGCTCGTGCCAAATTTCCCGTTTCTATGACACCGGAAAGTGAGAAAATTAGATTCCGTACGTAAAATTTGGACGCTAATTTTTTGCGCATAGAATTGAATAATGGAGTTGGGACCCATTAGCTTTTCCTATTTATGACATAATCAATGCTAGTGCCAAATTTCCTGTTTCTATGACACCAGAAAGTGAAAAAATTACATTCCGCACGTAAAATTTCGACGCCAATTCTTTTGCGCTAGAATTGAATAATGGAGTTGGGACCTATTAACTTTTCCTATTTATGACATAATCAATGCTCATGCCAAATTTCCCGTTTCTATGACACCGGAAAGTGAGAAAATTACATTCCGCACGTAAAATTTCGACGCCAATTCTTTTGCGCTAGAATTGAATAATCAAGTTGGAACCTATTAACTTTTCTTATTTATGACATAATCAATGCTCGTGCCAAATTTCATGTTTCTATGACACCAGAAAGTGAGAAAATTAGATTCCGTACGTAAAATTTGGACGCTAATTCTTTTGCGCATAGAATTGAATAATGGAGTTGGGACCCATTAGCTTTTCCTATTTATGACATAATCAATGCTCGTGCCAAATTTCCCGTTTCTATGACACCGGAAAGTGAGAAAATTACATTCCGCACGTAACATTTCAACGCCAATTCTTTTGCGCATAGAATTGAATAATTGAATTGGGACCCATTAACTTTTCCTATTTATGACATAATTAATGCTCGTGCCAAATTTCCCGTTTCTATGACATTGGGAAGTGAGTGATTTAGATTATGTACGTTAAATTGCGACGCCAATTCTTTTGCGCTAGAATTGAATAATCGAGTTGGGACCTAATTTCTTTTCCTATTTTGGAGATAATCTATGCTTGCGCCAAATTTCATGTTTCTACGACATTGGGAAGTTGGAGAACTTTTGGCGAGTCAGTCAGTCAGTCAGTCAGTCAGTCAGTCAGTGAGGGCTTTCAGCTTTATATATAGAGATTCCCTGATAAGTGCTCCAGAGGGAAGGATATGAGGGGAAGTAGTGATCATGCATGTGTGCTGCTTTCTGCATTGAACTTTATTTTTGTATTTTCGTGACAAGTGGGAATGGCGATCGAGGACATTTACAGCATATACTCAATATGCCATAGGTATCCCAGATGGGAATACCTCTTTAAGTTTTCTTATGGTACTTGAGAGTAGTGCAATCTGATAATGTGGTCTTTGGAGCAGAAATAAAATAGTGCACGCCTGTTCTCATTTATAATAACAGACTGCTATGTGAGTAATGTTCAGAACAGTGTTTTCCTTACCATGACTTTTAAATTAATAATTAATTCCAAGTAATTTCCCAAATGACATAACTGATAAAATAATTAAATTCTTACAGTTCATGAATTTCATCAAGATATATTTACCATAAATTCCCATATGTAATCATGTTAGGACAGTTTTCTTCTTTTGAAACTGTTTTTAAAGTGAAATCTGATAGATATGTAAAAATAAGAATTATAAATAAGTAAGAGGGCCATTGTAATGAGGCTACAGATAGACTTTGATTTGTATAAGGGAAAGGCTAAAGATATAGATGGCATCAGTATAACCAGAGAGCCATATATAATGAGAGCTTATGGTATGTGCACCCTCTTGAGAGCCAAGCTCAAACAGATATTTAAAAATATCACAACTTTTTATTGGTCTCTGGTGAATTTTCAACTATAAGAAACCTAGATGCCCAGTGGTATAGCTATAGTGGTCAAAGCTTTTGCAACTTTAATTGGGCACCTAAACCGGGTGCCTCATATGCCTCCTAACTAGTCAGCACACTATGTAGTTGTATCTGCATCGACAGGTCACAGAGACCCAGTGATGCTGTAGTTCTGATGGGCCACAGAGTGCGCCATCAATGGAGGCTGTGTGAAGGGGGTTTGGGGGAATTGATACTTACAACTTGGACTTTTGGTCTACCTACCAACCAGTCTGTCTATGTAATTGGAGGAGGAGAGGCAGGTCTACTTAAAAAGAGGTTGAACTGCCTCCAGCTACTCCTTTATGGCATCTCTTCAGTCCTAGCCTGCAGCCCTTCATATGCTGTAAGTAAGGGCAGGGGAAGAAATTAGTTATTTTAATAACATATGACTCCCTGAATTCTGAGGCAGCCCAGGAACAGCTTTCATTGTCACATACAACCCTCAGATAAACATCTTGAGGAAAATCACTGCTGATCTCCAAACCATATGCCACAAAGACAACAGGTTGAAAGAAATATTCCCAGATTTTCCTCTCCTCTTATATAAGTAGCCACAGAACCTTTTCGTCAAAAGTACCCTCTCATCACCATCACACTTCATATACAAGTCTTCTACCCACCAATAGAGACAGTCCACATACCCAATACACAACAGGAGTGTAAAATAACTGACTCTTTCTCGTGTACATTCTCCAATATAGTATACACGATACGATGTACAAGGTGGTCTAAAGGAACTTACATTGGGGAAAAGAAGCAAAAAAATGACAGTCCTGGACGAATTTGCACTAAGAAATTATAATGAAGAAGCTGGGTACACCTGTGGGTTAAATCACAGTATAACAGATGTAAAGCTCTTAATACTGAAAGTGCATCCGAAGAACAAGAGAGAGCAATTTGGGAATTTCAACTGATAAGAACTCTCCAATTATTAGCAAAGACTGTATCTAACCCCTGGATTTATGACTCATTTCTTGGAAACTTCACACCCATCAGACTGAGTCCAGAGCTATGACCTCCTAAAGGCCCATTTACACGCAACAATTATCGCTCAAGTCACCCTTTTACCCTTCCATACATACTGTAAATAAATCTATGTTTTATTGCTCTGGCTTATCTTAATCACACATTACCCAATATGAAAAGTCTTGATGTAACATCATTTAAATCTTGTGCCTCTTCTATGCCTCTGTGCCCCATAAGCTTTCAAATACAATTTTAATGCTTACCAAATAAAAGTATACCTCTAAAAAATCTTTTATACCAAGCTACTTAACATCACATAGATTTTTTAGTTTAACATGGTACTATCATTAGAGATGAGCGAACGTACTCGTTTCGAGTAATTACTCGATCGAGCGCCACGATTTTCGAGTACTTCCGTACTCGGGTGAAAAGATTTGGGGGGCGCCGGGGGGCGGGAGGAGGCGTGGTGGAGCGGGGGGTAGCAGCGGGGAACAGGGGGAGCCCTCTCTCTCTCCCCCCCACTCCCCGCTGCAACCCCCCACTCACCCACGGCGCCCCCCGAATCTTTTCGCCCGAGTACGGAAGTACTCGAAAATCGCGGCGCTCGGGCGAAAAAGGGGCGTGGCCGAGTAGGTTCGCTCATTTCTAACTATCATGCTTTTGCTGTACATCATCTCACATATGAGTAAATGCAAGTTCTTTTATGAGAGATAGCTCAATATGACTTTCATTTTTTGTTCCTCGAGTGACCAGTAGATGATCTAAAGCTAAAAGGTTAATATTTTAGGAATGTTTTAAATTAGTCAATTTATCCCCCTTTTCTAGATCCTCTTTATATGTTTCTTTATATATTTCTTATTGAAAACATTGACAATACCTGTGAATTAATCCACTGATTCAAAATTGGAATGTTATGTTAAACGTTTCCACTAATCAGACTTGGGAATGCTATTATGGTGATTATTGGGATTAACATCACTTAAACCACCTGTGATAATATCCTGTGGATATGTAATAAATGATTCTGTCAGTTAGTAAATGAAACACATCTGATTGATTTGTGAACATCTAATTCCTAACTTCATATGAAATCAGTTCCATCAAAAACTTCTCTATAATGCTATTCATGCATAAAGGAGATATTGATCACTTATAATGGTACAAATAAGTTCTCAATGTTTCACAATTACTCCCATGTAAGGCTTGAGGGACAGTTAGGAGGGAAAGCCTCATGGGATCTGGGAGCTTTATGTACATGATGGATGGATGATATGTCACCTTCTATGGAGAAGGTTTTCTGGTTAACCAGATATGTTACAAAGGTCATTACTGGGTCAGATGAGATGAAAGAGAGTGAGTTCCGCCCAGTGATGGACTGGTTGGCAGCAGCAGCTGATTGGCTGAAGAAAAATGGCGGGAAATGCCTGTGGTTGTCAGACAGAATCTGGTGGCCTGACAGTGTCTGGTGATTGGCCCAGAGGAACAAGCTGAGAGGAGCAGCAGTGAGATATGGAGGTGCAGAGATGTGGGCCATCATCATCTGGAAAGGAAGCAGCATCCCGCCCTCCCTCTCTTAGGTTTGTTGCGGTGTAGTTAATGGGGGATTGTCGCCCGCATTAGGCGGGTGGGCAGGTAAACTGGGGGAGAGTTTGGTGGTGGTAAACTCGTGTCTGTAAGACAGAGTTTACATGAACTGTTATGGTTATTGATTGGTTAATAAACTTGGGTCTATAAAACAGAGTTTACAGCAAGTGTTATGGTTATTATTGGTTATATTTCTCCCCAAATGTTTGTAACCCCGTTAATAAACACCGCGGCCTTATTTATCCAATATTGGTGTCTGTGTCGGTTATTTATAAGAGTTTGGTAAGGTTTTAATAAAGTGTAAGATCCCATGGGAAATGACTGGACTACAGTGACATAAAGAGGTCCAAAAAGGTAAGAAATAAATAATACCTCTTCCGATGTATGACTTGACTCTAAACTGCTAGGTAGTTAGAGACAATGGAAAAGTATGGGAGTTAGCAGAATCTGGTGAAAGGTTTCCAAAAAACTCCTTTTGGCAGATCCCTTACTCACTGGGTTACGTAGCAGTATAACATCCTCTCTGATTCCTGCAGCAGGCTCACAGAATATAGAGAGGCAAGCTGTAATCGACTGTCCTCTGCAGGATGGTAGTGAGTATCACAGGATATAGACAGGCAGGCTGTAATGGACTGTACTGTGCAGGATGGTAGTGAGTAGCAGTCGGTATGTACATGTCGTCTCCTGCTCCGATTCCTGGCAAGCAGCTTTGTACTGCAGGATAGGCTCAGCGGGAGAAACAGTGCTCAGTCCACATGCACATCCATCCAGGTACAGTTCTCAGTCCACATGCACCCAACATCACAGTGCAGCACCAAGATGGCAGACACAATCTTGGTACACAGTGGCAAGCTGCAAATGAGTCCACCAAAGGGTCTTCCCAGCAAAGTTCAGAACCCTTCAATCTTATGGGGCTCTTCTGTTTCCAAACTCCCCAGACCACATAAAAGAATGTGGTGGGCCGGATCCAGCTTGCAGGCCTTGAATCTGATGTATATGGTCTAAAGTATATCTAAAATCTTGTAATAAGACTGTCTTAATGTTGTAGGCTGGTTATTTGTTTCACTAAACTAATTATTTCCTATGTGAATAAGCAAAATCTGACCGGTAGCTCAGTTCAGCTCATGCTCCTCTTTTTTTTTTTGCTGCCTTTTGAAAATTCATATCAAGCTGCTTTTTGACCTTCAGTTATGTCTTATCATGAGCATTTATATACCCATACAGTGCTGAAAGATGTCAACCAACACATCTCCAGCAGTTACTGTAAATCCACATAGTTATAGATTTCTTAACAAAGACTTGGTAGACATCATACTGCATGTTGTAGACATTATATCTTATGTTTCATTCTAATAACAGCATTTGAACAATAGTACAGTCTCTATGTATGTGCATCAGTGAGATACCACTGGAGCCATATATGTTTTTGTTGAACTTGTACAAAATCTTATACCTGATATTGTATTTGATTTTATTTTAGATGCATAGTTTTTGGATTTTGCTTTAACTTGTACATTCAGTTTTTTAAAAGGAGCCATGACTTATTGTTAAAAAGAATGTGTTGCCTTTTGTATTATTTACAGCAGAATTTTTTTCAGTATTTTTGGCAATTTTTTTTTCTCCTTTCAGGATTTATGAAAAATGAATTAACAATAGAGATGAGCGAGCATATTCGCTAAGGACAATTACTCGAGCGAGTATTGTCCTTAGCGAGTACCTGCCTGCTCGCAAGAAAAGGTTCGGCTGCTGGCGCGGGTGAGAGGTGAGTTGCGGCAGTGAGCAAGGGGGAGCGGGGGGGAGAGAGGGAGAGAGAGATCTCCCCTCCGTTCCTCCCCTGCAGCTTCCTGCCCGCCGCTGGCAGCCGAATCTTTTCTTCCGAGCGGGCAGGTACTCGCTAAGGGCAATACTCGATCGAGTAATTGCCCTTAGCGAGTATACTCGCTCATCTCTAATTAACAATTTTCATATTTCCCAATGCTGCCTGGCACAGGAAGGTATAGTAAGCAAGATGTAAAATAATTGTTGTAAATGTGGGCTATCCACTCACCCTGCTGTTGGCACCACACCTCGCTTCACTTTTTAATTTGTGCAAAAGGAGTGGGGAGTTTGTAATTTCAATATCTCTTTACAGTGCCATTTTATTGGCATCAGTGTAAGGTTATGGAACTCACTGAGGTGTACTTTCATGTTGTCTTTTACTTTATGTGTGTTTCTAATTTTTGATTGCAGCCAAGGACTGCATGTTTTTGCTGCAGAATGCTATGAAGCTCTACGTGTGTTTTTCCCATTCTATATTGAGTATTTATAGAGCCATTATTAAACTTATTGTATGGCCTGAACATAGTGGTTTTCCCTCACATGTTGGCTTGGTGTTAGTTTTGTCTCGGAATGTGGAAGATGGACAACCCTATGCGCCATTATCAATATGAGCTGGTCTATTTAGCCCAGAGCATTCTTCTTGAAGGAGTCCTTTAGTCTTATGCAAAGGCATGAGAATGCCATGCTCTGACGTTCTCGCAGGTGGACTCAAGGAGGATAAAAAGTAGTGTTTTGGCACTAATTTGTTGTTGGATGTATATCTGAGAAACAAAAACAACATTCACAGCTAATATGGATTCTGCATAGAGGATAGGATGGCTTGTGCGCCTACTCTTTGCCCTGTGTGGGCCGTACAGCAGTGACACGCTACTCAGAGGTAGGAAATAACATTAGACAGTATATCCAAAACAACTTGAAACGTATGTATGCAGGTGCATGTTAGGCTATGTTTACACCTTCTTTCAGGTGTTCCATTTTCCTGCTCCGTTATAGGAGCAAAAAAGGGGAATTCCCAGGCCGAAAAGATCAGTCTTAGGATAGAACTGAGTGGCGCCAAATGGACCCCATTGAATTTAATTGTGTCCATTTGTTCTCCGTTCAGCTATCAAGTATTTCACCAGATAAAGTCAATATCCCCTGACTGTGACTAAAGAAATGAGGTGAAAGGAAGGCCCCGCCTACTGTCACAGACTAGGACAGAGGACTGACACTGGCACGCGACATGGGGAACACAAGACCTCCAGTCATACACATAAATCATGCATATCATGCATACTGTTTCATTTACATGGGGGCATATTTAAATTAAGCATGCTACTTTATGGGGAATAAATTACTTTAAATATTTAAGCACATGAATTACTTGAGAGTGAGATAAGAAGCATGTTTGAATAACGCTCTCCTGCGCATGACTTAAACGTTGCATAACATAAATAACAATAACTTTCAATATGAAAAACATTAGTAGGCTATGCAAAAAGTGAATATTACTTTTGAGTCCTTTTTATAAAAAATGGCTTAACAGGGAAGAAACAGGAAGAGTCTCTTATGAAAACAGTCCATCTTTAGATGAGAAAGGGGTTCAGCAACTGGAGCAAGTTAGCAACCACTACCTCCTGGACATCTTCACTGTCGGAGTCAGTGACTGTGATGGGGGATGGTGTTCTTTTACTTACAGGAACTTCTACCCCAAACTTTCCAAAGAACTTCTCTGTAGAAGCCGGCCAACCTCTTCATCACACTCAGACACAACAGAACTGGTAGCAGAAGGAGAAGCCTGCATGGAATCTCCCTCTGAAGAAGAAGTGTCCTGAATTAGAATAGGAGACGTGTCGGGTCCCTGTTAAAATTGCCGCAGGTTAGGTACAACTTGGCGGCTTCTGGCAAAGCGAAAGGAAAGATTGTGATCCTCAAACTCGATCACAAAACTTCTTAAAAGTTCTGGAAAATAGTCCCTCTCCACGGCATTGCGGTGGTGGATACGTATCCAAGGGAGTACTCCGCTTGGGCAGTGCCATTTTCTTGTCTGAAGGTGTACAGGGTGCGAGTGGGTTCTGCAACATCTCCTGACTCTACTTCTCCGGTAGCCGCATTAGGTTGCGGAAAGGTGAATGAGTTGCTGGGCAAAAGCAGAAGCTGTGGGTCCTCTTCCCAGTAGTGGGGCTGTACTCTGAGAGATGCTTCGGCAGCAATATCTCTGGTTGGGCGTGGGTGTAGGTGTCTTATTCCGGAGTCTATCTTGGCAGGACAAAAGTAGCAAAAGTTCTGGTTGAAGGAGTCTGTAGCCACAGATAGGTCCTCCCCTTGGGGGCTGACTCATAGTTGGTGCCAGGCACTCCCAGCAGGGGTAGTCCTTCCCCCTATTTTGCACCTAGCCAGGGCGCGGGCTTTTTGGTGCGCAGTGCAAAAAAAAATCAACCAAAAATTGCGTGAATGGACGATTTTCCCTGATCAAGTCCCGAGCCTTATTAGCATTAACATCACCCATTCACATGATCGGGAGTGGTGTGTTGCCAAAAAATGTGCTACTGAGAGGGAGAGTTTTTTTTATTTCACTGAGATAGCACAAACCTTCAACTCACTACATACAACCATCAGACATTCTTTATCAACACTCCCTGCTGCTAATCTCACTCCCTCTGGCATTGTTTCACAAACTCATTTTGCCTCTAATTGCCATTGTTTAGCAGTGTTAGCTAAACAATGGCAATGTTTAATTTATGCTGCTAATCTCACTCCCCCACAGGGGGCGGAATTGCCCCGGAATTTGGGCGGAAAGTCCGCAAGGCAATTCCGCCCATGGCTCCTAATCCCGGGATTAGCCAGCAAAGTGGATGAGATTTTGCAAAAATCTCGTCCACACGCTGTGGCCAAGCCGCACGAAAACTGACATGCGTCGCGGAATTCAATTCCTCAGCATGTCAATTCTTTTCCGCAGTGGTCTCTTCCTTCTCTTTGGAGAGAGAAAGCCACAGCGGAATGCCGAGAGCAAAACTGCTACAAATCCAGCAGCTAAAGGCCGAAGGTTTTGGAGTTGCGCTTTTCCCAGTGGAATTTTCGCGTTTTTTCGGTGCGGCCATTCGACCAGAATTCAGCTGGAATTGCGTCTTATGTGAACCCATCCTTAGGCAGCTAGTTGCATTTTTCAGTCAAAAAATAGGTCAAGACCTATCTTTTCGCGCAACAGTGAATTTCAGTTGTTGATAACGGATCTTTCTAGGTGCGATTTTTTTTTTTTGCGCAGCTTAAAATTGTTTATCTGAAAGTTTCAATTGGAAACCAGTGGTTCTATTAAGAACGATTTTTTTTTGTGCGTGTAACTTAGCTGCGCAAAATCATCCATGTGAATGAACCCTAAGACTGCACAGATTTAAACACTATACTGTCCATTAAACACATCATTAATTAAGAGAAAAACAAACTCCAATTAATATCAAACTATTTTAAAATACATTCTTATTAGAGATGAGCGAGCGTACTCGGAAAAGCACTACTCGCTCGAGTAATTTGCTTTATCCGAGTATCGCTGTGCTCGTCCCTGAAGATTCGGGTGGCGGCACGGAGCGGGGAGCTGCAGGGGAGAGCGGGGAGGAACGGAGATCTTTCTCTCCCTCTCTCCCGCCCGCTCTCCCCTGCTCCCTGCTGTGACTCACCTGTCAGCCGCAGCGGCACCCGAATCTTCAGGGACGAGCACAGCGATACTCGGATAAAGCAAATTACTCGAGCGAGTAGTGCTTTTCCGAGTACGCTCGCTCATCTCTAATTCTTATCAAATTTTTAAAAATGTAAAAACTTGTCATATATTTCCTTTAAAATTCTCCTTACCTGTCACCAGTGAAAATATAAGACAATTTATGTTCCTTGCAATTTCCTCAGTGACTAATGTGTTGATTACTGCTTGAAGGACAATGACTTCTAATGAATAGTCATTTTTATTATCTGCTTTTGTCTTTCTATGATTTTCTTTTATTGTCTACAATGCAAACATATCAAAGTTAGTTGCTTCAAAACTGTAAACCTAATTTGTCTTATTTTTCTTTGTATTTTACATTAAAGGGACACTAAGTCTACAATTGGTCTTCCTACAATCATGTATATTCTATTGTCTTTAAAATGAAACTCCAGGCAAATTGTCATAATTAGTAAAATGGACCTATTAGAGTTATGTAATGTACTAGGGCTATACATTTTATCACTTTAGTCGTTCAAATGCAAGTTATCAAAATGGTTTGGACACTATAGGTTCTTAAAGTGGTTGTCCTAGTTAAGGAAGCCCCTGTAATCGGGTTCCCCCCATGACTTAAAATAACATATCAGAGGTCACACACCTCTCCTTGCTCCCCTGCTCATCTCCTTTAACTCCTAAGACTCCAGTCTCCCAGTAACGTCACTTTACAGGCCGCAGTCAGCCCCAGCTGTCAACAAACAAGCTGCAGCGGCCAATGACAGCGCTCAGTGCTCATGGCTGAGCGATGTTATTAACTACTACAGTAGGTTTACAGGACGTCACAGCAGCCTGTAAACAAAGGCAGAAAAGACCAAAGCTGGTGGAAGGAGGGTACGAACGGGGTGGCAGAGCGAGGTTAGTAAATGCTGATTTGTTATTTTAATGCATGGGGGGCCTGGTGACAGGTGTTTCCTTAACTCGGAAAATAACAAAACTGCTGAATGCTACTGGGCTCTACAGGAGAAGTTTCCAAAATGACACTACTTTCTCTGACATCACTTTCCGCTCTACAGTTATTGGCTGAAGCTGCACCTTTCAGACTTCCAGTCCCAATCCTACATGCACTCTTCACAAAATGCTGTTTAGTGCTCATTAGATACAATGCAATGAGTACTTCCATCTTAGAACCTCTAAGATATTTCAACACTTTATGACCCATGAGAGTGGGCGTCAGGGTCAACCTTCCGATCAATCCTGAAAATAGAAAAGGCACACAGTGCTGCTTCACTATGGCCCTTTTACCATTTTTCCTGCACATTGACACTCCGACTACCTGGCAGTGCAGGGATGTGCAGCCAGTCCTATTCACTTAAGATGAAAAAACTTGCATTATAACATTTTGTGTAATCATAGGGTGATCAAGGCAAAAGCAAATAGATTCTAGTTATAAATGATTGACTCAAATGGAGTTGTCTACTGCTAGATCTTTGGGGCCATTATTCTGCCAGAGCCTGGGCCCAGTGCGAGATCCTCTGGCACTCTGGTGACCCTGTCAACTACCTAATTTGCTGTTGCCTCATACAATTCACTTGGCCAGGGATGAAAGTTCCCCATTTTAGCTTTTAGACAACTACAAATCTAACATTTATCAATTATATCATACGTGATAAATATTAATAACTGGAATATCGCTTTAATTTCTGAGAAGATGGCACTTATTACTGACAGTACTAACGTGGTCAAAATTAGTTTTGAAATCTAATTGTAAGACATTGCAGGTTGATGTTGTGTGATGGTAGACAGAGGTGGAGGATGTTCGTATGCAGCAAAATTAAACTTTACTGAAAAGAAAAGTGAAAAAAGACGGCTGATTGGTGACCTAATAAATATGTATACATTTATCAGGGGACAATACAGTGATCTCTCCCATCATCTATTACACCCAGGACTGTAACTGTAACAAGGGGGAGCTCTAATAACTATGTATAAATATATCAGGGGACAATACAGAGATCTCTTCCGTCATCTATTATACCCAGAACTGTAACAAGGGGGCACTTTAATACCAATGTATAATATATCAGAGGACAATACAGAGATCTCTCCCACCATTTATTTATACCCAGGACTGTAACAAGCGGGCGCTCTAATGACTATGTATAATAGTACTCTTTTAACAAATGGCGAATTTGATAAAAGAATACAAGAGGGGCCTGGATGTCTTTTTTGAGTGATACAATATTACATGCTATAATCATTAAAGGGGTTGTCCCGAGGCAGCAAGTGGGTCTATACACTTCTGTATGGCCATAATAATGCACTTTGTAATGTACATTGTGCATTAATTATGAGCCATACAGAAGTTATAAAAAGTTTTTTACTTACCTGCTCCGTTGCTAGCGTCCTCGTCTCCATGGTGCCGACTAATTTTTGGCCTCCGATGGCCAAATTAGCCGCGCTTGCGCAGTCTGGGTCTTCAGCAGTCTTCTATGGAGCCGCTCGTGCCAGAGAGCGGCTCCGTGTAGCTCCGCCCCGTCACGTGCCGATTCCAGCCAATCAGGAGGCTGGAATCGGCAGTGGACCGCACAGAAGAGCTGCGGTCCACGAAGACAGAGGATCCCGGCGGCCATCTTCAGCAGGTGAGTATGAAGACGCCGGACCGCCGGGATTCAGGTAAGCGCTGTGCGGGTGGTTTTTTTAACCCCTGCATCGGGGTTGTCTCGCGCCGAACGGGGGGGGGGTTTAAAAAAAAAAAACCCGTTTCGGCGCGGGACATCTCCTTTAATGACTTCAAAAGGGTTACTGATCCAGGGATTATTCCGATTGTCAGATTGGAGTCAGGGAGGAATTTTTCCCTTGAATGGGGAAAATTGGCTTCTACCTCATTGTTTTTTTTGTCTTTCTCTAGATCAACATTGGGGGCTAATAGGCTGAACTGTCTTTTTTGGGCCTTACATACTATGTTACTATGCATCATCACTTCACAGGAGGCTTCAGTAATTAAATGTTCCAAAACATACTATAATAAAGTCTGAGTTTTAGTAACTTCAGCAATTGTCCTTTAAGTGATAACCCTCTCAGTCTTTATCTATTCCTAACTACTAATATGCTTGCTACCACAGGTTCCAACACTCCGAACAGTCTCTATAAAGTGATATGTGGGTTTAATGCCCACTCTGGCACAATCTCATGCACGGGGCTTATTGCCTAAATGGATAGAATTTTCATCAGTTCATTCACCACATAACTCTCATGTTGATTGTCCTAAGTCAGCTTTCCTCCATTTATGTACGTAAAATTCTGACTTGCCTCCAGTCCTGGTGCAGGAGCACTTGTCATCTAGTCCCTGGCTCTCTACATCCAACTTCAGGATCACTTTCTGCAGCTTGTCTCTCAGCATTTACATCTCTCGCAGTATCCTCGTTGGCATGCACACACTGGACACCAGCTGTCACGACTATGTTTAACCCTTTAATGACATGGCCTATTTTGGGCTTAAGGATGCAACGATTTTTGGCAAATTTTCATCTCCATTTTTCAAAGCCATAACTTTTTTACTTTTCTGTCGATGCGGCCGTATAAGGGCTTGTTTTTTGCGTGGCGAACTGTAGTTTTTGATGGTGCTATTTTTGGGTACATAGACTATATTGTAAAACTTTTATTATTTTTTTTATGATAACAGGGAGAGAAAACGCATTAATTTTGCCATAGATTTTTTTTTACAGCGTTGATCATGCAGCCTAAATGATACAATACATTTTTACGGTTACAATGATACCAAAATTCTTATATTGTTTTTAGGTTTTTCCACTTTTCTGCAATAAAAACCCTTTTTTTGTAAATCTTTTTTTTTTTTTGTAAATCGCTGCATTTAAAGTCCTGTAACTTTTTAATTTTTTTATGTATGGATTTCTGTGAGGGCTTATTTTTTGCGAGACGAGCTGTAGTTTTTATTGGTACCATTTTGGGGAATATACGGCTTTTTTGATCACTTTTATTGCATTTTTGGGAGGCAAAATGCTAAAAATTAGCATTTTGCCTCTGTTTTTTAACGTTTTTTTAACGCTTTTTGCCATGCAGAATAAAAAGCATGTTCAACTTATTGTACGCATCGTTACGGATGCGTTGATACCAAATATGTGCCATTTTAATTTTTTTTACCTTTTTTATGCTAATATGAGAAAAAGCATAAAAAAGTTTTTTTTTTTAGATTTTTCTTTTTTGTACATTTTTATTATCTTTTATTTACAACATCTATGTCCCTCGGGTGGACTTAAAGCACAGCACTGATGATCGCTGTGATAATGCATGGCAGGACTTCTGTCCTGCCATGCCTTATCGCTTATCAGGCGATCATAGGCTCTGGCAACACAGGACGCCGGTATCTGGCATCCTGTTGCTACTATATCGCGAGAGCCCGGCAACTTCAAAGAGGGAGCGCGCTCTCTTTATGGGAGGGAGCGCGCTCCCTTCCCATGCCGCAATCTACTTAGGCCGGCTATGACTGTCATGATCTTGCGCTCTCCCTATGACGTAAGGGTACGTCATTTTGCAGGAGGTACCCCGCCCCCATGACATACCCTTACATCATGAGGAGAGAAGGGGTTAATGGTTCATACTGAAGTGTTTGCCAATATGCACACGCAGGCCCCCAGCATGTCCTCTCATACTATAGTGTATGGGAGCACTCATGATCACATGGATCACCGTGACTTATTTTGCAGTATCAGTTCTCTTCATCTACACACTGGCGGTATTATTGTATCTTGACGCCACCAGGAATTTCTGGTGGAGTCAAGATTGACAGGGGGGTGACGCCCCCTGTACCTCATTGGCTGCACAGGGTGTTGGCCTGCAGGTCCTGCAAGACCACTAATGATTCACAGAAAAAGCATACAGTGGCCGCTTGCACTGCAGCCGCAAACCCCTCAGAGCAAGTGGCTTACCCGGCGGTGGGCCAGAAGTCAGAACCCCCCTCACAGTACAAACGGTGCTCGACGTTGGCAAAAGGAAGTCACACCGCTTTACCAGGAGCGCCCATCACACTGCAGTGATGCGGCCGGTTGAACGGAGCTCACATCCGCCGGCTAGGAGGGAGACAGTGGCAGACAAAAAGGAGAGGTGAGTGGGCAGGCGCGTAGCCCGCATGGCAGAAATGGCGGCCAGGACAGAGCACACAGGCTGCAGCATCTGCAATGATTTGTCCCAGTGCTGCAGCTTTAGCCTGAGGGTTACTAAAGTTCTTTGGCTGACATTATCAGATGTAAATGCTGCCATGTTATACTGGTAACATGGGAGCATTTACAAGCCTAAGAACTATAGTAACCCCCAGGCTAAGGCTGCAGCGCTGGGACAAATCAACCCACACTGTGCTGCTAGGACCTTTGTGCCTTGACCCTATCGGGCTCTGGAGGTGTGACAGGGGCATTCCTCCTGTCAAACCCGTATCTTCCGGTGGCGTCAAGGTACAATAATACCCACACTGGCTGCTGCGCAGAACTTTACAACACTGCTGTAGCTCAGCATTCAGCTAGGGAGACTCCATCTCCTCCCATACACTGTTCACCATCTTCAGTCCCTTAGTTGTCTGGTCCCTCTGGTTCATAAACCTCTGTCACTCATATCTGTGTCCATAGATGCTCCCCAGGCGAAAGATGTGGCCTCCACCACTTTAAGGAGTACCTGCACTTTCTTTTTTAAATGTACAGAACAGGCAAGTCTAAGTATTTTTGCAACAGGTTTTATCAGCTTATTCTGTTCATTTTTCTTACAAAATTCCGCCTGTGTACGGGTGCCGATGCGCCCGTGTGACTGAGCCCTCACAGTTGATTATTAAGTGTCAGTATTATATCTCATTTTTAATATCCCTGTGTATTTATCTTCCACCACACCCGTGTTTTTTACTACTCTCCCCCCTAATATGCTGCCGTCCGCTGCTGACATGCTGCAAAGGTGAAGCCCTTCCATTCTGCAGATGGCTTCTTTCCTCACAACACTCGCTTTCCATGGGATCCCATGCACAGATAGGGTGATACACACAGTTCAGGCTTATATGGGCATACGCATAAATTATTTTCACCCCTTACATAACCAAGACATTTTGAATTCAAAATTGAAAAAGAAGCTTTGTCCTAAAATAAACTGAAGTAAAATATTAGTCTACTGTATTCCTTTATTTAAAGGCAAAATATGAGCAACAGATTTTCAGAAACGTCTTGCATTCTTACAAAAAAAGAACATATATTTAACTTTGTATTGCCAGTGTCTTTAAACGGGAAATTAGAAGATTGTGCTCCATAATACTTTATGTGACTCTTTATTGAAGGGACACCAAGATACTACACATGTGGATCCAGGGGCGTACCTAAAGGCTCAGGAGCCCGGGTGCAAAAGTCCAGCTCAGGGCCCCCCGCCTTGGGCTTCCACCCCACACTTCCCCGTACCCATACCTAGATCGTGCTGCATACATGATCTGCCCCTTGGCGTAATCTTTCCAAACATGATGCATTTCCTGAACATGAAAATTTGTTTGTAGCCCCGGAGGCCACTCTCAGACACACCGCTTTTTACCGCTATTAGCACAGCGCCCCGAGTGCCGTACTAACCGCGGTACAACACTCCCATAGATTTTAACGAGGTTACTCAAATTTGCGCTCGAACATGGTGTTTCTAACACTGTGATTTTGGAGAGCTGTCTGTTCTATTTTTGCATTTTCGTGATTTTTAACACACCTCATCACCCATCACAATGATGGGGTGCATTAAAAAGTGCTGTCACACGCTGTAACCAGTGTTCGAAAACGCTGCTTGAAATCCCGGTAAAAATGCCACGATTTCAAGCTGCGTTTTCTGAACACGTGTGAGAGCGGCCTCAGGGGAGTCATGTTTATGTTGCACTTTAGAACCACAATTAAGACACATAAAAAACCTCTATGCAGTATTTAAAGACCACGTACGGTATTAGGGTGACTGCCCACTACAGTTTTTTTTCACGGCGAAATTCACAGCGTTTTTTTTTCTGCTGGGGTCACGATCGCGCAAAATCACGATTTTGCTGTAAATTGCGATTTTGCACGATCGCTATTTTAACATTACAAGTCCCATAGACCCCTGCAGAAAAAAAAACGCTGTGAATTTCACAGTGAAAAAAAACTGTAGTGGGTAGTCACCCTTAAGGAGCTGCAGACACTATTAATAACAGCATGCGCTTTTGATGCATTTTTTAATTGTGTGTAAAGGGTGCAAAAAAATACAGTAAATCCAGGGAGATGTATAACTTATACCAGAGATAGATAGATAGATAGATAGATAGATATGAGATAGAGGATAGATAGTAGATAGTATATAGATAGATGGATAGATAGATGTGGTATAGATAGATAGATAGATAGATAGATAGATAGATAGATAGATAGATAGATAGATAGATAGATAGATAGATAGATAGATAGATAGATAGATAGATATGAGATAGTTAGATATAGATAGGAGATAGATAGTATATAGATAGATGGATAGATATGGGATAGATAGATAGATAGATAGATAGTATATGGATAGATAGATATGGGATAGATAGATAGATAAATATGGGATAGATAGATAGATTAATAGTATATAGATGGATAGATAGATAGATATGAGATAGATAGTATATAGATGGATGAATAGATAGATATGAGATAGAGGATAGATAGATAGATAGATAGATAGATAGATAGATAGATAGATAGATAGATAGATATGAGATAGATGATAGATAGTAGATAGATACATAGTATATAGATGGATGAATAGATAGATATGAGATAGAGGATAGATAGATAGATAGATAGATAGATAGATAGATAGATAGATAGATAGATAGATATGAGATAGAGGATAGATAGATAGATAGATAGTATATAGATGAATGAATAGATAGATATGAGATAGAGGATAGATAGTATATAGATAGTAGATAGATAGATAGATAGATATGAGATAGAGGATAGATAGATAGTAGATAGATAGATATAAGATAGGAGATAGATATGGGATAGATAGATAGATATGGGATAGATAGATAGATAGATAGATAGATACATAGATAGATATGGAATAGATAGATGGTATATAGATAGATAGATATGAGATAGAAGGATATGAGATAGATAGATATATAGATAGATAAAGAAGGGAGACAGACAGACAGATACACACACATATATACATTTACCCCAGGGCCCGGTCCACTTTTCCTCCATGTGACAGCAGCAGCAGGAGAGGCAAACTCAGAAGCTTCCCGTTCAGCAGGAAGCAGGGGGGCAGCACATGATCACATGATCACTGTGCCCTGCCGTCCCATGTGACTTCCTCCCTCCTCACCTGCCATCCCATGTGACTTCCTCCCTCCTCCCCTGCCGGCCCATGTGAGTACCTCCCTGCTTTTCCTCTCAGGCTGGCCGTTCTGGCTGCCGCATCATGCGGGGGAAAGAACGGCCAGCCATTAATGCACTGAATGTGCATGTGGGTATGGCGGAGGGCGGCCTCGGGCCCCCTGGACGCAGGGGCCGGGTCGCCATGGCGACCCCAGCAACCCCTGATGCTACGCCTATGTGTGGATCACCTAGAACAGAAGGGCCTCAATCCTGGTTGGCATTGTCACCTTTGCTGTTAGCTGACAGGAACCCATGCAGGACTCTTCTCCAAAGGTACTGTATTGTTGGCATGCAGATTAGATAATTGACCCCCTGATCATGCAAAGGGAGTGAATTGGGAAACAAACACCAGATGCTTCAAGGAACCACCATAATGGAGGCCCAGATTAATATTTGCTATAGGGCCCTTCTCTTTTGTGCACGCTACTAAGAACAACATAGAATTACATTTTACAGATAAAGGCCACTTTTTGAAATTAGTCAGCAAGGAAAACAATATGGATTCAGGTACAAATTAGCAAACTAGAAGTTAACATAATGAAGCCATATTTATTAAAAAAAATATTTGTATACAGTTTTGATTATTTTACATTTCTATTGCCATCTTTTCTAGGTTTCAGTGAATTAGCAATAAAGAAAAGTACGTTTACAGTCTGTACAGGTCTTCACATTTACCCTCTGGATCTAGTATTTGGAACAGATCTTGAACTAAAAAGGATGCAACTGTACATGCCATATTTATAAAGGATCACTGTCATTTGCATGTCTTCCTTATGCCCACATGCATATCTATTCATTATTGATTTGTGGAAACATACTTACAGATATTTGACAGTTTAAAAGATGTTTTGGCTAAGGTCTTAAACACACAGTAGTCACACAGCTCCCCCTAGAGGCCTTACTTCACAGCAGTAAGAAACTAGAAACTTGTGTTTTTTAAAAGTTTCAGAAACTATTTAGATTGTAAAACTACAATCAACACTTACAAAAATGTAAGGTTTCCTTCTTTTTCAGTAAAACATGTATGTAAGATATTGCATCCTCCTCCTACATTTGGCATTGCCGAATTAACCCTTTAGAGACCAAGCCTGTTTGCGCCTTAAAGGGGTTGTCCCGCGGCAGCAAGTGGGTCTATACACTTCTGTATGGCCATATTAATGCACTTTGTAATGTACATTGTGCATTAATTATGAGCCATACAGAAGTTATCAAAAGTTATTCACTTACCTGTTCCATTGCTGGCGTCCTCGTCTCCATGGTTGCCGTCTAATTTTCGCCGTCTAATGGCCAAATTAGACGCGCTTGCGCAGTCCAGGTCTTCTTCTCTTCTCAATGGGGCTCCGTGTAGCTCCGCCCCGTCACGTGCCGATTCCAGCCAATCAGGAGGCTGGAATCGGCAATGGACCGCACAGAAGAGCTACGGTCCACGGAGGTAGAAGATCCCGGCGGCCATCTTCAACCGGTAAGTAAGAAGTCACCGGAGCGCGGGGATTCAGGTAAGCGCTGTGCGGTGTTCTTTTTTAACCCCTGCATCGGGGTTGTCTCGCGCCGAACGGGGGGGGGGGTTGAAAAAAAAAAAAACCCGTTTCGGCGCGGGACAACCCCTTTAATGACCAGGCCAAATTTTAGAAATCTGACATGTGTCACTTTAACCCCTTCCCGCTCCAGGACGTACATTTACGTCCTGGAGCTTCGGGGTATGTATGCAGAGAGGTCGCTGTGTACTACGGCTGACACCCGGGGGCAATAGCCTCGATCGGCCGTTCAGTCGATCGCGGCTATTAACCCTTTAAATGCGGCTGTCAATTCTGACAGAAGCATTTAAAGCCCCTGAACAATGTTTGGGGTCCCGTATGCCCCCCCCCCCCCCCCCCGTGGTGAGTTCGGGGGAGCCGTGCAGGTGTCATGGCAGCCGGGGGCTCTCTGAAAGGCCACAGCGCTGCCTTGGGAGACTGCCTATCCATCCACCCCTGTGCGGTGGCTTGATAGGCTGCCTGTCAGAATGCAGTATGACGTAAAGCTATAGCATTACGTCATACTGCAGGAGCGATCAAAGTGTCGCATATTGTAGTCCCCCAGAGGGACTTGAAAGTAAAGTAAAAAAAGAGCAATAAAGTTTTTTAATTGTAAAGAGAAAAGTAATAAAAGTTTAAATCACCCCCCTTTTGCCATATCTGTAATTAATTAAAAAATCGAAATCATAAAATAAAAATACACATTTGGTATCGCCGCGTCCGTAAAAGTCAGATCTATCAAAGTAGCAAATTATTTACCCCGCACAGTTTAACGTCACCCGAAAAAAAAAAAAGAATGCCAGAAATGCACTTTTTCAGTCCCCCTGTCTACCAGAAAAAACGCAATAAAAAGCGATCAAAAAGTTTTATGTATTCCGAATTAGTACTAACAGAAAATACAGGACATCCTGCAAAAAATGAGTCCTTGCTGAACTATGTCGACGGAAAAATGAAAAAGTTATTGCGCACACAAAATGACCACAGAAAATAATTGAAAAAAATTTAATGTCTTTGAAAAAAAAAGAGTAGTATAGTAAGAAAAAAACTATACAAGTTTGGTATCGTAGCAATCGTACTGACCCATAGAATTAAGTTATCATGTCGTTTTTGTTGCAGTTTGTGCGCCGTAGAAACAAGACGCACTGAAAGATGGTGGAATGTCGTTTTTTTTTTTTCATTTTACTCCACTTTGAATTTTTTAAAAGTTTTTCAGCACATTACATGGTACTTCACATATCACCATTAAAAACTACAACTTATCCTGCAAAAAATAAGCCTTCATACCGTGACGTCAATAGATAAATGAAGGAGTTATGATTTTTTTTTAAAGGGGGGAGGAAAAAACGAAAATGGAAAAAAAGGGCCGCATCATTAAGGGGTTAACATAGAATAACTCCATAAAGGTCTTGCATATCCAAGTGATTCTGACATTGTTTTTTTGCCACATATTATACTTCAGTTAGGTGATAAAAATAGAATGATAGAATTTGTGTTGAGCCAGGTAGGATACAAATGGCTCAGAACACGACAATTGGTTGTCCATATCTGAACTATTAATGGTCTATCCTCAGGTTAGGTCATCAACAGTTGATCTGCAAAGGTCCTCCACTTGATATCACCATCGATCAATTGTTTGCTGAGCAAATGTCAGGGTGTACAGAGCAAGAAGTGAATGGGAACAGTAGCTGCCATATCATTCTTGGATGCTGCAAAGCATATGGAGCTGTCTGTTTCCATCTCCATACATACTAATAGTGGTCTGGAGAACAGCTGATCAGTGGGAGTCGTGAACAGTGATCTCCCGCTGATCAAGAATTCGATGAGTTGAGCAATTTCTCACGGTCATGACTGTAGACAATTCCATCTGAATCCTCCAGTCCTTTCTTTCATCCATTCTTGCTAATCATTTCTTCGGGGATTTCCATAAGGATGTAACTCCAATCTTGAAGAAAATCAGGGTCAATACTGGATGCTACTCTCAAGATTCTCTTTCCTCTCATGGAATTTCCACAGGTCTCTTAATGATGTGATATAGTATTCCTTGCCCATAGCTAGTAGGCAGGGCATTACAAAGCTCTCTAATATCAATGGGTATATTCACTTGCTCAGTGGATGTCGTGTTTCAGGCACTAGGTTGGAGTCTTGGGCACAGCCAATGAGGGAGCGCAATGAGGTCAGGCAAGCCAGAGGTCAATATACAAAGATGTCAATGCAGTACAGAGGGTTAAGCAGAGATGTGGTCAGAAGACAAACCAGGGATCAATACATGGAGGTCAATCTACTATTTGCAGGCAACAAATAGGAAGAGCTGGGTTAAAGGCTTGTAGACACAATAAACATGCAAGGAATGAAGGAACAGGTTTATATAGGGAGCTAATTGAGGAAGGTGCAAGACGTGGGTTGGACCTAGACAGGCAAACATGGATCCAGAAACATGGATAAGGGGACAAGGGATGAGGAACAAGGTACTAGGAATCAGAAAAGCTATCCAGCATGTTGAATAGCTCAATCAGCAGAAGCATCACCTGCAGGTTCGAGTCCTGACAGTGGAATTGTTCCAATCTTCTCTAAGGAACTTCTGAAAAGCACAATGCACTGTAAGGCAATTGGTGCCCAGTACGACTGGAGCGGTATTAGAATCCCCTGTGTCAGGGCAGACAAGACAGGAGCTGTGATTTTTATAGAAGGAACACACTGATCTTCTAATTTGGGAACAGTTATAACCACTTTTAAGCTTCCATCCCCACAATTTCACTTGCTTCCCAAAAATTTGTGGTAAAAGGAGTGATAAATGATGGTATCTTGAGACACTGTCGAACAGAGCAGGGATGGTATGACTGTTGACAGTGGCTGTAACAATAGACTTAAAACCAAGTATAGTGCCATTAGACTTTGGCCTGCCTGTCTTCCTTCCTTTCCTTTCGTATAGGAAATGCAACATTATGTACTGTTCATTCACAGTCTTTCTTACACTGTTCGACTGAATGGCCTATCTTTCCACATGTGTAATACACTCTGGAGTCCTTCTTCCACTGTGAGACAGGAGGTGGAGCTGAAGGATGCTTAGATTTTGAAGGCCCAATTTGTTCAATTTTTTTTAAATCATATTTCTTTTTATTGAAATTTATTTTCAAACATAACAAGAATAACAAAAAAGAAAGGAAAGATAAAACAAAATATACATATGTATATGTTGGTCTATGTTATTGAGGAAATACCTTCAAATTCCCTACAATCAATTGTTTGACATAGTTTTCAACATATTTATAATCAACATGTTAAACAATCATGTATCAGCATATAGCTAAAGTAAACATTCCAATTAGTTCAGCCTTCTATATAAATTTAAGAAGAATAAAACATAAGAACAGAGATAGTAAAAGAGTTGTACATGCCTATGATACTCTATCGTATATATGATCTAGTTTTATATATATATGAGAGCGTGCTGATAAGTCTTTCGCTTTGTGGGGTTTTTTTGTTTCTATGGTAACGAATGTTACATCACATGGAAGCCTTATGTGTCTAATATGTGTTTTCAAAATTTTGTGTTTGTAGCTTATAGCAACAGTGATCTCGGCACACAGGAAAACAAAATGGCAGAGTCTAAGGCAATATTCACAGCAAATAAGAACAGAGGAGTGATAAAATTCTTGTTTCTGCAAGGAAAGTCCGCAAAGGATATTCATGGTGATATGTCGCAGACATTGGGGGATCAATGCCCTTCATACTCTACAGTTAAGAACTGGTTTGCCAAATTTAAAACGGACCACTTCAGCATCAATGATGAGGAACGTCCTGGACGTCCGAGAAAGGTTGTTGTTCCGGAGATCATCGATGCTGTGCACAACTTCATACTGGAGAATCGGCGAATTTTAGCTGCAGGAATAGCAGTCATCATGGGGATTTCTCGTGAACGTGTTTATGTCATTATCCATGAACATTGAACATGAAGAAGGTATCTGCAAAGTGTGTCCCCAAATGTTTGACAACAGATCAGAAAAGCATGCGAGTGAAAACTTCCTGGTCCATTTGTCAGCGTTTCCGGACTGATAAGAACTTCCTGGATCGACTGGTCACTATGGATGAGACCTGGATTTATTTGTATGACCCTGAAACCAAGGAGCAGTCAAGAGTGGAGGCACAGTGGTCCTCCCCGCCCAAAGAAGTTCAGGGTGCAAAAATCAGCCACTAAGGTGATGGCGTCTGTGTTCTGGGATAAGGAGGGCGTGCTGCTAGTGGACTACCTTTAAAATGTTTCCACCATAAATGCAAGGTATTCCATTAAACTGTTGGACCAATTAAAGGCAGCTCTGAAGGCCAAAAGGCATGGCAAGCTGTCCAAAGGAATCTTGTTTCTGCAAGACAATGCTTCCGCTCACACTGCACAAGCGACCATGACAAAACTGGTGGAGCTAGGCTTCCAGCTGGTTGACCACCCACCTTATTCACCAGATCTAGCTCCCTCCGACTATCGTCTGTTTCCAAACCTGAAGAAACATCTCAAGGGTTCCAAATTTCACACCATTTCTGATGCCATGGCTGCTACGGATGACTGGTTTGAGGCACAACCGAAATCCTTCTTTTTGCAAGGCTTACAGAACTTGGAATACCGATGTAAGAAGTGTGTTGACATCAGTGGAGAGTATGTCAAATAAATGTAAAGTTTCATCTTCCTCTCTTGTTTCTTTCTGGGTAAAGCCAAAGACTTATCAGCAGCCCCTTGTATATATAAAGGTGAAAGCCCTCACTGACTGACTCACTGACTCATTGACTGACTGACTCACTGACTCACCACTAATTCTCTAACTTTCCGATGTCATACAAACATGAAATTTGGCAGGAGCATTCTTTAGGTCCTAAATAGGAAAAGTTAGTTGGTCACAAATCAAAAATTCAATGCTAAGTGCAAAAGTATTGGCACCCCTATGTAATGTACGAAATCTGATTCTCTAACTTCCTGATGTCGTACAAACATAATATTTGGGATGATCATTCTTTAGGTCCTAAATAGGAAAAATAAAGGGGTCGCAACTCGAAAATTCATTGCTAAGTGCAAAAGTTTTGGCGCCCCTGTGTAATGTAGAAAATCTAAGTCTCTAACTTCCCAATGTCATACAAACATGAAATTTGTCATACAAAGATGAAAGTTGTGATGTGATTGGTTGTTATACATTATACTGCTGAAGTAACTTGAAAGCTGCGCTGCGATTGGTTGTTATATATTATACCGCTGAGGTAACATGAAAGCTGTGATATGATTGGTTCTTATATATTATACTGCTGAGGTAAATTGAAAACCATGCTGTGATTGGTTGTTATATATTATACTGCTGAGGTAACATGAAAGCTGCGCTGTCATTGGTTGTTATATATTATACCGCTGAGGTAACATGAAAGCTGTGCTGTGATAGGCTGTTATAGATTATACCACTGAGGTAACATGAGAGGTGTGCTGTGATTGGTTGTTATATATTACAATGTTGAGTTAACATAAAAGCTGTGCTGTGATTGGTTGTTATATATTATACTGCTGAAGTCAAAGTAACCTTGACTTCAAAAAATTTTCCGTGCAAACAACACATAAACACCAGTATCAAATTAACTCGGGCGAGGCCGGGTATATCAGCTAGTTATATATATATAACCACTAGCTGGTTGTTTTCAGTACACTAGTGTATTATGTCTACTTGATGTCCACATATCCCATTTATTGAAAAAAAGACAATTTATCATCATAGGAGGATGGTTCATAACTGCTATAATTTCTTTTAATGTGAGGACATTATCAGTTTTCCAATATTTAGCTATCTTGGTTTTGTGTAAAGTGTAGAATCACTGTTTGACAGTTTATTGGATAGTTATCTATGTTTAAAGTTAATAGAGCCAGAGGGTTCTTATAATTTTTGGGAAGCTGCAGATATTTGAAAGCAGCTTTCCTATTTTTTTTCATAGTTTTATTATTGGGGGGCAATCCCACTATATATGAATAATAGTACCCACTGATTGGCATTTCCAACATTTGTCAGAGGCGTTATAAAAGGGGGCTAATTTAGAAGTAGTACCAATGGTATAGTAGTTTTCTATTCAGTTCTATTCAGAGAGGTACATTTGGAATTGGAGCTTATTCTTGAAAAAGACATAGACCATTGTGAAGGTAGAAATTTCTCACCTAAGTTCCTTTCCCACTTTGATTCATATTTAGATATTTTATCTGGATAAGTATTTAGTTCACATTTTGTAACAAAAAGATATACCTCTTTTCCGTAGCACAGTAGATGTGAGCTAATTTTGGAGTTGGGACTCAGATTGCAAAATGGAATTTTGAAGAGGAGTCAAAGCATGTCTTATTTGTTGATATTTGTAAAAATCATGTTTGTCAAGAAGGAACTTTTAAATAGAGTAAAAAAATCCATTATATTATCCTCTGACCATAAGGCCGCCTGCACACGAGCGGAAATCCCGCCGCGGGATTTCCCGCGGGATTTCCGCCGCTGAAAGTCTGCATAGGAGTGCATTAAAATACGCACTCCTATGCAGACGGCCGCGGTTTGGCCGCCCGAAATCTCGCGCGGCAAACAAACCGCGGCATGTCCTACTTTTCTGCGGGGCACGCACTCACCCGGCCGCCGGCTCCGGTCTGCGCATGCGCCGGCTGCGCGGCAGCCGGCACATGAAACAGCCGGGGCCGCCAGGCGCGGGTGAGTACGCGCTCGTCCCTGCAGGCGCTCGGGTCGGATCGCGCGGCGAGAATTCTCGCTGCCGGATCCGACCCGCTCGTCTGCAGGCGGCCTTAGTCGGAGATTTTTAGTATACCCTTGGCTTTCCACATAACCAAATTTAAAAATGGGATGTGTATCTCCAAAATTGTCACACTGCAATGTAAATAATTACATTGAAACATGTTACCATAGATGTAGCGTCAGCCGGCTTCCATATATGCACTTTCATGCATAAATAGTTAACTACTCTATTTGCCGCACAGGACAGATCACGCGACAGTCATAGCGGCCAACCTCAGAGGAAGCAGGAAAAAGCAGGGGGGAGGAGGAGAGAGGCAGTCACATGGGCTGGCAGGGACTGATCATGTGATCCTGGGCTGCCCCTCCCTCCTGCTGAACTGATTCAGTATCTGCCTCTGCTGTTGTCACATCCAGAAGTGGTCCGGACTCGGAGGTAAGTGTGTGTGTGTGTGTGTGTGTGTATGTGTATGTGTATGTGTGTAAATATATATATATATAGTGTGTGTGTATATCTGTCTATCTATTTATCTATCCATCTGCTATCATTTTATCTATCCATCTCCTATTCATCTATCCATCTGCTATCTAACCATCCATCTACTATCTATCTCTCTTCTATCTATCTATCCATCTGCTATCTATCTAGCTTTGTATCTATCTATCTATTCATCTATCCGGGGGTGTACCTAAAGGCTCAGGGGCCCGGGTGCAAAAGTTCAGCTCGGGCCCCCCCTGGGCCTCCACCCCACACTCCCCCGTACCCATACCTAACTCGTGCTGCATACATGATCTGTCCCTTGGCGTAATCTTTCCAAACATGACGCATTTCCTGCACTACATGAAAATTTGTTTACAGCCCCGCAGGCCACACTCACACACACCGCTTTTTACCGCTATTAGCGTGGTGTCCCGAGCGTCATACTAACCGCAGAGTTACTCAAAACTGTACTCGAACGAAGTGTTCCTAACACCGTGATGGATGAATAGATAGATAGCAGATGCATAGTTAGATAGATAGCAGATGCATAGATAAATAAATAGATAGATAGCAGATGCATAGATAGATAGATATCAGATGCATAGATAGCAGATGGATAGATAGAGATGATAGATAGATAGATAGATAGATAGATAGATAGATAGATAGATAGATAGATAGATAGATAGATAGCAGATGGATAAATAGATAGATAGCAGATGGATAGCAGATGGATAGATGGATCAATAGATTGCGGATAGATAGATAGATAACAGATGCATAGATAGGAGATGGATAAATAGATAGATGGATTGATAAATAGCAGATGCATAGATAGAAAGATGGATAGATAGATAGATAGCAGATGCATAGATAGAAAGATAGATAGAGATAGCAGATAGATAGATAACAGATGCATAGATAGATAGGAGATGGATGAATAGATAGATGGATAGATAGCAGATGGATAGATAGATAGCAGATGCATAGATAGATAGATAGCAGATAGATAGATGGCAGATGCATAGATAGATAGATGGCAGATGCATGGATAGATAGATAGCAGATGCATAGATAGATAGATAGCAGATGCATGGATAGATAGCTAGCAGATAGATAGATGGCAGATGCATAGATAGATAGATAGCAGATGCATAGATAGATAGATAGATACATAGATAGATAGATAGATAGATAGATAGATATAGAAGATGGATAGATAGATCAATAGATTGCAGATACATAGACAGATAGATAGAATGATAAATAGGAGATGGACAGATATATAGATAGGAGATAGATAGATAGATAGAAAGATAACAGATGCATAGATAGATAGGAGATGGATGAATAGATAGATGGATAGATAGCAGACGGATAGATAGATAGATAGATAGATAGCAGATAGATGGCAGATGCATAGATAGATAGATAGCAGATAGATAGATAGCAGATGGATGGATGGCAGATGCATAGATAGATAGATAGCAGATGGATGGATGGATAGATAGATAGCAGATGTATAGATAAATAGATAGACAGATATATACACATACATACATATACATACATATACACACACACACACAATTATATATATACATATACACTTACCCCGGGGCAGACACTACAGAAACAGTTCAGCAAAAGGGAGGGGCAGGCCATGATCACATGATCAGAGTCCTTGCCAGCCCATGTGACTGCCTCTCTCCTTCTCTCCTCCTCTCCCCTGCTTTTCCCTGCTTCCTCTGAGGTTGGCTGCTCTGACTGTCGTGTGATCTGTCACATACGGCAGACAGAGTGGTTAACCCTTTATGCACTGAAAGTGCATATATGGATGGCGGGGGGCGGCCTCAGGGCCCCCTGAGCGCAAGGACCGGGTCACCACGGCGACCCCAGCGACCCCTGACGCTACGCCTATGCATCTATCTAATATCTATCAATCTTCTATCTATCCATCCATCTATCTGCTATCTATCTATCTATTCATCTATCTAATATCTATCAATCTTCTATCTATGTATCTATCTATCTATCCATCCATCCATCTATCTGCTATCTATCTATGTATCTATCCATCCATCCCCTATGTATCTATCTATCTATCCATCTGCTATCTATCTATCTATCTATCTATCTGCTATCTATCTATTCATCCATCTACTATCTATCTATTTATCCATCTGCTATCCATCTGCTATCTATCTATTTATCTATCTATCCTTCTGCAATCTATTAATCTATATATCCATTTGCTATTTATCTATCCATCTACTATCTATCCATCTATCTATCTATCCATCTGCTATCTATCTCATATCTATCTATCCATCTGCTATCTATCTATCTATCTATCCATCTGCTATCTATCTATCCATCTGCTATCTATCTATCTATCTATCCATCTGCTATCTATCTATCCATCTGCTATCTATCTATCCATCATCTATCTATCTATCCATCTGCTATATATCTGCTATTTATCTGCTAGCTATCTATCTATCTCTCATATCTGTCTATCCATCTCCTATCTACCTATCTATCTATCTATCTATCTATCTATCTATCCATCTGCTATCTATCTATCCATCTGCTATCTCTATCTATTTATCAATTTGCTATCTATCTCATATCTATCTATCTATTTATCAATCTATGCATCTGCTATCTATTCATCTATCTATCCATCTGCTATCTATCTATGCATCTCCTATCTATATATTTATCTATCCATCTCCTATCTATTTATCATTCTATCTATCTATCTATCTGCAATCTATTGATCTATATATCCATTTGCTATCTATCTATCCATCTCATATCTATCTATCCATCTGCTATCTATCTATCCATCTGCTATCTATATATCTATCTATCCATCTCCTATCTATCATTCTATCTATCTATCTGCAATCTATTGATCTATATATCCATTTGCTATCTATCTATCCATCTGCTATCTATCCATCTATCTATTCATCCATCTCCTATCTATCTATCTATCCATCTCCTATCTATTTATGCATCTGTTATCTATCTATGTGCTATCTATCTATCTATCCATCTCCTATTTATCATTCTTTCTATCTATCTATCTATCTATCTATCTATCTATCTATCTATCCGCAATCTATTGATCTTTATATCCATCTGCTATCTATCTTTCTATCTATGCATCTGCTATCTATCTATCTATCTATCTATCTCATATCTATCTATCTATCTCATATCAATCTATCTATTCATCCATCACGGTGTTAGGAACACTTCGTTCGAGCACAGTTTTGAGTAACTCTGCGGTTAGTACGACGCTCGGGACACTGCCCTAATAGCGGTAAAAAGCGGTGTGTGTGAGTGTGGCCTGCGGGGCTGCAAACAAATTTTCATGTAGTGCAGGAAATGCGTCATGTTTGGAAAGATTATGCCAAGGGACAGATCATGTATGCAGCACGAGTTAGGTATGGGTACGGCGGAGTGTGGGGTGGAGGCCCTGAGCTGAACTTTTGCATCCGGGCCCCTGAGTCTTTAGGTACGCCCCTGCATGTTACCTTTATTGCCCCACATATTCAGAATAACCTTTATAGTGGGGTGATTTGATTCAATCGTCCTTTTAAAAACCAATGTGGCATACAAAAGATCTAACAGAGCAAACCTACCTAAAAAGAATAGTTCCAACTGTACCCAAATCTAGGAAGTGTCACCCTGCTATATGGATTTTGCTTAGTCTAACAAAGTGGTGTAATAGTATTGCAATATTTAATTAGTTTGAATAATATTGCAACTTTGACCCTTGGTTTAGATTTTTTCCAGATGAACATCATAATAACTGTTCAAATATGTTGTGAATAAGATATTGGGAGATGTATGGGGATATTTCTATTGTCAAAAAATATTTTATTAGCTGTAACGCACAATACAATAAGGTAACATTGCAGGGTTAGTTTTGCGTCAATCAAAACCTAACCACAGTTTCTGCTCCCTGATAATTCCACTAGCGCCCATTGTCCCAGCCATTTTTATTTATTTATGAAAGGTAGAAGTAGAATATAACAAAACGGAATGGGCTACAATCCCGTTGTAAGTTGCTATAGGTCCCTAGTCTGGGGGACTGGAGGGATATAGGGGTCTCCAGGGCCTAGTAGCTAAGCTGGGAGAACCCTGGAGGGGAGGGAGGGGAAGGGAGCAATGTGGGGATTAGGGGGTTGGGGAGTTGGGAGAAATAGGAGCGGGGGAGAGTAGAAAAAGAGAGATAGAGAAAAGAAGAAAGAGAGAGAGAAGAGAGAGAAAAATGGCAAATGAAGTTCAATGTTGAAAAATGTAAGACTATGCACATGGGCAAGAGGAACGGATGTCACAAATATTCACTTAATGGGGTACCGCTAGGGAAAAGTGAAATGGAAAAAGACCTGGGGGTATTAGTGGATAATAGACTAAACTGGAGTAACCAATGCCAGTCAGCCGCTGCAAAGGCAAATAAAGTCTTGGGGTGCATCAAAAGAGGTATAGGGGCGAAGGACGAGAACATTATCCTTCCATTATATAAGGCACTTGTCAGACCTCACATGGAATACTGCGTACAATTCTGGACACCGGTGCTCAGGAAAGATGTCACAGTGCTTGAGGGGGTTCAAAGAAGAGCGACTAAACTAATACATGGAATGACGGGACTGGAATACCCAGAGAGGCTGTCCAAATTGGGACTATTTACTCTAGAAAAAAGAAGGTTAAGAGGCAACCAAATAACCATGTATAAGTACATGAGGGGACAACACAAGGATCTCTCCCGTGATCTGTTTACACCCAGGACTGCGACGGTAACAAGAGGACATCCGCTACGATTAGAGGAAAGTAGGTTTCATCACCAACACAGAAAGGGGTTCTTTACTGTAAGAGCAGTTAGACTGTGGAACTCTCTACCGGAGGAAGTGGTGATGGCAAAATCCATAGAGGAGTTTAAAAGGGGACTTGATGTCTTTCTGAAGAAGGATATTACAGGATATAAATTTTAGGTTAAGTGTCAATCCTGGTATATAGGCAGGTAGGAACTATTAGGGGTTGATCCAGGGAACAGTCTGATTGCCATTAGGGAGTCGGGAAGGAATTTTTTCCCCAAAAGGGCTAATTGACTTCTGGCCTTGGGGTTTTTTGCCTTCCCCTGGATCAACACAGTAGGATAGACAGGCTGGACTAGATGGACAATGTCTTCATTCGGCCTTACATACTATGTTACTATGTTACTATGAGAGAATACGATGAAGAAGAGGATTCCTGTCCGATCTGTAACCACCTATATATAGACTCATCAGAATGTAAGATTCGTTGTCTACGCTAGAGGGTGTTCTGAAACCTTAGAGAGCAGCAACGCCACCACACAACCATGTGTCCAGTCTAGGTGAGGCCCGAAACTGTAGCCACACCGCCCAGGTGTTGTAAAATTTAGAGTACCTCAATTCGTCTTTGGCACAGAGTTCCTCTATTTGTTTTAGATTATCCATAGCTTCCAGCCACATCAATCGTGATGGGGGAGTTGCCGATTTCCATCTCCTGGGAATGATCTGTCTCATAGCCAGTAGCAAAAAGCGCAGCAAGGAACCCTTTGCTCATGACACTGACCCTAGGATCATGGATAAGAGTGCTACCTCAGGGGTGAGGTTAAGCGGCCCTTTGCAAATGACTGTATATAGAGCTTCCACCTCGCGCCACAGTGGTTGGATTTGTGAGCGTGACCACCATAGATGAACAAAGGTCCCCCGTTCGCTGAGACACCTCCAACAAAGATCCGGATACTGGGGGTATATTCTGGCCAATCCCGCTGGGGTCCTGTACCTTCAGGTCAGAATCTTATAATTAAGCTCCTGTAGTCTGCTGGAGACGCTTAACTTATGGGTCATTACATAGGCCTTTTCCCAGGACTCCGCCTGAAGATCTATTTCTAGTTCTCTCTCCCAGGTCAGTTCTAGGGTCCTATTTCCACCTGATGTGTCTTTCTCTAGAAGTGAGCTATATAGTGCGGAGATAGTCTGTGGGGTCTCTGGTTTAGACATACATATCTTTTCAAAGGCCGTAATTGATCTCCTCAGTTGTTGCGGGCGGCCCAAAGACTTAACATAGTGGCATAGCTGTAGGTATTGGAACCATGCTCCGGCTGGGGGACCCCTTCCCTCCAGCACCTCCTGCAGGCTCTTTAGCCCTGTGTCTGTCAAAATGTCTCATCCTGGGGACTGAGTCTGCCATCCCAACCATCAGGAGTGTGCCCTTTAGGAAAGCCGGTAGTTCCGGGTTACCTACTAGTGGGGTGAGTGGACCCGGGGATGTGATCAGCTCGGATTTGACGGCTGGGCAAGCCAGGCACTGAGTAGGTTTTCAATGAAAGGCGATAATCCCAGGTCTCTGTGTCTGTCTTTCCCCGGGATCCAGATGCACCCTCGCCCCCCGAAAAACGCTGAGTCTTGCTCCGCCTCCACCCATCTTTTCTGGTCCTTACCATGGAACAAGTCCAACACACATTTGGTCAAGGATGCCCTGTGGTAAAGTGAAAAATTGGGGACTCCCATTCCTCCACTTGCTTTCGGGCCTGAAAGGGCCTTCCATCTACGCCTAGGCCTGTGGTTACCCCAGATAAATCTCATGACTAGCCGCCGAATCCGAGACAGAAATGCGCCTGTTAATTTTATAGGGACTGTCTGAAAGACATACAGAAATTTGGGGAGGGAGTTCATTTTGATTGTGTTTATTCTCCCGAACCAGGACAGCGGCAGAGACCTCCATCTATCCAAATCCTTTTCAAGGGCTGTAAGCAACGGGGTGTAGTTTTTTTCAAAAAGCCCATCGGGTTCCGCTGTGATGACTGTCTCCAAGTATCTGATCCCATCCTCTCTTGATGCAAAGGGAAATGCTAGTTGTAAAGATTCTTTCTCTCCTCTGGGCAAGGTTACATTTAATATTTCGGATTTATTAAGGTTTACTTTGAAGTTAGAGACTCCACTAAACACCTCAAATTCCTTTAGGATACAAGGGAGTGCTATTCTGGGGTTGGTGACGTAAATCAGCAGGTCGTCTGCATACAGAGCAACCTTATGTTCTGTCTGGCCCACCCTAACCCCCTGTACGCTACAGCTGGCTCTTAAGGTGTTTGCTAGTGTCTCCATCACCAGTATGTACAGGAAGGGAGACAGGGAACAACCTTGCCTAGTGCCATTGTTAATACTTATTGGCTGAGAAAGTTGTCCATTGACCCGTACCCTAGCGGTAGGGCCATGGTAGAGGGCTAGTACCCTACTCAAAAAGCGTGGGCCTACGCCTACCATCCGCAGGGTCGCCTCCAGAAACCTCCAATCCACCCTGTCAAAAGCTTTCTCGGCATCCACGGAGAGCAGTCACAGTGGGTCTCCCGAGCGATGTGCCCCTGATACAATAGCCAATGTTCTAATTGTGTTGTCCCCTGCCTCACTTCCGGGAACGAATCCCACCTGGTCCCTGTCTATCAGTGAGGGGACAAGCGGTCTCAGACAAGCCGCCAACATCCCAGAATAGATTTTGGTGTCAATGTTTAGTAGTGATATAGGCCTGTAACTACTGCAGGCAGAGGGGTCCTTCCCAGGTTTAGGGATGACCGTTATAATGGCCTGTAGGGCCTGCGATGGGAAAAAGCATTCATGCGATATGGCATTAAAGGCATCTAACATTATGGGGGCCAACACTTCCCCGCAGATCTTAAAGAAACGCGGGGTGAAGCCATCGGGTCCAGGACTTTTTCCCACCTTGAGGGCCCAAATACCATCGGTAAGCTCCTCAAGTGAGAAGTCCTCCTCCAGTAAGCAGCCATCGGTTTCAGGGATGGTTTGGAGGTAGTTTTGTAGTAGATAGGTGTCCTGAACCCTTACTATTTCTTCTGGACTTCCTGTGTGATCTTTCTGCAGGTTATATAGTTTATGATAGAAAGAATGGAAACTATCTAGGATTTCGGTGTTGGTATGCACCAGTACCCTTTTTCGTGACTGAATGGAAAATATGTATGTCTGTGGGGATCTTGGATTAAGAGCCCTAGCTAGCCCTCTGCTACACTTGTTCCCATATTCATAGAAGCTGCCCTTCGCCTTATCTCTCTGACATAGCGAGGTTTGATCCAGCAAGAGCAGGATTTGGCCGCGAACATCTGATATCTCTGCCGCCCCCTGGTCCGAAGGTGCCGCTTTGTTGGATGACTCCAGGAGATCCAGCCTAGCGAGCAGACCCTCAAGTGCGCTACTTCTTTCTTTTTTCAGGTGTGCCCCGTGGGATATAAAAATACCCCGTAGCACGCATTTAAGTGCCCCCCACTTAATTGGGGCTGGGGTATCGTCCAGTTGATGATTGGCTTTGAACTGCTCTATCGCCAACTGGATCTCCTGTAGACAAGCCCTGTCATTTAGCAAATTATCGTTGAGCCTCCAGCTGTTATTAGTGTTGTCCTTCCGACCCCATTCTAGGGACCCCCAAACCGGAGCATGGTCCGACCACAAAAATGCCCCTATTGAGCACCCAGGGCCCCTATCTAAGAGTCTATGTGAGAGGAATAGATAGTCTATGCGGTGGTAGCTGTTATGTGCTGAGGAGTCGTAACTGTAGTCCCTGACCTTGGGATGCAGCACACGCCACATGTCTACTAACCGAAGATTTGTCAGCTCCCTCGCTAGTCTGCGTGTTGCTGTGTGTGATATGGCGGACTTACACTCCGATGAGTCGGGGCCAGGATTCAGACCCAGGTTGGAGTTGCCTCCTAGGATTATAGAAGCCCCGTCAGCAAAGGACACCAGAGCCCCCAGCATCCGGATCCCAAAGCGAACCTGTGCCTGATTTGGGAAATAAACATTGGCAATTGTGAAAACCTCCATACCCAGCTGTATTTTCATGAACAGAAAACGTGCTTCAGGGTCAATCTCTGAGGAGAGGAATTTGTGTGGAAAATTTCTGTGGATGGCGATAGATGTTCCTCCCGCCTTTTTTTGCGGGTGGGGATAGTGAAACCAGGTCGTGTAGTGGCGATGCTTGCATCTGGGGACGCTCCCCGCTTGGAAGTGCGTTTCTTGTAATAATGCTATCATTATGTGTTGTTTATGTAGATAGTCTAATATTTGCCCCCTTTTGGCCGGTTTGTTTAGGGCCCTCACATTGAAGGTGCCAAATGTGAAGTTAGCCATCATGTGAGTGCCGTATGGTGTCGTTCAGAGACTGGACAGGCATGAAATGTAAGAGGGAAAGACAACAGAGTGTGAAAGAGAAAGAGAAGGAAAAGCTCAGAGGTGGGAGAGGGAGAAGAAGTAGTGAGCGGCCAAAATGGCCAGTGGTGGGTGAATCAACGGTACCAGCGATTCGCCAGGAGTCGCATTTAATTGCGCGACTAGTCACAAAATAGGGAGAGTGAGAGCACATCAAGGGTCAATTGACACCCCCCGGCTACGACCACCCTTTAAAATTATCGAAACTCAAACTTATGACCTCTAAGAGGTCTCTGCTACTGAACCCCGGACACCGACGTCCCGGTAAAGTTATGCAATCTATAAACAGTAGGCCCCCTCAGAACTGGGCCTCTTGAACAAGAAGGCTGAAACAAACATTGCGCCCTTCGACGAGGTCCGTCCTCGTCTCCTCCCCATCCCCGGCAAATGACCGGAGACGGGGAGTCGGCCCGAGGACAGACCCCGCCACTTCATGTATAAAAGCGTCAGGCGGACACTCTATTCTTAAATATCCCCCTCACGGGGGACACACACAAATAAATTTTCAGGACATAGAAGTCTCTGTTCACGTGGTATGGCCCCCTCCTCGACAGTCTTCTCGTTGTCTCCTGGGGCGGGCTGTCTGCCACTGCTCCCGTGTGGTCTGCGTAAGCAAGCTAGGAGGTAGGGGCCATTCAGGGAGTGCAATCATTGGCAGTTCGAATGTTCCCAAGAATTTGGGCAGGTCACCAAGAGGGAAGGAAAACTGCAGATCTGCCATCCTTTTTCGCTGACAGCGAGAATGGAAATCCCCAGCGTTACTGGATTCCATGATCTTTGAGTGCCATCAGGAGGGGTCACAAAGCCCTTCTCAGTTGCAGTGTGTGACGGGCTAAGTCCTGTAGTATAATGATGGGTTTGCCCTCGCATACTAAGAGGTCTGGCTGGTCTCGTGCTTTGCGGAGTATAGTGTCCTTGTCCCGATAAAAGTGGACCCTGCATATGACGTCTCTCGGACGGTTTACATCAGTCGCTCTTGGTCCTAGTGCTCTGTGGATCCTATCGAGTTCAACAGGGCGCTCAGGTGGTCTGTCCAATATACGCATAAAGAGAGCTTGTGCCCACGGTTCTAGTCGGTTCCCTTCTATTTCCTCAGGGATACCTCTGATGCGTAGGTTATTCCTCCTATTCCTGTTCTCTAAGTCGTCAAGGTGCATGGTAAGATTGGCAATCTGATCCGCCTGTGCCTGAATCGCCTGCTTATGTGATTCCAAAATGGCCGCCGTCTCCTCCTGTACCTCCTCCACCTGGTGCAGCCTATGGCCAATCTGGCGTACCTCTGTGTGAATAGACTCTAGGGCCTGCTTGTTGGATGCTTCAAATTTAGAAAAGAGGGCGCTCAATTCATCCCTTGTGGGCTTTCCAGCTATCCTCCCCTGCCTCATGTGGTGACATTGCCGGCAGCACCCTCCTTGCTTTCTTAAAGGGGTTGTCCCGCAAAAGCAAGTGAAGTTAAACACTTCTGTATGGCCATATAAATGCACTTTGTAAGATACATCGTGCATTAAATATTGGCCATACAGAAGTTATATAGTTACCCCCCCGGTGTTGGCGTCCCCGTCTCCATGGCGCCAACCGAAGCCTTCTTCTGCCTCGATTAGACGCGCTTGCGCAGTCTGCTCTTCTGTCCCGTTGAATGGGGCCGCTCCGGGGTGCTCGCGCCACACAGCTGGTCTGCGCATGCGCAGACGAGCTGTGCGGCGCGAGCATGCCGGAGCGGCCCCATTCAACGGGACAGAAGAGCGGACTGCGCATGCGCAGACGACCTGTGCGGAGCGAGCACGCCGGAGCAGCCCCATTCAACGGGACAGAAGAGCACACTGCGCAAGCGCCTCTAATCGAGGCAAAAGAAGGCTTCGGTCAGCGTCATGGAGACAGGGACGCCAACACCAGGGGAGGGAGTAAGTATATAACTTCTGTATGGCCAATATTTAATGCACAATGTATATTACAAAGTGCATTTATATTGCCATACAGAAGTGTTTAACTTCACTTGCTTTTGCGGAACAACCCCTTTAAGGGTCACAGTGGAGAAATCTGTGGGGGATTGTGTCTCACTCCAGGGGGGACTACCACTCCTCTCAGGTGTCTGTCCCTGTTGTTCAGGAGGGAGGGGGGGTGAGGAGTGCTGGTGTGCAGCGCAGCTGCTGCCTGCTGTACTCACAAGTGCCCCTCTATGGGCGCTGGAGAAGTTTATGGTGCTGCTCCTCCTGTATTCCCTGTGGGCTGTGGGACTCTGCGATGGAGATCCCCGGTCAGCTGTGATGCCGCTGGCTGCTTCGGCAGAGCTCCCCGCTTCTGACTGAGCCGCTGGAGTCTCCTGCACGTGGCGCTCCGGCGCCATCTTGGGTCTGCCGGGGGCTGAACGCAGGGTGCAGAGGTAGCGTTCCATCACCCCGCCGCTGCTGTCATCCGCCGCCGCCTCCGTCCTATCGGTCCTGCACCTTCCCATGACCGCTGCTCGAGTTCCTGAGGTGGGTTTCGTCGGTGTTTTGGGGTCTGCTTATGGGTAGGTGCCGCGGGAGCTCTCAAGGCTGCATCCTTATCCCTCCATGCGCTGGCCACGCCCCCCTGGGGATATTTCTAAATAGATAGAGAATTTTAGGGATAAACAAAATTTTGATTGTCACTATTCTGCCCAACCATGAAAGTCCCTGTTTAAGATTATTTAGTAATGGCAGATAGTTTGTTTCATACAGATCATTCAATGGATAGATAGGAAGTGTCTTGTCTACCCACTTGTAAGGGAAGAGATTCCTCAAGCGGTATTCTACTGTTTTTGGTAAACCCATGTTCAGTATCAAATATTTAGAATTATTAACCTTATAGTAAGAGGTATCGCTAAAAGCTGAGGTAATATTAGAGACCTATGGAAGTGTAGACTCTGGAGAGGAGCAGATCAGAACAATATAAGCAAAAAGGTTTATAAGGGGAGGTATGGCTTACTGATGAGCGGTTGAGACGTGTCCTCTCACCACTCCTGATACTGGCGCCTACTCACAGCCCTAAGGACGAGAAGGGACCCCAGCAGAGCTCCAGATGGGATGCAGAAAGACCCAGGAGTGTCGGAAGAAGGCTCCGACGGCTCAAGGAGGGACCCTTGCGGCATTCCTCGACCACACAGGAGAGGCCAGGGAGCGCGGTGGTCCAGACAAGATGGCGCCAGCGCCGAAAGATGCAGAAGACCATGCGGCTGGAGATCCCTGCGCAGAGCCACCAGCAGAGTAGACAGCAGCCGGAATAGAGGCACCTGGGGTGACCGCTGACAGTTGTGAGGTACGGAGCGCAGTGTCAGGTGGGGGGCCCCCGGGCTCTCCGGCCAGCCACGCGCCGGCTATAGAGTCATAGAGGGCAGGAAACCCCCGGGAAGCCTGGTGAGAGCAAGTCGGCTCAGCTGAGTCACAGCAGCAGAGGAGCCCTGGCATAGCTTGTGACAGGGAGGAAGAGGCAGAGGGAGACCTCCCCTCCCAGGTTACCCCAGCCATAAGAAAAAAAGAGCCCTCAGGCCACATGGGCAGAGAATAAGAGGGGTACTCTGTCTGCCCCCCCCCCCCCACCTCCATCATCACCACAGAGCTCTGAAGGAGGAGATGAGGAGAGGGCAGAATCAACACTCCAGATGCACAGCCCTCTGCCACTAGGCAGGAGAGACCTGAGGTCAGAAGAGACAGCACCTCTCCCCATGAACCCCACGCTGCCCAGAGGGAGTGGGATTGGAAGGAGCCCTTACGTGCTTTGCCCGCTAAAATGGAAATCAACGGCCTCCGCCAGAAAATGGAAGCCTCACATAAGAAGGACAATTGCCGCTCTCAAACACGACATTCATCACATGGGTCAGAGAGTTGAGGAGATCGACTGTGCGCAGTAGGAAATCATTAATACCATAGACTCCCAGTCTCAGAAGTTGTGGCAGCAATCCCAGCAGATTTCAGAGCTATACTCAATGATCGATGATCTTGAAAATCGTCACCGCAGAAACAACCTGAGGATAAGGGGTCTCCCTGAGGATATGAGCAGCACCCAGCTGGAGATTTGGGCCCAGGAGTTCTTCAATGGGCTGTTGCAGAAACCGCCTGACTCCGTGATCGAAATTGACAGAATTCATCACTCACTGGGCCCAAAATCCTCTGATCCTAACAGAAACAGAGACATTGTGTGCAGAGTGCATTTCTTTAAGACCAAAGAGCAGATCTACCAACGTGCCAGAGAGGCTAGAGAACTGTCCTACCGTGGGTCCCTGCTAATGATCCTGTCAGATTTATCCCGCCGTACCATTCAACTACACAAGGCTTTGAAGCTAGTGCTTACACTACTTCGTGAAAAGGGGATCAACTACCGCTTTTGGGGATTCCCGTTCCAGCTTAACTCATTCAGAGGCCTTGGAGACCTGTCTAATTTCCTGGGCCCCTCTGAGCTGCCAGCTATAGCCCTCCCCGAATGGCCAAGGTTCTGCTCCCTGCCGCTTCCCCCACCTAGAAATGAGTGGCAGAAGGTGGGCCATGGTCCATGGCGTTGGGCGTCTTCACCACAGGATCTAACCTGAGAGAAAGCGGAGTTCTCTCTGTACTCCTGCCCCGCTAGAAAAGCCAGAGATAGTTTGAGAGGGGTCCCAGACTTGTTAAGGGTTATCATTGGTTATAAGAAGAATATTGATTTAGGGAGCGGGTGTTGGGGGCGGGTAACCGTTTGTTATTCAGACTCCCCTACTCCAATTGGGAGTGAAGGTGTTGGATGCCATCGTAGCCTATCAAATGAAGATAGTCCCTAGCTGTTTTATTTTTTATATGTTTTTGTTTTTGTCATGTCCCCCTAATGTGACGTGCCCTTCCCTCTCCCTCCTTTTTCCCCCCATACCACCCCCCCTTGGCAACAGGTTGGACTTCGACAAGGGACTTATTACCTCTCTAGAGATCATAGGTGACCTGACATGTGGTACCTTTAATGCCAAAGGGCTTAACGTCCCCCAGAAGAGGAGTCAAATTCTCTACCATTTCCATAAGAGGGTGATGGTGGCCATGTTCCAGGAGACCCATTTTAAAGCAGACAGTGTCCCATCCGGTGATTCCAGGTACTATCCTACCTGGTTCCATGGCCTCCACCCCTTCAAGAGAGCAGGAGGTGTGTCAATAGCGCTCCACAAGGGGTTTGGACACCTAGTTCTGGACTCTAAAATAGATCCAGATGGGTGATACATCTTCCTGAAAGTGGATGGGGCTGGTTCCATAATGACTCTGGCTAATGTTTATCTCCCCAACCAGGAACAGGTGCCATGTGCCAACAGGATACTGAGGACACTGACTGACTTCACAAGGGGGTCCAAGATTATCCTGGGTAGAGACCTGAACCAGCTCTACTCTCCCTCAAAAAAAGCCTAAATGCTCTACATTTGGTGGATTTATGGAGGATCCTTTAACGGGGGGGTTGGGACTACACATTCTATTCTTCAGCACACAACTCGTACACCAGGATCGACCTCCTTCTGGTCTCTTAGGGTCTTTTAGATTGCTCCCTGAGATGCTCCTTAGGTGACTTCATTTGGTCTGATCATGCTCCGGTGTTTGGCGGGTTCGCCGGATGGGGAGGTTGCCCGGGGGGCACCTCCTGGAAACTCAAAGATAACCTGCTTAAAGATCCCCTTTGCATATTAGATTTTTAAAAAGGGATAGCGGAATTTACTGAAGTCCATCACTCGGACTCCACGGGGGGCCCTACTCAGTGGGAGGCATTAAAATATGTCATTAGGGGTATCTTAATCGTTCACGGAGCTAGGCTTAAAAGAGAAAATGCAACGAACTTGCAGAAACTTCTACTAAACTTGCAGGCAAAGGAGGCAATTAGTAAAAGATTCCAGAGGGAGACCCGTAAAGTTGAAATCTCGACACTGAGACAACAAATCCTGGGAATTCTAGACAAGAGATCCCAGGTTTTAGAGACAGGCTGCACAGGGGAGCATTTGAATATGGGGACAAGTGCGGGAGCTGGCTAGCTAGAGCGCTCCACCCCAGGACAGTGATTACACATGTCCCTAAAATTCAGTCGGGCCGACAGGGTTTGGTCCACTTCATTATGGACATACTGTCAGAGTATAGAAACTACTACACTAAGCTCTATAACATTGAAGACAATTTACAATCAGGCCCACAGAGCGTGGCGAAGGAGACTGAGGCCTACCTAGCCCTTATTGCCCCCAACAGTTTGTCAGTAGAGGAGGCGGAGGACTTGGAGGCTGACTTCTGCTCAGGAGAGCATTCGGAACCTATTAAAAAATTAAAAGTAGGTAAGAGCCCAGGACCGGATGGCTTTACAGCCAGGTTCTATAAAATTTTCGAGAAGAGATTGCGCCCCTAGTGCTCAGGTCCTTTAACACAGTAGGGCGTGGGTGCCCCTTCCCGGCTAAGGCCCTGGAACTCGGACAGAGACAGGGAAACAAAACAGGCCCTAACATCCGCCTACCAACGGACAAAGGGGACAGGATTCAGATTGGGCGTCCGCCCACCAGCGGACGGGTAGACATACAGGAGCAGGAATCAGCCGTCCACAAACAATGGACGGGTGGATCAGACAGACAGGGCCCTAGATCTGCCTACCAACGGACCAGGGGTCAGGATACAGATCAGGCGTCTGCCCACCAATGGACAGGTAAACATACGGGAACAGGAATCAGGCGTCCACAACCAATGGATGGGTGGGTCAGACAGACAGGGAACAAAGACTGTCAGAAATAGACATATCAAGCAAAACAGAGCATACATGCATACAACATTCTAACAATTAATGCATACTAACATACCCATACACCAATATATTAACATAGCATATGTAACAAAATGCATACCAACATAAAACATAGCAAGAATATAGTACAACATACTCAGAACAAACATAGATGTAGCATAACATAGCAACATAATGCCTGGCAACATAACGTACTAACAGACCAAGAGGGTAATGCATATGAACATACTAACATAATATACATACTAACATAATGCCTACAACATAACATAATACAACATAGTAATGCATACCAACATACCAAGAACATATCCAACATACTCAGAACATAACAAAAACATATCAACTTACACCAACATAATGCCACCCCACTTACAAAAGGGGGAGCATTATGTTACGATCGTGTGGGCAAACTAAGCACGGGGCCCACACGATCGTGACCAAAGAGATGGATACGCACATGGGTGTAACACGGGTTTCAAGCAACCAACCCTGTGCTACAAGGGAGGCTGACATGGCCCTACCTAAGCGGGGACATCGCCCCAATAAAAGGGCAGCCCAGCAGTCTTCGGATCTTTGGCCCTAGCTGATCCTAGGAACCACGCCACAGAACAGGAGACATACACATGCCACATAACAGGGACAGGATAAGCAGAGCAGAAAACACAGCATACAGCAGCCAAAATGCAACCACTAGTAACAGATGATAAGCTGAATATATATACCAGGTATTAGTTGACATTTTGTACAAAACAAGGAAGCTAGCGGGCCAACTTCACAGCTCCTGGTTATACCGCTAGTCCCTACACTAACCAGGAGTACAGCAGAACAAACTGACACAAAACTGACAGAAAATAAACATACAAATGGACATGAACCAGCAAAACCCCAAACACACAGCAAGCTGCAACAGACAAGGATTCATGACTGCTCACCCTGAACACCAAACACACAGCAAGCTGTAATGGACATGGATACATGACTGCTCACTCTGGACACTAGACAGAGACTGACAGTAGCTGGGTTTATATGTGAGCACAGACCCAGGGGATTGGCTAGCAGGAGATACCACACCCAGCCAGCTCAATCATTAACCCTGTGGGGGCTGTGTTGCTAGAAGCCCAGTAGTACAACATGTCTCAGCAGCACACGTAACAGACGGAGCATAAAATGGCACTTTTTGCAGATAACCTACTACTTTACCTATCCAACCCATGTTTTCAATTTCCGGTGATTTTACAGGAATTCCAACGTTTCAGCAGAACCAGTAACTACAAAGTAAATTCCCAAAAATTGGAGGTGCTGAACGTGTCATTGCCGCAGACCAAGGTGTCACAACTGGAAAGTCAGTTTCCGTTTCGATGGAGACACTCAGCAATAAAATACCTAGGAATACAATTACCAGCGGACATCTCGCAAGCATTCACACTCAACTTCGCACCATTTGCCACGGATCTAGAGAAAGACCTAAGTAAATGGAAAACGCTATTACTTTCTTGGAACGGGAGGGTTAATGTTATTAAAATGGACTCTCTACCCGAGCTCCTCTACTTATGTCAAACGTTCCTCTGAAACTTCCAAGCTCATACTTAAAATGGCTATGGGCCCTGATCACAGCATTCGTGTGGAGAGGAAGGAAACTGCATATGCACCTCTCCCTGCTAACAAGGAGTAGGGAGAGGGGAGGTTTGAGTCTACCCAACTTTGCCCTATACTGCAAAGCAAGCTTTGACAATTGCATCTTGGATCTACTTAAAAGGGAGGGCGCCAAATTGTGGGTGGAGGCAGAGCATGCCTTGGTCCCAGGGTCACTGTGGGGCACAGCTTGGATCCCTCCTAAGCTCATAAGCCCATCAGCATCTAGCCATTTATGCGCCAGCTTCTTCGAGCCTGGTCGGAGTTCGTCCCTGCCGGCGGTCTGGTGTCAGAGCCTGCTCTCCTCACTCCTCTGGTCTCCAACCCGCAATCTGAGGCCTTGATGAGTGGGCCCCCCATTCTTGGTTGGTTACCGCGGATACAAGATGTGATGACAGTCTCCGGACTGAGGCCTCTGGTGGAGATAGGGGGGGGAGAGGGGATCCCGCCCCGGGTCGTGGCAGCAATACTTTCAATTGAGGGGTTTTGTGGGGTCCCTGCCCCCTTGGGTGAATCTAACTGGTCATCTTACACCATTTGAGAAAATACGATATCCAGTCTCTACAAGTTATTGCTGAATCTGGAGACGGAGGCCCAAAGGCCCCCATATGTGGAGGCCTGGGAGAGAGAGCTAGGCCGGAGCCTTCTGCAGGAGGATTTGGGAGAGAGCCTGGTCCCTGTGTCACAAAATTTCACCTGCCTGCAAACTTCAGGATTCAAATTTCAAAACCCTATCGCGGTAGTATAGGACGCCAGACCCCCTGCATAGGATTTTCCCCCAGAATTCCCCCCCTTGCTGGAGATGTAACAGTGACAGGGGGATGATGGGCCACATCTGGTGGATCTGTGCTGGCGTTGCCTCCCTTTGGAAGGAAGTGATGGAGGTGTACAACCATATCTGTGTGACTTGGGTGCATTTAACCATGGAGATGGCTCTGCTCTTAATTCTCCCAGGTCCTATCAAAAGGATCTTTTGAGATTTTTCATTCTGGCTACTAGAAGAATTATTCCCAGACTCTGGAATTCCCCAATATCTCCATTGAGAGCAATGTGGGCGGAGGAGATGAATGAGCTTATGCGCTTTGATGAGTTGAGAGCCAGAAAATGGTGCTGAGGTGGAGTTCTACAGAACGTGGCAGGCCTGGGTCTCCTTCCGATCCTTGGAGAGATTTAAGAGCCGTGTGGAAACCGGACAGATCTGAGAGGGGTCCACGAAGACCCCGTCGCGGCCTGGGCACTATTCTTCTGAGGAGCCCATCCTGTTGTCCCAACCTTCCCCCCAACTCCCTTCCCTATCCTAAAGGTTTCTGTCAATTGCATTTACCCAATTTTGTGACTTTGTCTTCTGTCTTAGTTATATCTCAATTTGTGTAAGTGTTTTTTAAGTTTTACACATAACTATGCTTATGCCTTTTTTCCCTTCTTTTTCTTTTGTTTGATTATACAGCTGAAAGCCCTATATTGTGCTCTCAGAATCTAAGAACAGTTGAGTTGTAATAGAAATGAGTCTGCAAGTATGCTGATTTAATTGTGTCAAAATTGTTTGAATAAAAATCTTTTCAACTAAAAAGGTTTATACAGTGCTCCTGCGAGTTCACCTGAATCCCCTTAAAGTTTGAAGAAATTCTTATTTTTTCCACTAAAGGTTCCATAATTAGCACAAAAATTAAAGGAGAAAGGAGACACCCTTGTTGAGTGCCATTTGTTATAGGAAATGATCTGGAAGGGAAACCAGATGTAAATACCTTGGCTAATGGAGATGAGTAAAGGGCCAAAATAGCTGTGAGTATAGGGCTCTCAAACCCAAACTTACATAAAACTGATCTGAAGTATCCCCAATGAACTAGGTCGAACGCCTTCTCCGCATCCAGAGATAGGAGAAGAAAGGGCATCCAACATTCTGACACGTGGTGGATTATGTTGATTAATCTTCTGGTAGCATCTCCCGTGTCTAGTTTTTACAAAACCAACCTGATCGTTTTCAACTAAATGAGGTAGGAAGTCTATTATTCTGTTTGCAATAATTTTGGAGTATATCTTCAAATCACTGTTTTGTTTTTTTAAACAATCTCTTTTTTATTAATTTCATGGTAAGAAAAATCCGCATTACAGTAAAGTACAAGCGAATAATATTGAAGTGAGCCACTCAGGGCTTCTGACATAGTAGATACATCTAACAACAGAGGAAGATAGTTATATGAATAAGATATATACTGATGATTAAATCACTGTTTAAAAGAGAGAATGGCCTGACATTTTCTGGTCTGTCAGGGTTCTTGCCCGGCTTTGGCAGGGTTACTATTGTAGCATTGAGCATCTCAGAAGGCAGGCATTTGCCTTTTAAAATGTCATTGAAAAGCTGCACTAGATAGGGCGATTAGACGGTGAGAATTGTTTTAGAGTATTTATTGGTCAGTCCATCTGGAACGGGAGATTTGTTAGATTTTAATTGTTGGATTGCTGTATTTAATTCAGGTACAGAGATAGAAGAGTTGAGCAAAGTGAGGTCATTGTCTTTTAGTGTAGGGAGGCTAAAATCATTAAGGAAACTTGCAAAGTCCGATTCCGTTGGGTATTTTATAGCAGTGTTCCCCAACTCCAGTCCTCAGGGACTGCCAACAGGTCATGTTTTCAGGATTTCCTCAGTATTGCACAAGTGATATAATTATTGTCAGTGCCTCAGACATTGCCACAGGTGTTCTTACCATAGGATATCCTGAAAACATGACCTGTTGGTGGTCCCTGAGGACTGGAGTTGGGGACCCCTGGTTTATAGAACTATCTTATTTAGGGTTGTATAAGTTAATATAATAATCAGCTAACGTGTCCGCAATTTTCTGAGGATTAGTAATTTTTATTTTGTGTTTGTCATAGATATAGGGAATTCTAGTTGTAGTAGATTTATTTTTGAATTTATTGGCTAATAGTTTCCCTGTTTTTGTTTCCTTGCCAATAGTAAAGCATTTTGGTTCTAGTAAGAGCAAGCTTGTGCTTATAATGCAGAATTTGGTATAATTTATACATTAATTTTTTAATTTCAGCATTTATGCTGTGTGAAAAAGCTTGTTTGTTGGAGCAATTTGTTCAGTTTTAATTGAGCTAGGCCGCCTGCAGACGGCCGGGTCGGATCCGGCTGCGAGAATTCTCGCAGCAGGACCCGACCTGAGCGTCTGCAGAGAGCAGTGCGGGCACTCACCTCTCCCGGGGCCGGCGGCCGGTGAGTGGTGCTTCTCTGCGAGCCCCGCACAGAAATAGAGCATGGCGCGACTTGTTTGCCGCGCGAGATCTCGTGCGGCCAAATCGCGGCCGTCTGCATAGGATTGCGTTTGTTAACGCAATCCTATGGCAGCTTCCAGGGGTGGAAATTCCGCGGGAAATCCCGCCGCGGAATTTCCGCTCGTGTGCAGGCGCCCCTAGAGGGGGAATCCTCTGTATGGACACTTTTCACTTGTTTAGAAGTACAAAACTGAATATCACTCCCGTGTTTCTTAACTAACTTTATTAACTTATGAAGGGGAAGGACTTTGTCAGATAGCAAAATTTTGAAAACTTGAGCAAGATGATGAGGCCGTAATCCACACTATTTCACTCGTTCTCATAGCATCTACCACCACAGTGGGAATAGCCATGTGGTAAACAAAACGTGATAGAAATAGCTGTTGTTGGTTAATCAAAGTAGAGACATACTTAAGGTTATAATGTTAACTTTATAGTGATATATATTTTAATAGCAATACATACACATATTATGTTTAACCCCTTAATGACACGGCCTATTTTGGCGTTGAGGACCAAGCGATTTTTTGGTATTTTTCCATCTCCATTTTTCAAAAGCCATAACTTTTTTATTTTTCCGTGGACGCGGCCGTATAAGGGCTTGTTTTTTGCGTGGCGAGCTGTAGTTTTTATCGGTGCCACTTTTGGGTACATAGACAATATCATAAAATTTTTTAATTTTTTTTTTATGATAACAGGGAGAGAAAACGCATCAATTCTGCCATAGATTTTTTTTTTTTTTTTACAGCGTTAATCATGCAGCATAAATGACACACTAAATTTTTTCTGCGGGTCGGTACGGTAACAACGATACCAAAATTGTTATATTTTTTTTTAGGTTTTTACACTTTTTTGCAATAAAACCTCCTTTTTTTTGGAAATCTTTTTTTCCTCTATAGCTGCATTCAAAGTCCTGTAACTTTTTTATTTTTCTATGTACGGAGCTCTATGAGGGCTTATTTTTTACGAGACAAGCTGTAGTTTTTATTGGTACCACTTTGGGGAATGTACGGCTTTTTTGATCACTTTTATTGCATTTTTTGGGAGGCAAAATGCTAAAAATTAGCATTTTGCCTCTGTTTTTTAGCGTTGTTTTTTATGCTTTTTATCGTACAAAATAAAAAGTGTGTTCAACTTTTTGTACACTTCGTTACGGACGCGTCAATACCAAATATGTGGGGTTTTAATTTTTTTTCCCTTTTTTTATGCTAATATTAGAAAAAGCATAAAAAAAAGGGTTTTTTAAAAAAAAATTTTTACATTTTTCTTTTTTTACACTTTTCTTTTCTTTTTTTTATACTATTTGAGTTCCTCTGAGGGACTTACAACAATGTGCCTATGATCGCTGTCATAAGGCATGGCAGAGCTACTGCTCTCCCATGCCTTATCGCTTGTACAGCGATTATAGGCACAGGCAATACAGGACGCCAGTGTCTGGCGTCCTGTTGCCATGGCGACAGGCCGGGCTCTCGCGATGACATCGCGAGTTCCGGCCGGAGACACAGAAGGAGCGCGGTCCCTCTGTGAACTCTTTCCCTGCCGCAATCTACTTAGATCGCGGCAGGGAAGGGGTTAACAGCGGGCGGCGCATCTCCGATGCCCCCCCGCTGTTACAGCGGGACGCCGGCTGTGACTGACAGCCGGCTCCCGCTGCGCGATGACGCTGGATCTTATGTGATCCCGCGCTATCTCCAGGACGTACCGGTACGCCCTGTTGCGGGAAGTACCAGGCTGCCAGGACGTATCGGTACGCCCTGGAGCAGGAAGGGGTTAATATTGCAATAACGATTGCTGTAACAAGAAGTCCCAGTATACTGCTCATTATAATTATACTAGTAATTATGTTTAATATGTTTTTATTGAAATTTTAACAATTTAGGCTCAAAAATTTAGAAAAGGCAAATATCTCAGTAGTCAGAACAGCTGGAACCTCTGTTAAAAAAAACTTTCTGCAACATTCTTAACGACGGTTTGTATAGAATAGTATAACATGACACCAGCGCCTCTGAACTAGCACTTCCTCCTACTTACAATTGATTCTATAATTACGAATAACTAAGGTCATAAAACATAAACTAAGACTAGAGCCTTCAAAGGAAACTAGGAAAGAGAAAAAATACAGAGGTACACATAGGATGCAGAGAAAGAAGGGAGGGGGTGTATACTAGTAATTATTAGGAAATTATAGTACTAGTGTTTCTGGTGGCGCAATGCGCCACACAGCTGTGCTTCATGGTACATCCATTATGATGCCCACACAGCACACACACAGCTTTACTACATCCATCCTGACCCCATACATTACACACACAGCTGTAGTACATCCATTGCGATTCCCACAAATTACACACACAGCTCTGCTACATTGTACAGTCATTATGATTCCCACACACAGCTCTACTACATCCATCTTGATTCCCACACATTATACACACAGCTCTGCTATTCCACACATCACCAGACTCCTGGATATAGACTCATGGTCATGTGATCCCTGACCCTACCCTGACCCACACAGGTGATCACATGACGGTGACATCATCACAGGTCCTGTCAGCTTATCCAGTATACAGTACTTTCTATCAAACTGCAGAATGGCACCTCCCACAGCAGTGATTTCACCACAGGTCCTTCAGTCCACCAGATCTCTGTGGTGGTGGTAGATCAGTGTCTTCTGTCAGGACCACTGAGTTATGTCTGAGATAATAACCGCTTAGTTGTATTCTCATTTTGTTATTTTTGTCCTCCCCTTCCAAGAGCACTAACTGTGCTGTTCTTCTGATGATCAGGCTCTGTGTTTTATATATGTTGTAAGATTTTTGATGATGTCACCAGGGGCGGAGCATGAGAAGCACTCAAATACTAACTGACAAGTGGTCGTTAGTAGTTTGACTAGAAGATATACCCGTGCGTTGCACGGCGATTTTATAAATAGCAGTCATGGAATATACAAAGTGAGCCACAAAAATTAGCCCAGCACCGCACTCTTATGGAAGTCAGTCAAAATAAAAAGCTTTTACCCATAGCAACCAATCACAGCGCAGCTTTTATTGTATCTCAGAAAAATAAGAAACTAAAGCTGAACTGTGATTAGTTGCTGTTAGCAATAAAAATTACAGGGGAAGTCTGAGTTTTTGTTTTTTAATTACACCAGTATTTGTCGCCTGGTGCTGAAGAACACTCATGCTAAATTTAACTCAAATCAGACCAGAACTGTGGATTTGTATACGATACAAACAAACAAACAGATTGTGCGTTTCATATGTATATATATATATATATATATATATATATATATATAGCCCGGGTACACGATTCAAAATGCGTGCAATACACAACAGGACATTTTAAGTAAGAAAAGAGGATAGCAGAATGTACACATAAATATGTTGAAGCATACTTATGCTGATTAATGCTATTTGAATGTATTAGCCATATATTATACTGCTGAGGTAACATGAAAGCTGTGCTGTGATTGGTTGTTATATATTATACCGCTGAAGTCAAGCTTTTAATCCTCAGTGCTGAGATAAAATTAAAGCTGCCGTGTTTCCCTGAAAATAAGACACTGTCTTATATTATTTTTTGCCACAAAAGATGCACAGTGTCTTATTTTTGTGGGATGTCTTATACTTACCCAGCCACCGGCGTCTGTGTCCCTTGCGCTGGTCCCCGCACTACTGCAGTCCTCGGCGCTGACAGGATTCTCTTCTCTTGGTAACGGGGCTTTGAATACCACGCCTCCGGTAAGCGCTGTGATTGGTTCATCGAGTGCCAGCTCTGATTGGCTGGTGCTCAATCCAATCACAGCGCTTACCAGAGGCGAGGTATTCAAAGCCCCTTTACGGCCACCTGCAGACGGCTGGGTCGAATTCCCTGCGAGAAATCTGCAGGGACCAGTGCAGCTCTCATCTGCTCCTACGGCTCTGGCTCTGTGATGTGCCATGCGCAGGGCGGAGCCGGGGCGCCGGGAGTGACATTTCTGTGCGAGCCTCTGCGAGACCCGCACAGAAATAGAGCATGCCGTAATTTGTTTTCCGCTTGTATTTTCACGTGGACAAATCACGGCCATCTGCATAGGATTGCGTTTTGTAATGCAATCTTATGCAGGCGGGCAAGGGCGGAAATTTCGTGGAAAATCCCGCCGCAGAATTTCTGCCTGTGTGCAGGGGGCCTACCAGGAGAAGAGGATCCTGTCAGTGCTGAGAACTGCAGCAGCGCAGGGAACAGCACGAGGAAAACAGATGCGGGTGGATCGGTGAGTATAAGCTATGAGGTAAAAAAAAGCAATACTCACCTAGGGACCAACATCTGTGTCCTTCCCACTGGTCTCCATTGCTATGTCAAGTTGCAGTCCTCTGCGCTGACAGGATTTTCTTCTGGTGGCGGGGCTTTGAATACCCTGTCAGAGCGGCGCTCGATGAACCAATCACAGACATTCAGTGATGTCATTCACTGAATGGCTGTGAATAATTCAGTGCCGGCTTTGACTGGCTGCTGCTCGATCCAATCACAGCGCTCTTTTACCGGAGGCGAGGTATTCAAAGCCCTGTCACCAGAAGAGAATCCTGTTAGCAGCGGGGACTGCAACCTGACACAGCGCCGGAGACCAGCGCGAGGGACACAGACGCTGGTACCTAGGTAAGTATTGCTTTTTTGTTTTAACCTAGTGTAGCTAGGGCTTATTTTCGGGGGAGGACTTGTAATTCAAGCCCCTCCCCGAAAACAGGGGAAACACAGTACTTCTATCTAAAACACAAAATCTGTTTGTTTGTGTCGTATACAACTCCCCAGTTCTGGTCTGATGTGAGTAAAATTGTGCATTTTTTGTTGCCAATAGCAAGCAATCATAGCTCAGCTTTTATTTGTTATTCCGTTCACAGGTCGTTTCAGATGAAGCAATACCAAACATGTGCATTTTTGTTTTTTAACAAAGTGAGCATAAACGTTTTTTTTACATGTTCTTTTCACATTTTTTTTTAAACCCACGATCATATGATCACCATAATACATTGCAGTTTGTCTGTACTGCAATGTATTATTACTATTGCTAGTGATCATATGCCAAGGCAGACCCGGGTCTATGATGTCACAGATGGAACATGTTCACTCTGTGAACTCTTTACACGTCATGATAAATATTGATCGTGGCATGTAAGTGGTTAACTGCAGGGATCAGTGTTCTCACCAACCCACACTGGTGCAGCTGGAAGCCAGCTGTCAGTCACAGCCAGCTTCTAAGCCTGTGCCATGCACAGAATATAAGTTTACATCCTGTTGCCTTAAGTACCAGGCAGCCAGGTCATTAAATGTGGTGTAAAGGGGGTAATGTTGAAGAGGACGAAGAATCCCTTGGGATAATAATGCTCAGATATTTAGAGGATACTATTTTGAAGCATAAAAGGACATCCCCAATTGCTCTACCTTTCTGAAATAGGGCATAAGGTACGATTTCTACCATTTCACCAGTAAGCCAGAGAACCCCAAAAATAAGTCATTAAGACTAATTGCATGAGGGAGAGTTTCATACGGTTGATCTAGGAACAATATCCTATCGTATGCAGACAAGTACGATTTTCTCACGGACCTATCTGAATACCCTTATAAAGAGGATCTTGTCATATTCGAAGAGCAAGGGGTTCAATCACTAAAGCAAATAATAATGGAGACAGGGGACACTCCTGCCTCTACCTAGTAGAAACAATAACACAATTATTAGGATTCTCTCAGTTGGTGAATTATAAAGAATAGAGACTCACTTTTGAAATGCATCCCCTAAATTGGAACCTCTTCAAAATCACATGTAAGTAAGGCCACTCTATTAAATCAAATGCCTTGGCGGCATCCAAGGAAGCCAAGGCCCAATCATTTTGAGCCTGCCACCCAACCTGTGCTACCCCCTGTACATAAAGCCAGTCTGATATGCGTGAATAAGCTGTAGAATGACAGAATACAGACTATTTGTCAGGATGTTAGTCAAAACTACTATAGTGGCTTCATTGACTGAATAGTTGCTTCATTTTGTAGTAATGCAGTCTGATATGAGCTGTGGGGAAAGGAACTCACTATATTTTTGCCAAAATTCTACCAGGATGCCATCTAGGCCTGGGAATCTCCCTTAATTCAGGACAGTAATAACAGTCAGGATTTTATCAATGGTGATGGGTACATCAAGTTTACGTTGCGAAGTCTCCGTCAAAGTGGGAAATGAGATACCATCTAAATGTGTCACTAATTAATCAGAAGAGTACAATATCAAAGATTTGTACAAATGTCTATATTAATCAGAGAAAGCATTTACTATATTGAGGAATTTGTGCACTATTTCCTCAGCAGGTGATTGAATCCTCAGAACTGAGGGTGAGGAAGAGTTTTGCCTAACAATATGAGCTATACGCTTACTGGATTAGTTACCCAACTGAAAAAAGAACTGTTTTGTAAAAAAAAAAAAAAATTGTGCGAGGACTTAACTTAAGAAGTGGAAATACTTTCGGGGCACCTCCTTGACGGCTAGGATAGCAGATCCTAATTCTAGGGTCCATGACCTGCTTACGGGTTCAAGACTTAAGTCCCTTCAGGAGATTCTGGGTTGGAGAGGGCCTTCGATTGGAGCATGGTATCAATACTTGCAGCTCTGTTACTATGTTAGGTAATATTCAACAACTCGGGCACCCTATAACCCCTTTTGAGAGCCTGTGTCTATCAACTCCAGATAACTTACCCCAAATCTCTGCATTATATCGACTGCTTTTGGAGGACGACACCCAAGAGTTTAGTGCCCCCTGCACCTCAGTTTGTAAAAGCCCAATCAGCCTTACACCTGAAATTGCCTTGTTGTCAATGATTCCAAGCTCACTGGCCTGAACTAAGGGATCCCTGCTGAGATTCTTTCTAGTGGCCATGCAGCAGATTATTCCCAGGAAGCAGAAATCCACTACTCCCCCTTAGAGGCTGATGTGGCTGGAGACATAGCTGCTCATGAAAAATTTGAAATTTTAAACAATATGCTGTATAATATCTCATTTAGAAAATAGTTATAACAGGGCTCTCACACATTCCCTTTTTACGGAGATTACCCACAGCATTTTGACGAGTGTATGTGTGAGAGGGGCCTTAGGGAAAAAAGGCGGTTGGTGTTAGCCAGTAGAGCAAAGTGTGATTGTTCTCAGTAAGAGAAACCAAGTAATCTTGTAGATATGATACCTTTTAATGACTAACAAAAATACATGATCTTATTGCAAGCTTTCGGACCTCACAAGGTCCTTCATCAAGACAAAATGAAATGGATCTGAAGAGGCATATATATATATATATATATATATATATATATATATATATATATATATATACATACATATATATATATATACACACACACACACATACTTATGACAAAGCACAGACATGGTGGGATTAATTTGCACTTAAACGAATACTACTACAGAAATACAAACAGATGTGAAGGTTTTATGATCTCTGAATTAGTGTTAAAAGATTATGAGGTCAGCAATGTTATCTGTGTTATAGATTTTTAAAACTTCCCATTCATGCATAAATCCTTTTGAAGAATTTAACCCTTTGTTGAAAGTGTCAAAAGTTGTTATAAATTTGTATTCCCAAATCATTTTATGGCTTTGTGATTTGAAATTGCCCTTCAGTGTAATAAATTTCATGTCTTCCAAGTTGTGTCTGTGAGTAGAAAAGTGCTCTGCCACAGGGAATTCTGTCCTGGGCTTGATACCAGAGGACCCCAGGGTTGGAGTATTCTATATGCTTCCCAAGCTACGCAAAGCTTGCAAACCGGGGAGGCCAATTATCTCAAGTGTGGGAACCCTCACCAAAAAAAAATCTCAGGATGGCTAGAAGGTGTTCTCAAACCACTGGTGAGAAATACAACCAGCTACTTGCAGCACACCACAGACCTACTGAACAGACTGTCAACCATAGGTCCCCTTACCGATGGTCCTATCCTGGCCACCATAGATGTGGAGTCCTTACATTCTAATATTCCACACGAAGATGGACTGACAGCCTGCCAGGCACATCTTGAGGCCAATGGGGTTGCCACTGAATCGGTGTTACAACTCACAAGATTCATCGTCACACACAATTATTTCTCCTTTGGCAAAGAGATATTCTTGCAACTCACCAGAATCACCATAGGCAGTAAAATGGCACAATAATATGCCAACCTTTTCATTGCAAAACTGGAGAGTGATTTTCTGGCCTCCTGTCCTAGCAAACCATTGGCTTACTTCTGCCACAGTCATGACATCATAATCATCTGGAGCAACACTGAACAAGAACTAAAAAAATTCCATGAGAGATTCAATGCATTTTACCCAACCATAAGGTCATCCAAAAGTCAACTTTTTGGACACCACCACAAAAATTTCAAACAGCTCAATACAGACATCCCTATACTGAAAACCAATTGATCGACCCACATACCTCAGATGGGACAGTTCCTATCCTAAGCACATCAAAAAGTCCATCGTCTACAGCCAGGCCATCAGATATAACTGGATCTGCTCTAACCCAAAAGACAGAGAGGAACATTTACACAATCTCAAGAAGACATTTTTAAATCAGGGCTACCATCCCAGCTCAATAGATGACCAAATCACCAGAGCCTCCAGGATACCCAGAAATCAACTACTCCAATACATGGAAAAAGAAAAAAACGGACGTGTCCCTCTAGTAGTGACCTACAATTCACAGCTAGAGATACAAAGGAAGACTGTGTTACAGGCAACGTCTAAATTTGAGGAACCTTATAATCAGGAGTACATTGCCCCCTGACACATAAAAAGGAACATATCCCTGAAAGGTAAGGGGCTGTGAGACCTGCTCACATGTACTGACCAAGGAAAGCATACAAATCCCCAACAAACAGCAGGACTATAAGATCCCGGGGACATTCACATGTTCCACATCTGTTGTTGTGTACCTGATCCTGTGCAGTATATGTCCTGTTGGGGCCCTCCATGTTGGAGAAAAAGAACAGAAACTTAAAAGTGAGGATGAGATCTCATCACCACACAATTAAACAGAGAAAGATAGAATCCCCTGTGGCAGTGTGGTATGATGATTTATAAGCTATTGTTTCTCAGTTATCAGCCCGAAAGGCTGAAGCATATTATACTGTTACTGTTTACTACATATGTATCTACCAAATGAAATGTAGCTATTGTATACTAACTTTACCTTTTATTAACTTCCCTTTGTATAAATGTAGATGACTAAAATATGTTTTTCTCTCTAACAAAAGTAGATACAGTCTGCTTTGCTATGTATCTAATCCTCATCTATGTCATACTAGCTGTAGCTAAGATATACTGTGTAATCAGATACCAGTAACCTAGCACTGGAATTCACCCACTAACCCCTCTCCCTTTACTCACAATCTCTACCCCTCCCTTTCTTAAACTTGTAAGTGAAAGTAAAATATACTTCCTGCATTCTTTGTCTCAAGTTAAAGATGAACCAATAAGTGTTAGCTTTTAAAAAACCTACCTACTCAAAATATAAACCTATGTATGCAATGTAATAGCCACTCAGAGATTTGCGATCATACTGTGCCTCTGAGTGACCAGTGTCGATAAAGAAATTAATTCATTTCCTATGTGCCCAGGGTATCGCATCAGATGTCGCATCATACATCAAACGGGGGCTTGTCAGCCGGGATCTGATGGAGATATCATTTTTGCATCTGCTATTCTTTGCAAGGAAGGACAAAAAGTCTGTCCTAGATCAGACCAGAAGGGGCCCCTCCCAACAAATTTCTACTTGGAACTTCGGAACGCTCTGGGAGAGTACTTGTCTAACCTCTCAGAGCAATTGACAATGAACCCAAAAGGAACTATGGAACTGAATGGTTTATGGGGAAGTTTTTAAATTAGCTAAAAAAGGTAAGAACCTGGGTTCTGAAATATATTCTGAAGTTGTGAAATAATGTGTTGTGATTGTGAGATTTGCCCTGTCAAGTAAATGCTGGCGATAAGTCTGAGACAATTGCAGGTAAACGATATATCCTAAAGACACGAATGAGGACCCTGATCATGTCCTGGACAAATCTTTAGTACCTTCATCGGATTTGGGGAGGGAAGACGTTTTGTCTTTAAGTATACCGTTTTCAACAGTCCAGCAGAAACAAAATGTGTAAAACTCGACAATTATTTTCAGTGCATAGGGAAAATAATGCCAACCAAGTATGGGCAGTGCAATCTCACAATCACCACTTGAACGCATGCTAAAAAACTTCAGTAAACTGTATTGTAAAGTTAGTAATGTGAAATTGGACAACAAAAAGGTTAAAATATTTGTGTGAAATAGAATGGCCGAAGCCATTATCAACTTTGCCACCAGAGGGCATTTTTGATTTAGAATTGCTTGAACAGATTGAAATTTTGGATATGTTTTTGTATGTTCGATATTGATTGCTGTAATTAAAAGTACTGTGTATTAAGATATTATATACAAAGGCATGTCGCATAATGATTGTTAAGAATATTGGAATTCGGCTGCACCCAACGAATGAGTAAAAAAATCTTCTAGACAAAGATGAGAGAGAAAAGAAAAAGGTGGCAGGAATTGTGTTGCAGCTCAGTGCAATTCTGTATAGAAAGGCAGGGCCATCTGCCCTTATCATTTCCCTCTTGATAGATGCTTCACCCACTTCTGAGGTGCGGCCAGAGGTAGAACAAAGAAAGGGGGAGGACAAGGAGGAAGAAACAAGGAGGTCTACAGACATAGATGCAGAGAAGGGGAGATGTTAGACTGTATTGCTGGGTTTTCTGGTTCTATGAAGTTCCAACAGAAAAAAAAATGCCACAAGTAGGGGATAATTGACCTGGTTGGGTATATCAGACCCTCTAACAAGAGGAATCTTGTCTCCTAACACCCTGATGTTTGCTCCAAGCATGCCATTTGTGTTCTGGGTGTCTGGGCAGGTGGACGGACATTTGGTATATGAATAGTCCTGTTCTGTGTGTTATTCATTCCCTTGTGTGTTTGTGTCTGCTGTGTACTGTCCTGCTACAGACTTCTTACCACCTAGGGCTAGCTAGGTTCTTAGGTTCCAGCCAGAGATTGTTCCTATTGAGACGATTGCCCTGCATGCAGGCAGGTTTCATGTTGAAGTTGTCTTGTGAGTACCTGTGACAGTATATCTATTTCATCTTGTTTTTTGTGTGTTGTTCCCCTATTCCACATAGGGTCAGCTAGTGGCTGAGGTACATTATCAGGTTCGTCCTTGTCAGGACAGCTAAACAGATGTATAAGCAGGTCCCCTCCCTGGCTAAAGTTCATTATGTTTGTTTCTTTGTTGCGGTTGTCTTTATTATTTTGTACTGTTTAGTGTGCAGTAGTGTAGTTTTTCAGGTTACTGTCCCAGCAGATGTAATGGGAATACACCACTGGGAATACGCCCCTTTAAGATCCTCACCAGGTGTAACAAGATCTAAGAATGCCAAGCCCATAACGTCCCTCCAGGAAACTATTAAGGTAGATAGATATACTGTTTTTCTGTATATTCCCTTACACCAGTTCTGACCTTCTGAACTGGAAAATCAGCTCTCACTCATTCTCTGACAAACTGCAGAAAATGACGGAATTGTTGGAAAGTATCAGGAACACTCACAAGCTCACTAAAGGGGATTGTCAACTCCTTTGTACTCTGTTTAGTATTTAAGAATGTCGCTGTATCGACACAAGTTTTGGGGAGTACTTGACAAAGCACGATCCCACATGATATAGCAAATGCAGCCGCTCAAATAGCTGCCATATATCCTGATGTCGACCCGAACTGAGATGCTAGTAGTAACATTAGAGGAAAGCTACAAGAGCAGGAAGGTTTTGCTGGAATACATGCCGCATAATTGCTGGAGACAAAGGATTGTTAAAGTGAAAAAGAATCCAGCAATCCAGTCAATATAGCCCCCACCCCTGTACAACACTCGAAACGACCCACCTCCTTCATACTACAGAAGGGCAGGCCCCAAGACCACCCCTTTATAGAGACTAATGCTGAAGGTGCAGGAAGCATGGTCACTGGAGTAGAGACTGCCCCATTACTTCCTCTGTTCATACCAGAAGAGAAGGAGGAAGGGGCCAGGCACAAAATGACCACTACCAGAGACGAGCACATGGCAGAGCCATTGAGACCCGCCCCCACAACCTCCATCTTGTTCTGCTCCTATTGTTCCGCTGTATGAAGATAATTCTGAATGAGAGTGACCAGGTTCCTTTCTGCTGGGCCCCCAGGAACCTATGGTCAGAGAAAATGTAGGGGGTTATTCTGTGAACTTTATGGTTGATAACGGAGCTGAACATTCAATTATAACCCGACAACTAGCATCTCTTGCATGCAGAACAGCCCAGATTGTGGGAGCTACTGGACAAGGTGGGAAGCGTCACTTTATTGTACCACGGCAATGCACCTTGGGAGACAAATAATTCACTCATCAATTCCTGTATCTACCGGGCTGTCCAATACTACTTTTGGGATGGTATATGTTGAGAAAACTACAGGCCCAAGTGTCCTTTCAACCAGACAGACATGACTTTACAACTTGGAGAAGATATTCCAACTCCAGCCCACATCCTCTTGCTCACAGTATCCCAAGAGGAAGAATGGAGATTGTTTGCTTTCATTCATGAGCCAGATCAATTAGCCCCACCCTGGACCAACTAATGAAACTAGTATGGGCGGAAGATAATCCACCAGGACTCGCTCAGAATATACCCCCAGTCGCAGTACAGCTGAAAACAGGAGCATGACTGGTGTCCATCAAGCAATACTGCTTACCATCTGCTGCCTTCCATGGCATTGCACTGCATCTGGAAAAGTTTGTGAAATACAGTATCCTGAGGAGATGCCAATCAACCTGGAACACTCCACTCTTGCCTGTAAAGAAGCCTGGAACAACAGAGTACCGCACTGTTCAGGATCTCAGAGCGGTAAATCAAGCTGTGATTACTTTGCATCAGACAGTGCCCAAGCCGTACACCTTGCTTAGACTAATACTAGGGGAAACAACTCACTTTACCGTGCTGGATTTGAAAGACGCTTTCTTAAACGTCCAGGCTGACAGAGGACAGTCAGCTCATCTTTGCCTTCCAATAGGAAGACTCAAGAACTGGAGGAAAGTACCAGCTTACCTGAAGCCATTTACTCCAAGGGTTCTAGAACTCATCCACACTTTTCGGAGAAGCTCTTGCTGCTGACTTAAGGAAACTCTCTCTCCCTTCCCAGCCAGGTACTGTATTGCTACAGTATGTGGATGACCTCATATCTGGATCTACCTCTGAATGATGTCTGCAAAACACTGAGATAGTGCTTCGTCATCTCTATGAAGACAGATAAAAAGTCTAAAAAAAAAGACACAGATCTGCCAAGCAACTGTCAAATACCGGGGATTTCATTAGAGACATAATCAAAAAGCACTTGGGTAGGTCTTTTTTAAGCTCGAAAAAGACCGTGGAGGTGGAAATGTAGCTATCATTCTATATGTTATGGGTGAATAAAAAAGGCTTACTGCTGATTTGCATCTACCTATGCTGCCAAGTGCTTTTTGATTTTGTCTCTATTGGAATCTGAGGACTTGGTTTTGATCCTCTTACTTGACTATGCATCCTTATCTGCCCGACCCGGAGTGGGTGATTATGTAGCGCTGCGGGTGCACTCCTTTTTTTATATATATACTCGGGATTTCATATCTCACAAGGGAAGGTATAACTGGGAGTTGAAAGAAAGCAGGCTGTCTACAATACCCCTGTACCAACCACCAGAAGAGAAGTCAGAGAATTCCCTGAAGCTGCCGTATTCTGCAGAATATGGATACCTGGCTTTGCTGAAATGGCCAAACCCCTCTATGCACAAAAGGAGATGAAGATGCCCCCTTCTGCTGGGAGCAGGAACATACCAGGGCCTATGACAACTTCAAGCAGGCTCTTCTAAAAGCACCCACATTGACCTTTGCTAATCTGGAGAAACCATTTATTCTGTATGTTCATGAGAAGAAGGCACTAGCGATCAGCATTTTCATGCAGATAATGGGATCATGGCATCAACCTGTGGCCCATCTCTCCAAACAACTTGAAAGTGTGACCATGGGATGGCCTCCCTGCCTGAGAGGGCTGGCAGCAACAGTGGCCTTGGTTATGGAGGCTGACAAGTTTACCCTGGGTCAAGATCTCACAGTACGGGTGCCACATTCTGTCCTAACTCTGATGGCCACAGGTCACCACTGGTAGACAAATACTCCCATGACCAAGTACCAAGGCCTCCTATGTGAAAACCCAAGACTGAAGTTGGAAGTATGCACTAGTCTAAATCCAGCAACGCTGTTGCCCACTAGAACTGGAACCCCTGACCATAACTGAGGTGATGGATGAAGGTTGCCTGCGCACAGGCGGGTCGTGCCCAACATGCGAGATCTGACCCAGTGCCAGGCAGGTGACCCCCAGTGTACCTCTCCGGTTTCTTCTCTGCTGCGAATGTGCTGGTGCACATGTGCAGGAGAGATGACGCAATGCCATTGCTATGTCGTGGCAATGATGATTGCAGAATGGCCGCGGAACGGACGGCTTCCATTGATTTAAATAGAAGCCATCCGTGTGTAGCCCACACAAAATCGCTGCATGCCACGATTTCTTCCCCACGAGCAGAGCATCCGAATCGATTTCTGCTCTTGGGCAGGAAATCACGTATTGTCATAGCATGGTATGGACTGGATTTGCTGCAGAATCAGGGGCGGAAGCCTGCTCCAGATTCTGCAATGCAAATCCACCTGTGTGCAGGCGGACGAAGTCTTTAGCAGCCATCCTGATCTACAGGATACATGTTACGTGTGCTGCTGGGATCTGTAGTTCTAAGCTTCCTAGCAGCACAGCCCTCACAGGGTTAATTGATTGAGCTGGCTGGGTGTGGTACTTCCTGCTAGCCAATCTCCTGGGTCTGTGCTCACATATAAACCCTCCTCTTGTCAGTCTCTGGCTGGGTTCCAGAGTGAGCAGTCATGAATCTTTGTCTGAAGCTGGTCTTGTACTGTTTGAATGTATCTGCTTTGTTCCCACTCAGATCTGTGTTTGTAAGTATATATGTGTCTCTCTGCTTCCCTGAGATGGTTTGGATACCTGTAGTCCTGGTCTGCATTACATGCAGCTCCCCTGTCCTTCCCCCTGTACAGGTGCGGCCTCCAAACGTCTTATGTCTCGCTCTGTGTGTTGGTTGGTGGAACCTGACACAGTTCCCTATGTCAGCTTGTGTGGCTGTCTGTCTATCCCCTTGTATGAGAACACATGGACTTGCTGTGAGTTTCATCTGTGTGCAAGTGAGTTCTGGGTGGAGTCGGTGTGGTTGCTTTATATGTTGTAGTCTGCTGTAAGCCTGTGCCTGTAAGCAGGTATCCTGTTGTCTGTCCTGTTCCTGTTGCAGCTGGCTGTGTGATCCGTGCTTTGTTCTGTTCCTGCTGCAGCTTGCCGTGTGATCTGTGTCTTGATGGTTCATGTCCATTTGTACGTTTATTTTCTGCCAGTTTTGTGTTAGCTTGCTGTATGACCTGCAATCTGTGTCCTGTCTTGTTGCAGCTTGCTGTGTGAACTGTGTCCAGTTCTGCTGGACTCCTGGTTAGTGTAGGGACTAGCGGTATAACCAGGAGCCGTGAAGTTGGCCCGCTAGCTTCCACGTTTTGTACAAAATGTCAACTAATACCTGGTATTTATATTCAGCTTATCATCTATTACTAGTGGTTGCATTCTGCTGCTGTGTGCTCTGGTCTCTGCTCTGTGTGTCCTGTTGTTCTGTCCCTGTCATGTAGCATCTGTATGTCCCCTGTTTTGTGGCGTGGCTCCTAGGATCAGCTAGGGTCCAGTTCCAAAGACCGCTGGGCCGCCCTCTTATTGGGGCGATGTCCCTGCTTAGGTAGGGCCACTGTCATCCCCATTGTAGCACAGGGTCAGTTTGCTTGTAAACCGTGTGCTCCCTGTGTGCGTGCATACTACTATTTGGGTACGATCGTGTGGGCCCCCGTCCTTAGTTTGCCCACACGATCGTAACATACACCTCTTGAAGCTCCTGATGTAGAATAGTACACAGATGGTAGCAGCTTTATGGATGAAGGTATACGCTATGCTGGATATGCAGTAGTCACCCTGCAGACTATTATAGAAGCATAATCGCTGCCCAAAGGAACCTCAGCTCAAAAGGCAGAACTTATTGCACTTATCAGAGCCCTACAGCTGGCAGCTGGGATGAAAGTCAATATCTTCACTGACTCAAAGTATGCCTTCCTCACTACCCCATGTTCATGAGGCCCTGTACCAAGAAAAGGATCTGATCACTTCAGTGGGTCAAGAAGTGAAGCATTCTGGAACAATTAGAAGCTGTGTGAGCCCCTACACAAGTGGCAGTCATTCACTGTAAAGGACATCAAAAAGGAGACTTGCACAGGGAAACAGAGAAGCAGATAGTGATGCCAAGTGAGCTGCCACTTTCATAAATGCTGATAGTACTGTCAAGCTACAAGCCCTTTTCCTGGTTTCCCTCAGCAACTGGAACCCCTGCTACTATCAAGATGAACAGGAATGGCTAAAGACGGAAGATGGAAAATACACACCTGAGGGCTGGTTCATCCTCTCGGTGTGGTCCCAACAGCACTAGCAACGGAGATCGTCAAGAAAGTGCATGAGGTCACACACTATGGGTCACCGCTATGGAAAATCTAATCCAATATGTGCTGTACATCCCAAGACTTACAAGGTGAGTGCCAGAAAATGTGTCATTTGCACTAAAAATAATCCCGGACAAAGTTTCTAAAGACTCCAGGGATACCATCTTATGGAGAAACTCCCTTCCAATATGTACTAGTGGACTTTACTCAAATGCCTGCAGCTGATGGATGGAAGTATCTCCTGGTCTTTGTTTGCACTTACACGGGGTGGGTGGAGGCCTATCCCACTAGGACTGAAAAATCAACTGAAGTGGCCAGGGCACTACTGAGAGACATAATTCCAAGACACGGCCTACCGGTGTGGATTGGGTCAGACAATGGACTAGCCTTTGCTGTAGAGATCATACACGAGCTAGCCAGATGCCTAAAGATCAGATCGAGATTATACATTGCCTACAGACCCCATAGCTCAAGAAAGGTTGAATGCATGAACTGGACTTTAAAATTTGCCTTAGGAAAGCTCTTTCAGGTGACTCCATAAAATAGACACAAGTCCTACCCATTGCTCTGCTTACAATCAGGTCTGCAATCAGGTCTGCTCCCACTAAAAGAACTGCTTATTCCCTTCTTAAAATGATGTATAGTAGTCCCAGCCTGGTAGTATTGGGGATTAGAGCAGACAACAAAATAGTCGGAGAGATGATAAATCATTAGCAGATTCTTGCCCTGGGTAAGACCATGGCAAGCATCGCCAAGAGTGCAGGGTAAAGGTTACCTGTTTGTTTGAATATTGCTGTGCAAATGTTACCTATATGTCTGGATACTACTGTGTACTTTTTTTCTTCCAGGGAGAAAAGTCTGGGTGAAAGATTGGCAGCAGAGGCCTCTCAAACCAAGGTGGAAGGATCCATACACCATTACTCTATCTACCCCAACTGCTGTTAAAGTTGCTGAGATGGGATCTTGAATCCACCATACCAGTGTCAAAGTGGCCTACACTGACTGTGCCTGCTAATCACACCCGACAGATCCTCTGAAGCTCACCATAAAAACCTCCAGAAGTACCTTGGAGCAAACTGAGACCTTGCCCCCTCCTTGAAGCCTGGGAGGCACCTGCTGACAGTGTTTTACTCCACAGAGACAGTGTTTTCTTCACAGAGACAGTGGTTTTCCCTCAAACACCTAGGAGAGGGGAGAGATACAGCTGCAAGACAAGAAGAATGAAGAACCTACTAAAGACTGTGTTGGGGGGTGGGATTACTCTACATACATCGGGTACACACATCATGAGAACATTAGTGTACCATACTTACTACATGGGTAAGGGGAGACAAGTAGGGGGTTGCACATACAATAAGACCACTTACTACATTATATGCTATAATCCAGTATATCCTCCCTCTAAAACATGGATAGACACTGAAGGAGCACAGGATACGCAGGCTATACTCAAGTCTATGGGGGTATAAATCCCTAAATTAGGATGATAGGCTATAAGTAAGTTCTAGCTATCAAAGGGAGGAAAATGTGTTATGACGATTTATAAGCTATTGTTTCTCAGTTATCAGCCCGAAAGGCTGAAGCATATTATACTGTTACTGTTTACTACATATGTATCTACCAAATGAAATGTAGCTACTGTATACTAACTTTGCCTTTTACTAACTTCCCTTGGTATAAATGTAGTGGACTGAAATATGTATTTCTCTCTAACAAAAGTAGATACAGTCTGCTTTGCTATGTATCTAATCCTCATCTATGTGATACTAGCTGTAGCCAAGATACACTGTGCAATCAGATACCAGTAACCTAGTACTGGAATTCACCCACTAACCCCTCTCCCTTTACTCACACTCTCTACCCCTCCCTTTCTTAAACTTATAAGTGAAAGTAAAATATACTTCCTGCTTTCTTTGTCTCAAGTTAAAGATGAACCAATAAGTGTTAGCTTTTAAAAAACCTACCTACTCAAAATATAAACCTATGTATGCAATGTAATAGCCACTCAGAGATTTGCGATCATACTGTGCCTCTGAGTGACCAGTGTTGATGCGAAAATAAATTCATTTCCTATGTGTCCTGGGTATCACATCAGATGTCTCATTGTACGAAGACACGAAAGTTATTATATTGAAAGGCAATTTCAGATCACAAAGCTATAGATGAATTTGAGAATACAAATTTATAACAACTTTTGACACTTTCAACAGGGTTAAATTCTTCCAAAAGGATTCATGCCTGAATGGGAAGTTTGAGAAATCTATAAAAACAGATGACACTGCTGACCTGATGATCTCTTAACATTAATTCAGGGACCATAAAACCTTCACATCTATGTTTGTATTTCTGTTGTAGTATTCTTTTAAGTGCAAATTAATCCCACCATGTCTGTGTTTTGTCATAAGTATATGTATATATATATATATATATATATATATATATATATGCATGCCTCTTCGGATCCATTTCATCTTGCCTTGATGAAGGACCCTGTGAGGATCATGTATTTTTGTTAGCCATTAAAAGGTATCATATCTACAAGATTACTATGTTTCTCTTACTGAGGACAATCACACTTTGCTCTACTGGCTAACATGACACCAAACCCCTTTTTTTTTGTAAGGCCACTCTCACACATGCTCTCATCAAAACGCTGTGGTAATTGCTGTAAAAAAACACATGTGTGAGAGAGCCCTGTTATTACTATTTTTTGAATGAGATGTACAGCATATTGATTTAAATTTCACATGCATGGTATTCACAGAGTAAAAATATATACGCACACACTGTATATTTCCATTAAAACTGGTAGGGGGCAGCATAAGATAACAAATGAACATACCAGACATTGGATTTTACGCACAGCCACCAGCAGAGGTCACAAAAATCTAATGACAATACATTCCTAATTACTGAAATGTGCCCACCTTGCACCTACCCAACGTGCCCACAGCAGTCTGTAGTCGTCATTTTGAAAGTGACATCTTGTACTCCTTTTTGGTGCAAGAACATTTTTCACTGAAGTTTTTTTCATCAGAACACGGCACAAAAGCTGTATTTTTCAGACTTTTTGTAAATGCATAAATAAACATGCTGCATTGTGAAAGGACTAGAGGGGTTGTTAGGGTGTTAGACATTTTTTTTAAAAACAAATCCACTCACACTAACAATTTTTTCAGCGTTGACACACTGTGCTAAACGCTGTAAAACACCTCCATTGATTTCAACGGGGCTTCTTAGATGAGCGTTTAAGTGCGGCATTTCTAACTCTGTGATTTTTGAACGCTGTCTGCTCTATTTTAGTGCATTTCAGTGATTTTTCCTATGCACATTATCACCCATTGCAATGATGGGGTGTGTTATTTAAATGCTGTTGAACGTACTTGAAAACGCTGTTCCAAAACACTATAAAATGCTGCATTTAAAAATGAAGCATTTCTACAGACATCCGTGTGAGAGCAGCCTGAGGCGATTTCCCCGCGAATGTGAGGCGTTGGTGTCAAAAACTTCTTACTTCACTTCAGAGACGCAGCGATCCTGTGGAGAGCCGCGCCGCAGGATTAACAAGTGTTTCCCATTGTTTTCAATGGCAAACCTCGCGTCAAGTGCACCTCGCACTTCATGTGAATTTTTTTGCCGACCCTACTGTAAACAATCGGCGAGGGAACGTCCAAACATAGGACATGCTGCAATTTTTTCTCGCATTGGAAAGAAAAATCACTCATGTATGTGATCCCATTCATGCTAGATTTGTGCAGCTCATAACGCAGAAATATCGCATGATTTTATCACCTATGTGAAAGCGGCCTTAAAATGATAAAAGTTAGAATGATATTGATCCATCCTCACCCCTGGTGATCCAGCATCACAACTCCATGGTCCTGTTTCTTTTGGAACATCTACCACCTGACCGCTGCATCTTTCTTTACAGTACATTTTCACTTGTACTTTTAATTTGATCACAATCTTGTTGTCTTGTACGTGCAAGGCATTGTTATGTTCATGCAGGGCGCAAATACCGCACCACTCATGGACGTCACCAATACGTCTGGCCAAGATGTTACTATGCTCCTCTAAAATAAATAAATAAATCTTGGTATTTGTATAGCGCCAACTTATTCCGCAGCGCTTTCAGGTAATTATTACTTATTACCCCCCACCAAGCTGGGTTCTCATCTTACCGACCTCGAAAGGATAGAAGGCTGAGTCAACCTTGAGCCGGCTACCTGAATCACGCGGGGATCGAACTTGCAACCTTCAGGTCATAGGCGAGAGCTTACACTCTGTGTCACACGAGGCTCCCTAAATGGACAAATATAGACAAAAATTTTAGCACGAAAACATGGGCAGCATAAAATGGGTCAAATAATGGAAACAAAAATACGGGGAAGGGAACGCCATCCCTAACCAACTTAGGAGTGGGAGACCCTGCCTAAAAGCAAGGCGATCGCCCTGATAAGGGCAGCCCCACATCAGCAACCTAAGGCACCTAGTCAGTCTTTAGATGGAGGAGAGAGAAAGTAAATAAAGCAGACGGAAAGAGTAATTTGTAGCAAAACTACCGGTAAGTGATGGCGAATAAGCCCCACAGTAAATCAGGTACTTAACTGACAGGTGATTATCCTGACTGGTAGGATAATCACCGGGCCCTAGGAGACCGGAATATATACACTTCCACCATGGTTGATTGGTCAGCTAGAGCAGTGGTCCCCAACCTTTATGGCACCAGGGACCGCCTTCAAGCAAGAACATTTTTACAAGGCCTGGCAGGGTTGGACGGGACATGGCCGGGGCTTTGGTTATATGGGGTGGGGTTATGAAGGGGGTTGGAGTTTAGTGCATACTTATTTAATTATGACATTTAGAATGTCCTGGCAGTACACACATAGGGCAGTATAATATATCCCCCCCCCCCCGCCTGGCAGCACACACATAGGGCAGTATATAATCTATTCCCCCCCCCAGCACACACATAGCGCAGCATATAATTTATCTTCCCCCCCCAGCACACACATAGGGCAGCATATAATTTATCCCCCCCCCCCAGCACACACAAAGGGCAGCATATAATTTATCTCCCCCCAGTAATAGACAGCCCTCCCCAGTAATAAGCACCCCCCCCCCCCCCGGAATAAGCAGCCTCCCCCCAGTAATAACCAGCCCCCCCCAGTAATTAGCAGCCCCCCAGTAATTAGCAGTCGCTCCCCCTGTAATAAGTAGCCCCCACCCCCAGTAATAGGCAGCCCCCCCTACCAGTAATAGGCAGCCCCCCCAGTAATAGGCAGCCCCCCTAGTAATTAGCAGCCCCCCCCCCCCAAGAATAAGCAGCCCCCCCAGTAATAAGCAGCCTCCCCCTAGTAATAAGCACCCCCCCTAGTAATAAGCAGCCCCCCAGTAATAAGCAGCCCCCCCCAGTTGTAAGCAACCCCCCCCAGTTGTAAGCAGCCCCCCAGTAATAAGCAGCCCCCCCAGTAGTAGGCAGCCCCCCCAGTAGTAAGCAGCCCCCCAGTTGTAAGCAGCCCCCCCACCAGTAACAGGCAGCCCCCACCCCTCAGTAATTGTCAGTCCCCCCCAGTAATAACCAGCCCCCCCAGTAATGAGCAGCCCCCCCAAGAAATAAACAGCCCCCCCTAGTAATAAGCACCCCCCAACCCATATACGTACCTCCCCCTGCTGTCAGCGTCGCTCTCTCTCTACTTGCCCTGACGTCAGTGTGCAGCCTGGCACGCTTCCTCCCCGAGTCCTCTCCTGCGGAACTAATGAGCAGGGGACTCGGGAAGGAGGATCCTGGCTGCACACTGACGTCAGTGTGCGCCAGGATCAGCGCGATTACCAGCGGGGAGCTGCGGCGCCCCCGCTGGTAATCGCTTCAGTGGTGAGCGGCGTCGGCACGCCGCGGGCCACATAACATGAGGCAGCGGGCCGGATTCGGCCCACGGGCCTTGTGTTTAGAAGAAAAGTTCCCGGCAGTGCCGCGGACCGGCGATAAGCACCTAACGGCCCGGCCCCGGTCCGCGGACCGGTGGTTGGGGACCCCTGAGCTAGAGGGAACACTTTCCTGTCAAGCAATCAGCCCATAAACTATAAGGAGATGTTTACAGTCTGGCGCCCAGTGTGAAATGACAGAAATCCCCAGGCTTCCATAATACCCGGATGGCAGCCCCATGATCTTGTTGTGGCGCGGCTGCTTGGGACATCTAAATCCAGGTTGGTACATTTAAATGCCGCAAAAAAGCATTTTAAGGATTAACAGCCACAATCAGATTTCTCTACTGCTACCAGTGAGTGTTAGCTGTCTAAGATGGATTTGGCTTCAGAGCTCACTCCAGACACAGAGTATACAGTGGACATCTATATACGTGCTTACTGCACAGGGTCTGTAAAGGTTGGACATGTATAGCTGTGTCCGCTCAGCCACTTACAGGCTTCAGCACTGATTCTTCTATAGCCACTTAACCGGCTGAGTGGTTATGTGCACGATTAATGGCGCATGACCACGCGGTGCTTCTTGCGGGTTCCATGCGGTGGGCACTGGGGCTGAACGGGGAGTTGCAGGGATAGGGAAGTGTTCAATTTTTATTAATTTTAAACCCTTTTAACTTTTTTTTTTTTAGTCCCAGAAAACTCATTTAATAAATATAATAGGCGTCAGTTCTTTATCAAGTTTATCTTAACGGAAATTGGCCAAAAACCACTATCTAGATTTCAGTCACGTTTCTATATTGTTACAACACTTCATTTAATCCTGTGTGCTTGTTTAAATAGAGCTACATGTAGAAATGAAACTCAGACACTGTGATGGCACACTTCCGCTTGTGGTTCTACATGAGAGATAAAAAAAATCCATACTGCATAGCACAGAGTGCACTTCTGGTATTATACATGGGTGGGGCATATAGGGTTTAACTTGGCTTGCTTTTGTTAATGACTGATACTCTGCAAGGGTAAGTTTCTGATATTGCATGCAATACATTCTATTAGACCAAGTACTGTAGACTGTATTCCTAGTAGATGCCACATATTGTACTTGTGCAGTATGTTTATAGTGTATTTTCAGTTACTTCTTCACATTTTTTGTACAGATGTACCTAAAGATTGGACACAATTTTCCATTTAAAAGCTGGATGTCTTACCTTATTAGCACATTTGTGGAAACCTAAGACCACGTGGCAGTATTTTATATTCACTAGGCTACTTGCATATGGGCTGTTTTTCAGTCCAAATTTCGGACCACAAAGAAAATAGCATCTATTCATTTGAAAGACTGTATACAAATTGGCTTTTCTTACTCGGACTGATAGTCCCTGTAGTAAAAAATTGCCTGATTTTTAGACAAGAATTGCACATTTCAATGTGCCGTGTTCAGCAAATTGGACAAAACATGGACGGAATGTCCGGGCGATGCTCGATGGGAGTTCTGATAGAGAATCTTGGGCGCAACTTTCCAATTACCTGTGTAAGGGCTCCCACACACTTGCGTTTGCGTTTTTTGTTAACGCGATTGTCAATGAGACTTTCTAATGTTAAAAACGCAACGCAGTGCAACTTGCGCTTTTGGTGCATTGCGTTGAGTTGCGTTTTTAACATTAAAAAGTCCCATTGACAATCGCGTTAGCAAAAAACGCAAACGCAAGTGTGTGGGAGCCCTAAGTAGCCTAAGCCGAAATTAGGAGTGGAACCTGCAGAGAAAAAGTATCATGGAAAGATTGGTACCTATTCCAAGTTTTGGATCCACTCTTGATTTTAGCTTACAAATACTGATATTTGACACTGACTAAAATAGGTCTATGTAAAAGTGGCATTGGAGTACTTCACACACAGCAGAAATGCTGCAAATTTTCTGCTGCAAAATCCATAGCATTTCCATAACAAAAAAACATGTCAAAATCCATACCATCAGTGCAGATCTTTACTAGGATTCAGCTTTGTATCCGCAGCTGATTTCAGCAGCTACAGTGCTCCCTTTCACCTCGCAATACTTCTCACTGTCAGCACACCTCATCACCTGACAGTTTTTAGTGAATGCAGTGCCACTGGTCAGGTGATGCCACATCCACATCACCTGACCCAGAGGCGCTGAACTCACTAGAAGCTGACGGGTGATGAGGTGTGCTGACAGCGCAAAATATTGTGAGGTGACGGGGAGCACTGTAGCTGCTAAAATCAGCTGTAGACAAAAAGCTGAATCCTAGTCAAAAGTCACACTGATGGTATGGACTTTAACATGTTTAACGCTGTGGATTTTGCTAAGGAACATTCTGCTGCAGAAAATCTGCAGCATTTCCACTATGTGTGAACTTAGGTTTAGATTCACATCAAGAAGTTATAAGGCTATACGTACATGGCCCCCTCTATACCATATTAGTACCATCCCCACATATTAATACATTTGTGATGCTGTCAATTATGGTTTCGGCTTCTACTACAGAAGCATTTTTAAGGCCTCTGAACACAGGCGTTTGCAGAAACGCAGCGTTTTTCAACACTGCATTTACTGTGGTTTCAGCAGCGTTGTCATGCATTTTTGACAACGTTTTGTCTGCGTTTTCAGCACAGTAAGAGTGTGCTCCAATTGGCTGAGCCCGCTGAGTGTCAGCAAGCTCAGCCAATCACAGCAAGTGCTGGATGCACCAATTACAGCCATTCATTGAATGTCTGTGATTAGTACATTGAGCACTGGCTCTGATTGGCCCTCCTGAACAAATCAGGGCAATCTGTCAAAGCGCAACGTTGAAGATACTGCGTTTTCATGCTTGTGTGAACAGCCCCATTGAAATTAATAGGAGTGTTGTGCAGCATTTATTGCTGTGCTAAATGCTGTACAAAAAAGTCTGTGTGAGAGAGGCCTACGACTTGTTCCTGGTGCTATTTCTATGGAAAACTGTATTCAGAACACAATAAAAAAACAATGATAGTTTTACAATTTATTGTAGGCTAAGCTTATTCATACGGGGAATTTGATCAGCTAACATACACACACACAAAAAAAAATGTGACTATTAGAAACAATGATTTCGTATGGAAGCGTTCAGATGAGAGAATTTTAGCTGCGCAAAAATGACATCTAAAAAGATAGGACATCAACAACTGAAATTCCCTGCTGAGCAAAAATATAGGTTCTGACCTATCTTTGGTGCGCAAAGCGCAGACGCCTCTATAGACTCTTATGGGAGACTAAGCGAGGTGTCCAGCAAAAGCAGATTAAGAGATTCACCAGCAGCGCGGATGCCAGGTTCCCCTGTAGGGTAGATTAAGCGATTCTACAGCAGCAGGGGAATTCCTCCATCTCCCCTGCAGGGGAACCCCAGCATCCTTGCTGAGATGAAGGGAGTCCCCGGAGATCAAGGGAATCCCTGGGGGAACCCCCTTCCTCTCCGTGGCGGGGCTTCCTACCACTGGAGAGAGAGAGCTGAAGGAAAGCCCAGCTGCAAAGATAAAGGGGGTTCCCCTGGAAATTCCCTCCATTTCTCTCTCCAGTAGTGCATTTTTCGGTTAGTCCCAGTTGTATGAACGGTCCTGACACTCGCAACTAGCGCTGCAGAAAATTGTCCATGAGAACGAGCCCTAATTCTACCTGCCTGAAAGCATCCAAAGAAGAACAATTTAGCAAATAGTTACTCGTTTATCAAAACAAAACACCACTTTCAATGACTACTGCCATTTCAGAATTATTCAACCCCTTAATAGAATTCTTTACAAGAGAAAATATTTGCAACATATTAGTTGCATCAGGTGTGTTTGAGATAAAACATATTAAATGCCTGGACTGATACAGTGAATGGGTCTCATCTGTCTCCGCTCCCACCCAGGGCTTGAGTGCACTCTTGCCCTTTTCTTAAAGGGTCAGCGAGTGTCCCCTAATCCCATCCCCTTTCAATCACCAGCTATATTAGGCATCCTCCTCTTCCCATAGAGGACGCCTAAGCAATTGGTCTCAGGACCATTGTGATAATGCCCCAGTTATGGCCCCTTCACACGAGCGTATTTGCATGTGCAACTCTTAAGGAATAGAACCCATTGATTTCAATAGGGTAATTCTCATTACTTTTTTCCACGAGTGAAAAATAACGCAGCTTGCTCTATTTTTGAAGTCTATGGGAGGAGTGCAAATGTGCAATATCAACCCAATACAATGGGAAAAACACCACATCTGGAACTCATTAGGCTAAATAGTCTGTAAAATCATGGCAGCAGTGTGTTTTGTGCCAATGTCAACTGACTTCAGCTAGTTTCTTCACAACACCACCTTACAGATACCATGCCTCGGGCCCAGTGCAGCGTCAGCAGCCACATAACTGGGACTGTGTGTGTAACTGCTTGAGGGCCCTGCAGCCAAGCCAGTATCCCTTTTATTGGGGTTAAGCATGAAATCTGGACTTCCCTAGGTGCTACCACCGCAGATAGCCTGATGTGTGGCAAGGCGGATCCAAATCTGTCTGCCAGACAGAGGTCTGAATGCTGTCATAATAATGAATAAATACCCATTACTCCTAATTCTAAAATGTTTGACAGCATACAGGGAGCTACCATTATTACCAAGCTTGATCTCCATGGAGCATTTAACCCATTGTTGCCAACCGTCCAGAAATTCCTGGACAATTCATAAAAATAGGGCACTTTTTTCCACTGTCTGGGGAAAAGAAACAAAATGCTGATTTTTTTGAGGGCGGTGGTACTTAAAGGGGTTGTCCTGTGAGAGCAAGTGGTGTTAAGCACTTCTGTATGGCCATATTAATGCACTTTGTAATATAAATCGTGCATTAAATATTGGCCATATAGAAGTTATACACTTACCCCTCCGGTGCTGGCGTCCCCGTCTCCATGACGCCGACTAAAGCTGCCTTCTGCCGGGATTAGACACGCTTGCGCTGTCTGCCCTCTTCTGTCTGGCTCCGGCGTGCTCGCGCTGCAGAGGTCTTCTGCGCATGGAGCCGGAGCCGGACACAAGACGGCAGACAGCGCAAGCACGTCTAATCCTGGCAGAAGGCAGCTTTAGTCGGCGCCATGGAGACGGGGACGCCAGCACCGGAGGGGTAAGTGTATAACTTCTGTATGGCCAATATTTAATGCACAATGTATATTACAAAGTGCATTAATATGGCCATACAGAAGTGCTTAACACCACTTGCTGCTGCGGGACAACCCCTTTAAGCAAGTTACTATGCCTGTAATTATTGTGATTTTCCAGCTCACAGTAAATGCTGGTGATGAGATCATATCAGTATGTAACCTGTAGATACGCATCACCAAACTTTATAATTCATTATGGTTTTCTGATGTGTCCATAAAAAATATTAGCTGTCTGTGATTTTTGGATTAGTATTTTTAAAAAAAAGGGAAACTGAGTTCGACAACCCTGGTATAACCTCATCAGAATACTTGAGGTAGAGGAGTGAAAATCTGCATTCAACACTAGAGATGGACTTCCAGTATTCCTCAGTAATTATCTATCTAGATGACATATTGATATTTTCTTATTATATTCCTTTGCACCACAAACGTAAAAACAATCTTACAGTATCTACACCAAAACTATCTCTACGCCAAGGTTAAAAAAAATGCTCGTTTGAACAATTCAGTTTGCCCTTCTTGGATAACATCATTTCTTCTCAAGGCCTCAGTATGGACAAAGAAAAGCCGTCTGCTGTTCTCAGCTGGCCTAGATCTCAGAGTATGAAGGCCATCCAGCAATTTTGGGGGTTTGCAAATAGTCCATTCTTACCACATTTTTCCTCTTTGACTGCTCCACTGTCACTCCACGGAGCAAACCTTAAAAATCGGTTCTCCAAGGCTGAAGAGGCCTTTGGCAAGCTAAAACAAATGTGTGCCAGTGTCCCTATTCTTCACCACCAGTGCACCTCAAAACAGTTTTATCTGGAAGGAGACTCTTCCAGGGGCAGGAGCCCTTCTGTACCTAAAGAATTCCAAGGGAAAAAACAGTACCTGTGGTTTCTTCTCAAAGTTGTTTACTTCTGCGGAGAAAAATGACCCCATAGGGGCTTGTAAATTACTAGAAATTAAGCTTGCCGTGGGAGAATTTATGCACCTGCTGGAGGGATCTGCTCATTCCTTTTATGCTTAAATAGAATCTGACATATACAATCAAACCTCTAGCTTTGTTGTCTTCTAGTTTAGTCGGGTTCCAGTTTCACTGATTTTTCAAGCAAGAATTTCGCCACTAGTTTCACTGGCTGCTTCAAGTTTCATTGGCGGCTGCTGACCCATGTGGCCTCACTGCTGACGCGGCCCACGTGATCTCCTACTCAGCGTCTCCTCTTCCTGATGCTGAAACGCTACCCACCCTTCGCCAGCATCGCTGTGGACGTTAGTAAGACAGTACTGTAGTGTAATGTAAGTAGCCATGTTTAACCAGATAACACAGTGATATCATTATCTGTCCTAAGTTGTCACCTGCAGTCCTAAGTAACACCACAGATAACACACAGTGATAATGCTGAGGAGAGATAATGATGTCACCTGCAATCCTTTGTAACAGCATAGAGAACACAATGATAATGCTGAGGACAGATAATGATGTCACCTGCAGTCCTATGTAACACCACAGATAACACTGAGGACAGATAATGATGTCGCCTGCAGTCCTAAGTAACACCACAGATAACACACAGTGATAACGCTGAGGATAGATGATGATGTCACCTGCAGTCCTATGTAACAGCACAGAGAACACAGCGATAACGCTAAGGACAGATGATGCAGTAGATGTGACCTGCAGTTCTATGCAACAGCACAGATAAAGCATAGTAACGTGTTCAATAGCATGTTAAATGTTCGTTCATTCTTTACAGGAGACTTTTATACTCATTTATTATTGTTTTTGGAATTAAAAACCATATTTGTTATCTATTAAATGTGGTTTGGTGTGTTTTTGGAATCTGTAGAACAAATTAATTGGATTTACATTGATTCCTACAGAAATAATTGCCTCGCGTTTCATTGGTTTCAAGTTTGGCCGATTGCTTTCCGATGGATTACCAACAAAACTAGAGGTTTGACTGTATTCAATCAGCTCAGTGTCTGAATCCTTATGAGGCTTGCTGTTGACTGTTTTTCACTAGGTTCGACTTCCTTGGGTTCTATCTAGAGATGAATGAGTATACTCGCTAAGGCACATTACTCGAGCAAGTAGTGCCTTAGCCGAGTATCTCCCCGCTCGTCTCTAAAGATTCGGGGGCCGGCGGGGGGCGGGGAGTGGCGGGGGAGAGCGGGGAGGAACGGAGGGGAGATCTCTCTCTCCCTCTTTCCCCCCCGCTCCCCGGCGCAACTCACCTGTTAACCACGCCGGCCCCCGAATCTTTAGAGACGAGCGGGGAGATACTCAGCTAAGGCACTACTCGCTTGAGTAATGTGCCTTAGCGAGTATACTCGCTTATCTCTAGTTCTATCCAGTGTGTATTACACATGCAGAATTTCAGTGCATAATACACTGCATAAATACTCTCATGTAAATGATGTATGAAATAACCATTTGTAGCAAGGATGTATCTCATGCAGTATTGTAGACCTTTGATTTGTCTTGTTTTATAGCCAAGAATCCTGTGCATTCCCATACTTTAGCATAAAATATGCTGACCACTTCTCTAGGGATACCTGTGACACACTGCAGTCATACTGATCACGAATAATAGAGAGGAATGTCTAATACATTTCTGACAGATGGAAAATATCTCTATCCGTCAGAAAAGTCCTTTTCACTCACTGTCTGCCGCCATAAATGAGCTTTTGAAACTAGTTCCACAAAAAAGACTGGTGTAATATGGCTCTTATTCTGCCTGTATTATGAACATAATACTCGAGCTTCCGACACCTCATCAGAACCAGAGTTATGGCGGTGATGATGAATTGTGGAGATTTGTATGTTGCATCCATATAAAATTTGACACCGATCTGAAAGCAGCCTTAGTAAATACATTGCACCAGGTCCAGGGACTTATAGAGTAAAAGCCTGTTCAGTGGCAGAGATTCTGTTTGAAGCTTCTGTTGCTGAGTTATGTTAAAATACAGAACGAAATAGAATCGCATTCAGCGTAATTTCATCCTATAAAACGTGGGATGGCTGAACAGAACCCGAATGAACCCATTATAGTCAGGGGTCCATTCAGGACTACTCTGTTCTGTCATAAGATGGATCTGTTCAGTTAGTGGATGCCATTTTTTTTGCTACTATAATGAAGCAAGAAAGCAGAACTCAAAGCACAGATGTGAGCGAACCCTTAGGCCCAATGTACACAGGCGGATTTGATTCGTGGAGAGTTCCGCAATTCAAGCCGCCGATAGGGAAGTATGGGCATCCGCAAATTAATTAAAGCATGCGGACTTGTTTTCGGAACCTTTTGGTCCGGAAAACAAATGGCAGCATGCTCTATTTTTGTGTGGTTCCCGTACAGATGGCTTCCATTGAAGTCAATGGCAGCTATCCGACCCATGGCCCATCTGCAGCTGACACTGTGGATGGGTCGCAGATCTCCCAGGAAGCAGGAGATTTTTTTTTTAAAAATTGTACTGCGCATGTCTGATGGTGAGCCATGCGGATCATCCATAGTACAGATGTCCTGGTAGAAGAGAGGTCCACGCGGACTCTGCTGCCTGCCCGCACATGTATGCAGGGTCCTCGGCCATAGGCAGGTTGCGATTTCACTGGGGGCTTCTGCTCACAGAATCCGACCCTCCAGTGGACATGAGGCCTTTCAGTTTGTATAAGGGTATGGAAATTTTATAGCTATATAGTCCCCAAATTAAAAGGGGTATCTCTGACTTGCCGACTGATGACCTATTCTCAGAACTGTTCATTAATAGTTGATCAGCGGGGGCCTACCACTTCGGATCACCACTGATCAACTGTTTGCCGGGCCTGCTGTCATAGTGGACAGAGCCAGAAGCAGACAGCTGTGTTCATAGTGCAGGGGCCTAGGTTGGTATTGCAGGTACAAAAGCACTATGGGCTGCTTCCTGTTGTGTCTGCAATGACAGCTAGCCTGATATAAGCTGATCAGCAGGGATCCAACTGCGGTGGCTTCCCACTGATTAACCATTGATGACCTATCCTGAGGATAGCTACTGTATAAAAAACAAGACAAAGCAAAGCATTGTGCATAAAACTGATCAATAAGGACCAAAAACTTAAAAAATTCTCCATTATGAGGGCTCCTAACCACATGCGTTTTTTTAACGCTGTGTTAACGCTGCGTTTTTTAATCGCAGAAGTCAATGGGACTTTCTAATCTTAAAAACGCATCCAAATCTTCATTGGAACATCCTCTTGGAGCTTCAGTCACAGATACAGCTCAAAATAGCGTCATCTAGCCCTTTTTTCTCTGCCAAAAAGCTGGGCAGCTGGGCGGAAACTGAACCAACCCCATTATAGTCAATGGGGTCTGTTCAGCGCTGTTGGGCTCTATCCTAAGAGCTAAAGTGCAATGCAAAAATAAAAAACTTGAAATGTAGGAGCATGTAAACAGATAAACTGTACTTGCTGCGCTTAGCTTTGCAAAAATACAATGTCCTTTAGACTAAAGTGCAGTGCAATAAGTGCTCTGACCTGTCGGCCTAAGGGCTCATTCACACTAGTGTTTTGCCTTCATTCAGGGTTTCTGTTTTTTGGAGCAGAGAGACAGAATTAAAACTGAATTAAATAGTTCCTTTATTTTCCATAATTGATTTCCATTGGGTCCTTAAAAACTGAAAGCAAACTGAAAGCTTTCCGTTACCTTCTGTTCCATTACAGTTCTGCTTTTTAAATGGAACAAATAGCACAGCAGACAGAGCCTGAGCCATGTGATCCTGCTGCAGCTCCTTCTAAGATTGCATTGAGATTCACTAGTAGATCAAAGCCAGAGGTAGGCCAGCAATGGTGCACGAATGTTTACTGCCCAAGGAAGAAGGTAGTCAGCCATACCTGGGAAAGCAGAAACTTCGGTGAGGAGCTACTAATAACACCAAAATAAGTTATTTCAGCCCAGAAAAATGCTATTTTAAAGTATTCGTATTGTTCTTTATCTTAAAATACTCTACTAGCTTTTAAACAATAGTTTTTCAGGGGTAACCCCAATACATACATTGTGTTATGCTAGTGGAGGCTCTGTGAGTGGCATTACACCATAGGCCTTCTTTGTTCTCCATATTAGATTTGATCTCAGTGCCAAAAAAAGGTAGCAATCACTTTGAAACTACATTGTGTGAGATATGTCTAACTACATCACAAAAAAAGTATTCAACCACTTAACAGAAGGCACTGTACTGTTATGGCATATGGATATCACCACTCTGGACTTCCCTTCATGAGTAAGCTCTAGCTCTTTAGAATTGTCCTCCCCATGCATTACATGGATAGCCATTCAGTTGACTGTGCGCCATGTAACCCTACACGGCCACTGTGGGAGTAGCAAGTAGTTTCCCTCAATAACAGCAGTCGTACACTGAGGATTAGAGAAGCTGGACCCCCATCAGCAGAACATAATGCCAGCATTATTTTCTTCGTGAATCAACCTTTATAAACAGTGCATATCTTCAGAGGGGGCAGACCATGTAGCTATGGGGTATGTGGGATAGAGGGCACCGGGTCCTGATACCCGCAACTCCCATGTCACCAGTATGTGAGTAAAGCAAGATAACATTAAGGGGGTTATCCGGTTGCCAGACATTTTTTTTTAATAAGGCCACTCTCACACACAACAGTCTTTACAGCGTTTAGCGGAGCATTTCACACACCACGCTACATGCTGTAAAACGCCTCCATTGATTTCAACAGAGTTTCTAAGACAAGCATTCAAATGTGGCGTTTCTAACACCATGATTTTGGAATGCAGTCTGCTCTATTTAGTGTGTTCCAGCACTTGAAACCGCAACTCATCACCCATTGTGATGATGGGGTGCATTAAAAACACTGTTTTAAAAACGCTATTTAAAAAACGCATTGAACCGCCGCGTTCAAACAGACGTTTGTGTAAGAGCATCTTTATGGTTGCACATGCTAAAACAACAAAAACAGCTGTACTTATGCATTCTCAGACCTGGCGATCCAGCGCTATGACTCCTCGGTCCTCCTGATCTTTGCTGTGGAATGGCTACCACCTGATCTCTGCAGCCAATTAGAGGCCACAGCAGCCAGGTGCATATCCACTCAGATGATTAATCAGGTCCTGTACTCAGTGCCCACCCATTTTTCCCAGCCCTGTCATCCTGTGTATGGCTATATGCAACTTCCCTGCTTTCACAATATTTAGCTGGCCAATTAGCAGAGAATCTCTGCTTATTGCCAGCTGAGCCTTCTGGCCTACCTCTCCGGTGCATGTCTCTGCCTCTCCGCCACCTCTTGACTTCAAATGTTGGCGTTGATTGTGCCACTCACTGCTGCCTGCAACTTAATTCCAGATATAAGAAGGCTGCCATGTGGCACAATATGTAATCTGGAGTCTGGCCAGTTCTTGCTTCAGTACTGTGGCTGAAGGCTGGATCCGGTCCCGGAGGGAAGCAGTAATGTACTAGGGTAGAGAAAAGCCAAGACTGGCTGAGTGAGGACAATTTTTTGTTTTGTGCTGGGTGGAGTAATCCAGGGGCATTACTGACGTTTGCTATGGGTCCCCATTACTTCAATGTATGCCCCTTCTTGGGCCTCGGTCAGACGAGCTTTTTTTCGCACGATTTGCGCATGTGCATGCTATCTGCGCATATATAGAACCATTGCCGCAATTTGCGGATTGCATGACGGATGCGCATCTGCAAAACGCGTGACCGGGGCCGATGATTCGCCGAAAAATCTGCAGCTAGCAGCGTTTTCGGCGAAACGGGCCCGATCAAAGGAGCGCTGTCCACCCATTGAAATTCAATGGAGCCGGCGATACAGGCGGCTCTATTGAAAGCAATGGGCTGCCGGCGAGCGCGGCATGAATTTTCGGGAAGGGCTTAAAAATATAAGACCTTGCCTGAAAACCATCCAAAAATGTGTATAAATAAAAAAAAAAATATTATACTCACCTTGTCCCTGCAGACAGAGTTCAGCCGCGGCCGGCCGGCAGTTCTCCTGAACTGCTCAGCGCAAGGACCAATCAGGGGCAGCTCTCAGCTATTGAATGACAGCTGAGAGCTGCCCCTGATTGGCCCCTGCGCTCAGCCAATCAGAGGCAGCACTCACTCACCCATTCATGAATTCATGAATGGGTGAGTGAGAGCTGCCTCTGATTGGTCAGGGCTGTGACCAATCAGAGGCAGCCCATTCAGCAGGTGGGGCTTTTAAATCCCCGCCTGCTGAATACTACAGAGAGCAGTTCGGGAGAACTGCCGGCCGGCCGCGGCTGAAATCCGTCTGCAGGGACAAGGTGAGTATAATTTTTTTTTTTTACACATTTTTGGGTGGTTTTCAGGCAAGGGCTTATATGTTTAAGCCCTTCCCGAAAATTCATCCTGCGCTCGCCGGCAGCCCATTGCTTTCAATGGAGCTGGCTGTATTGCCGGCTCCATTGTATATCAATGGGCGGACAGCGCTCCTTTGATCGGGCCCGTTTCGCAGAAAACGCTGCTAGCTGCAGATTTTTCGGCGAATCGTCGGCCCCGGTCACGCGTTTTGCGGATGCGCATCCGTCATGCGATCCGCAAATTGCGGCAAAAAAACGGTCTGACCGAGGCCTTAAAGTGACCTGGGCATAGTAATACTACCGGATGCCCTCTTCTATGACCATACTGCTGTTGATGTGCCAGTTTCTGGGGCACTCCTCTGATCACCTGATGCATACTGCATATTGGTAGTGCATCAGTAGTCTAATACACTACATGCTGCTCTGGTTGACCAGCACTGCTTATGTTAGCAGTGTTGATCAATCTAAAAGCAAAATTAATTGTCTAGCTATAGATGCACAATTTGCATTGAGCACTGAGAGGAATGTCATGGCCATTTTGGAAGACCCTAGAAACCAGTGAATAGATTGTAGTATGGCCATAGAGAAAGGCACTATGTAATTTTATTCCCCCTCCAGTCCTAGGACAGACGTTCTCCATAAGACTAGAGGGTCAATTTAAAAGAATACATGCCCTCTAATGACACAACTTCCTTTATCACATGGCTTAATTGTGTTTTGGAAACAACATTATAAACTTGAACTTCAAAGCACCACATGAAGCCTTTATCTTACAATGAAATGCTTCTACAAAGTACAATAGACCTCACTTATTACAAAGCATGTTAACTGAATGGAAAGTGAAAGCTCATCACTTATAACGAACACTAAGCCACAAGGACATAGTCTTAGAATTACAAATGGAAAAAATTGATGCTGACAGTGTAAGGGAACCATGCATCATAACATCAAATTGTGAAGACACATTGAATGGCTGTAATAGGTTTACTTCCTGCAATGAGATGCATTAATAATACACATCATAGAGACTGTCAGTACTATTCCTCCAATGGTAACTACCTATATATGTCCACAGGTGCATTGCAGAATGAACGCCACTTTTGCTTTTGGAAGGTTTCCTCAAAACTTGCTCCAACCCTTTTATTTTCCACATTTGTAAACCTTTAAATGTATGTAACAATATATGGGTTAAAAATAACGAAAGAAGATCAAGGAAGCAATGTAACAAGTGGTGGTGGAGGAGTGAGCTGCCCATTGATTGCTTGATGGGCTGGGAACAAAAGGCAGTTTTTGCAGACAGCTTTCATAGAATCATAGAATGGTAGAGTTGGAAAGGACCTCCAGGGTCATCGGGTCCAACCCCTGCTCAGTGCAGGATTCACTAAATCATCCCAGACAGATATTTGTCCAGCCTTTGTTTGAACACTTCCATTGAAGGAGAACTTACCACCTCCTGTGGTAACCTGTTCCACTCATTAATCACCCTCACTTTGTAAGGAGTGAGCTGCCCCAGTGCGAGAGGAGAGAGAGAGAGATTGTTTAATTGTGAGTAGCATAACCCAGTCTCATCACCAGTAAAATGGATGGTTTTGACTTCATAACTGTCCAGCCCCCAAAGGTACTGTGCTAATAATCTGTTCAGGAGATAGTGACCGCATAGTTCAATTAGTTGATTTAGTCAAGCAAAGTTCCTGCAAGACTAATTTACTTCAGAGAAGACTGCCGTTTTCAAACCGCATCTACTGGCTAGGGTAAACCATTTTTTGACTGATAATTCTGTAATGCATGTACAATAGTAAAGACACCCTATTCATACAGTACAGACAGAATTAGGTTGCCTGCACATGGGCCCATACTGCCCATAGCATGCTATTGAAAAACGCTTTTTCTTCTACACAAGCGGAAATTAATTGTTCTATTTTTGTGCGGATTCCGCGTGGACACCTTCTATTGAAATCAATGGAAGCCGTTCGACCCGCAGGCCTCCCGAAATTACATTGCGGAAAGACCGCAGATTCCGGGTCATCGCTAGGCGATGATACAGGAAAAGCAGAGTTTACAAAAAAAAAATCTGGACTGCGCATGTCCGACGGCTCGGTGTGGTGACCATCCACAGTACGGAGAAGATTAAAATAAGGCAGGTACGCGCGAATGCCGGCTGGGCACAGGGTCGGATTCCGCAGCGGGATTCTGCATGAGGAATCTGACCCGCCCATGTGCAGCCGGCCCTACAGTGTAACTCAAACAGTTGCATTGTATCCAAATACAGTAGTTTGTTATTGCCAAATTATTTCATCATATTTCGCACTGGAAACCAATTTCAGGGGAGCTTGGGGTGTCAGTACGTTGTGTGCTTCAGGGCTCCTTAAGGCAGGGTTCAAACAGGGCGGATTTGCCGCAGAAATGCTGTCCGGAATTTCACCGCGGCAAATCCGCCTGCAGACGCTAATCACAGGATTAGCTAGCCATGTGGACGAGATTTCTCAGAAATCGCCAGCTACAGCATGTCCATTCTTTTTTGATATTGCCACAAAAAAATCGCGGCAAATGGAGACTTTTTTCCCGCAATTTTCGAGAGTCAGTGCTGCTTTTTCTCATAAAAATATCACTGCCACTTGCGATTTTCTCACGTTTTTTAGCGTGATTTTGCTGCAATTTTTTATCACGGAGGTCAATGGGACTTTCTAATGTTAAAAAAACGCATTTCATCGCACAAAATCACAAGTTCCTGCTTTGCGATGCGATAAAAAGGTGGTTCCATAGAGAAACATGGAAGATTCATTTAAAAATGCAAAACGCAGAAAGATAAGGCATGCCGCGATTTGTTTTACTCGCAACATCACAAGTGAAAACATTGCATGTGAAGGAAACCATTGAAAAGCATGGGTTTCATAATTCTGCATTTTCACTGTCTCAAATCGCGCAAAATTCACACGGTTTTGTTGCCAGTGTGAAGGCACCCTCATTTAGAGATTACAAGACAGCCCACGGGCTCTAATAGCATTGTTAAAGGGGTATTCTTATCTTAACTCATGGTCAAGATAGGAAACTCTGGAGCTCTGTGCCGGCCACCTATCAGACAGAGCTGAGTACATCAGACTAACATTGTTGCTCAGCTAAGCGCTCAGCTCTTTCTGTGAGCTCCAGCCAGGTGACCGATAACAATGGCAGCGGTTTCTTATTTCGGCTATGAAAAGCAGGCATAGGAGCACCACTTTAATCTATGTGACAGGTACCATTTATATGCTTTATGTGAAGGTGTAATACTAAACAGCTTCCCTGCCCATTGCCTGGTAGGTGTGTGAGTGGTTCTCCATTAGTATTTTGCATCTTTGCTACCTCCCCCATATATGCATTTTTCCTGTAATGCACACTGCTGGGAATTGGTTTGTACTTGCCCTCGGTATTGGTGCATCTTGTCTCCACCAGAAGTGTGGGTGGAGACCTGCACAGTGATAGGTAACGCTTTGTTTATGCCCCCCGAAAGCTCCGGATTGGCTGACATCCTACTGGAGGCCGCACAGGATCTGAACTTTAATTTTCTTACCATCGGACTCCCCTGCATATAGCCGGCTCCGGGAGCAGCTAACAGCGCCAGCAAGGAAGACCTAGAGCCGGTCGTTTCATCTCCACCTTCCGCTGCTAGCGAATTTCCAGCCCCCACCCACATACGCCGGCAAGGAAGAGATAGCACTTCAAGTGGCAGCGACTCACCCACTGCCGCCGCTCGTGCTACTAGTGATTGCGGCAACATCCTCCGGTAGAGAGTGACAGGCAGCCCTCGACCGCAGCTGGCAGGTCAATGGGTAGAGGCAGAGCATAGTCGGGAGCTGAGATGGGAGTGTGGCTGCGATGACAGCGTCAGCTAGTACAGGACCGTGCATGCTAGGCCGACAGGAAGACTAACACTAGAGTCGGGAGCCGGCATGGGAAAAGGCGCCGGAGAAAACAGTGACAGCAGTACCAGGCAAGGCAACAGCCGACATACAAGTGTGCCCAGGCTAACACTGATCCGGGAGGCAACTTTAGAGGGTTGGCGGGGAAACTGACAGCGGGGCCAGCTACATGTGTGCATCAGCCAGTGAACACCTGGGGGCATAACCTCAATGTGAACCCGGCTACCCCATGTCTACACCCATTCTTCAGGTGGAGACACGATGTATCAGTACCCTTGCTATCTATTTATCACAAGCTGCTATGATTTTTTTATAGATTAATTTTCTTTTCACAGTTTTTTTTTACAGTCTCTGTTAAGTTCACAAGGCAATTCACTTGGAAGGGCAGTTTGGGTTTGCATCCCAGTGGTCTCAATTGCAGAAATTCCAGGGCTTGGTGGAGCCACAGTACAGTCTGTGGATAGTGGTCTGAAACTGCTGAGCTCTCTTGGGACACATCTGGTAGGAGTTTCAGCACACAGCCAAAACAGCTATGACAATGGACCCTAAGGACGCCTGCACACGGGCGGATTTCCATGCATTGCGGAATCTGAAGCGAACTTCTGCCTCCAGATTCCGCTGTAAACTGCCCATAGCATGTAATGGAAAAGTGATTTTTCCTGCACACGAGCGGAAACCAACGGCGATTTTCCGCTCAAGGAAGAAAAATCGTAGTATGCTCTATTTTTAGGCGGATTCCGTGTGGCCCTTCCGGAATGACAGCACGGCAAAAACTGTACTGCACATGTGCGCTGGCCGGACCATCCACACAGCTTAAGAAGATTCCAGACAGGTACACGGGGTCACCGGACAGGCACAGGGTCGCATTCCACTGCAGTATCTGCATGCGGAATCCGACCCGTTTGTGTGTAGGCAGCCTTATAGTCTCTTATTTCCTATCTCAGTAAAGCATGTGTGATGCCATGCTCTGGCGTCTGCATTCATTAACAGAGCATTCTGTGGCCCTCGGTGCCCATCTGTAATCATGCACAATAACATAACCATCAGAACATGCAAATACAAGTGGCTACAGCAAATTATGGCAAACGGTGCAAAACAGAATAGGACATCACTCTGCATGGTTTGTCCTAGTTACTTCACTAGAATTGCAGTCCAGTATATGATAATATTGCTTCATTGGTTCATAGTAACATAGTATTTTAAGCTGAAAAAAGATTCGGGTCCATCCAGTTTAACCTATTTTCCTGCTATGTTGATCCAGAGGAAAGCAAAAAACCCCAAAGAGAAGTCTGCGCTGGAAGATCCCGCATGCGGGGTCCAACCTACTTGTGTGCAAGTGTCCTTAAAGGGGTTGTCCCGCGGCAGCAAGTGGGTCTATACACTTCTGTATGGCCATATTAATGCACTTTGTAATGTACATTGTGCATTAATTATGAGCCATACAGAAGTTATCAAAAGTTATTCACTTACCTGTTCCGTTGCTGGCGTCCTCGTCTCCATGGTTGCCGTCTAATTTTCGCCGTCTAATGGCCAAATTAGACGCGCTTGCGCAGTCCGGGTCTTCTCCTTTTCTCAATGGGGCTCCGTGTAGCTCCGCCCCGTCACGTGCCGATTCCAGCCAATCAGGAGGCTGGAATCGGCAATGGACCGCACAGAAGCCCTGCGGTCCACCGAGGGAGAAGATGCCGGCGGCCATCTTCAGCAGGTAAGTAAGAAGTCACCGGAGCGCGGGGATTCAGGTAAGCGCTGTCCGGTGTTCTTTTTTAACCCCTGCATCGGGGTTGTCTCGCGCCGAACGGGGGGGGGGGGGGGGGGGGTTTGAGGGAAAAAAAAAACCATTTCGGCACGGGACAACCCCTTTAATCTTACAGATTTACTTTTGTTTGCTTTCTATAGCTCTTAGGACTCCTGCACACTGGCGAGAGCAATATCGGGCCGTGATTTACAGCCCGAAATCGCCCTTGCAGTGCATGTGGAACCCCAGGATGTGAGGCGTTTTCATGTGAAAAAAACCTTGCATCACTGCGGGGAATACCTTCATCCCAGCAGCGCAGGCCACATTGAAAGCAATGGGAGAACATCGTGATCTTCTGCCACTGCTGTAAGCTGCAGCAGGGGATTCCTTCATCCCTGCAGGGAGTCCCAGCATCACTGAACTCCCTGCTGCTGTCAATGTGTTCAGTGATGAGGGGACTCCCCGCTGAAATTTGTTGCTGCTGCTGCTGCCCCAATTGAAAACAAGTTGAAACCCCTTGATGAAGAAATCCCCTGCTGCAGCTGTCACAGCTGCAGCAGGGGATCGCAGTCTTCTTCCATTGCTTTTAATGCTGCTGCTGCCACCGGCCCCGTTGGAGACAATGGGCGATATCGCAAGAAGAAAGGAGATGCTATGATTTTATTTTTCCATGCAGCATGGCAGGAGTGAGATATCGCAAATGAGAATGACACCATTAAAATGAATTGGTTTCATAATCATGCATTTTCACTCCCTTTCACAACACAAGAAAATCACCGGATTTTCTCGCCAGTGTGCAGGAGCCCTTAGATGCAATACTCCTGCTCCTCCTCAGTTTAAAAAGGACACAGAAAGTTTCACAGATTGATTGAGTAAAGGCCTATTTAGATGGGATGAGTGTCGGGCAAACAATGCCCGACACTTGTTCCTGCTCATACTAGGTTGGAAGGTCTTCCAATAAGTAGCACTGTGGAGGTATTATTCCATCTCCCTTATTTGCATACTAACCAGAGGAGCATGTATGGCCTGTTGAGTCTTCTCACTCACAGTCTAGGTGCTGTCCCTAAAGGAGAAAAGATAGCGTTTCTGATCCCCATCACAGGCTTCTCACTAGCAAAGCCAGACTCCTCATGAGGGGCAAATATCCTGAAACAGCTGTCTGTACATGGAGTCTACTTTGCTTTTACTTCCCAGTCATTGTTACAAGGCTTGTATAAAGAGTCTAACTTTGGCTTGAAGGAATGCTGCCTTCCAGTAGGTGTCACTGTGTAGGTATTATTCCATGTCCTTTATTTGCATATTACCCAGAGGAGCATGAATGGCCTTTTGAGTCTCCTCACTCACCGTCTAGGTCACAGGTGTCAAACAAAAGGCCCGCGGGCTGAATTCGGCCCGCCGTCTCATTTTCTGTGGCCCACCAGCTGTGCAGTAAGTTCCCTCACTCCTCCGTGCTGCTGTCAGTAGGTGATCTTCTCCCGGCTTGTTCTGTCTAGTGCAGACAGTAATAGAGGAGTGCCGATAGCAGACTGACAACGGCCGCGGAGGAGGGAAGAAGAGTGCAGAGAGGAGAGCGACGCTGAGGAGCAGCAGCTGCAGGGTGAGAGCCAGTCAGTGCTAACCTCCTCTCACCGCCCCAAGAAGGACTGAGAGCAGCTGGTATACCTGCCAATAGGATGCAGGTAAGTATAAATATGTGTATCAGAATGCAGGAGTGTCCTTGTGTGTATATGTGGGTGTGTGTGTATATATATATATATATATATATATATATATATATATATGTGTCTGTACATATATATGTCTATTAGTGTACGTATATGTTTAGAATTGTGTGCGCCTGTGCATGTGTATGCGCAGAATGGTGTGCGTGTGTATGCGCAAAATGGTGTGCGTGTGTATGCGCAAAATGGTGTGCGTGTGTATGCGCAGAGTGTGTGCGTGTGTATGCGCAGAGTGTGTGCGTGTGTATGCGCAGAATGTGTGCGTGTGTATGCGCAGAATGTGTGCGTGTGTATGCGCAGAATGTGTGCGTGTGTATGCGCAGAATGTGTGCGTGTGTATGCACAGAATGTGTGCGTCTGTGCATGTCTATGCACAGAATGTGTGCGTCTGTGCATGTCTATGCACAGAATGTGTGCGTCTGTGCGTGTCTATGCACAGAATGTGTGCGTCTGTGCGTGTCTATGCACAGAATGTGTGCGTCTGTGCGTGTCTATGCACAGAATGTGTGCGTCTGTGCGTGTCTATGCACAGAATGTGTGCGTGTGTATGCGCAAAATGGTGTGCGTGTGTATGCGCAAAATGGTGTGCGTGTATGTATGCGCAAAATGGTGTGCGTGTGTGTATGCGCAAAATGGTGTGCGTGTGTATGCGCAAAATGGTGTGCGTGTGTATGCACAAAATGGTGTGCGTGTGTATGCGCAGAATGGTCTGCGTGTGTATGCGCAGAATGGTCTGCGTGTGTATGCGCAGAATGTGTGTATGCACAGAATGTGTGCGTCTGTGCGTGTGTATGCGCAGAATGTGTGCGTCTGTGCGTGTGTATGCGCAGAGTCTGTGCGTGTGTATGCGCAGAATGTGTGCGTCTGTGCGTGTGTATGCGCAGAATGTGTGCGTCTGTGCGTGTGTATGCGCAGAATGTGTGCGTCTGTGCGTGTGTATGCGCAGAATGTGTGCGTCTGTGCGTGTGTATGCGCAGAATGTGTGCGTCTGTGCGTGTCTATGCGCAGAATGTGTGCGTCTGTGCGTGTGTATGCGCAGAATGTGTGCGTCTGTGCGTGTGTATGCTCAGAATGTGTGCGTCTGTGCGTGTCTATGCACAGAATGTGTGCGTGTGTATGCGCAAAATGGTGTGCGTGTGTATGCGCAAAATGGTGTGCGTGTGTGTATGCGCAAAATGGTGTGCGTGTGTATGCGCAAAATGGTGTGCGTGTGTATGCGCAAAATGGTGTGCGTGTGTATGCGCAAAATGGTGTGCGTGTGTATGCGCAAAATGGTGTGCGTGTGTATGCGCAAAATGGTGTGCGTGTGTATGCGCAAAATGGTGTGCGTGTGTATGCGCAGAATGGTCTGCGTGTGTATGCGCAGAATGGTCTGCGTGTGTATGCACAGAATGTGTGCGTCTGTGCGTGTGTATGCGCAGAATGTGTGCGTCTGTGCGTGTGTATGCGCAGAATGTGTGCGTCTGTGCGTGTGTATGCGCAGAATGTGTGCGTCTGTGCGTGTGTATGCGCAGAATGTGTGCGTCTGTGCGTGTGTATGCTCAGAATGTGTGCGTCTGTGCGTGTCTATGCGCAGAATGTGTGCGTGTGTGCGTGAGTATACGCAGAATGGTGTGCGTGTGTGCGTGAGTATGCGCAGAATGGTGTGCGTGTGTGCGTGAGTATGCGCAGAATGGTGTGCGTGTGTGCGTGAGTATGCGCAGAATGGTGTGCATGTGTGCGTGAGTATGCGCAGAATGGTGTGCATGTGTGCGTTTGTATGCGCATGGTGTGCGTGTGTTCATCTGTATGCGCAGAATGGTGTGTGTCTGTGCGGGTGTATGCGCAGAATGGTGTGCATGTGTATGCGCAAAATGGTGTGCGTGTGTGCGTCTGTATGCACAGAAAGGTGTGCGTGTGCATGCACAGAATGGTCTGTGTCTGTGTGGGTGTATGCGCAGAATGGTGTGCGTGTGTGTGCGTGCAGAATGTGTGCATCTGTATGCACAGAATGGTGTGTGTCTGTGCGGGTGTATGTGCAGAATGGTGTGCGTCACTGGTCACTATGGAATGGTATCCAAGGAGGCGGCAGCATCCGCCTCCTTGGATACCATTGCATTTATTTGGGGTTTGGTTCATGACCCCACAGGTGGCTTGGCATATACAGACTAGAACCTCTGCACTGAAGTGCATGTGTTAGGTGTGCTGCGGGATTTTCCTATTTCTACTGGTCACTATGGGGGACCTTATTACCATTCGGGCCCGTGTGGGGTTCACTTTTACTTTACTGCCTTACAATTAGAATCGGCCCTTTGAAGGCAACCATAAGGCTGATGTGGCCCTCAGTGAAAATGAGTTTGACACCCCTGGTCTAGGTACTCTCCCTAAGGAGAAAGATAGCGTTTCTGTCCACTGTTCAGATACATAATTTTTAAAGGACTGCAGTTTATGGCTGCAGACAGTTTATCTTAACCACTACTGCACAAACTCCTTTTACGTTCGCCGACGGAGAGATAAAACGCCTGAATGGGCACACAAATCTAACGTTTGTGCGCCCATTCAGACAGCTCTGGACCGTTGCATATACGCCGAGACTGCAATGCCATTGGGCAGGAGGTGACAGTTTAGCCTCCCACCTCCCTTCTCTGGCAGCTGTCATAGGCTCCTATAGGAGTCTATGCAGCCGGCGGCGGCGTAAAAGCGTGCAGACGAAATGCACTATCTTGGCCGGCCCGGTACTTTTATGCTGCAGAAATACGCCCATGTGAATGAATGCATTGTAAATCAATGCATCAGGGGGGCAGTGTATATCGTCCGGCTGTGAAAATGTGGCCGATATACGCTTGTGTAAATCCAGCCTTGCAGACATCAGCATGCTGGAGCATCACACAATTTCTTGGTCCCTGTCACTATCCCCCGCCCTGGGATGTCTAGGGGTTGTCCTCCTCTGTCAGACACATGACAGGCCCAATCTAGTCCCAAATGGGTTTTAGGCTTACAGCTCCTCACTCTGTCTCTGAAGCCTCTCTCTCTGGCTTTCAGCAGGGAACTTAATGTGTCTGGAGGTCTGGAAACTTTAACTCATCTAGAAATACCTGTACAACTGTCCCTGCTGATTAGCGCTCCTTCCAGTACACAGAAGACCTGTATGTGTGTCCTTTATATATAATGCCATTAAGCGACACAGCAGGAAATGTAAAAAAAATTAAACCAGGAAGACTACTCATGACAGCGTGTGCAAGATACGCTGTCATGCGCGGTGATATGTCTACTCACTGCCAGCTCACACAGCGGTAAAATGCTGCATTATACACGCAGTGTTTTACCAAACGTTTGTGTGAGCCCGGCCTTACAGGTTTTGAAAATATGCCCCAAACATCTGAATGTTTTTACACACTACGATGTGCTCTTATGTAAACACAGCAGTACATTTTACAGACACGCTTTTAGGGCAGCTGCACATGAGCATATTGTCATGCTGTGGAAAAATCTGCAGGATAAATTGACCTGCAGTGTGGATTCTAAGGATTTTCTCTTCTTCAAATGAGAGAGTAAGGCCGCCTGCAGACGGGCGGGATTTCCGCCGCTGGAACCCTGCATAGGATTGCGTTAACAAACGCAATCCTATGCAGACGGCCGTGGTTTGGCCGTGCGAAATCTCGCGCGGCAAAGAAGCCGCGGCATGCTCGATTTCTCTGCGAGCCCCGCACAGAAACATCACTCACCTGCTGCCGGCTCCGGTCTGCGCCGGCACATGAAAGATCCGGAGCTGCGGGGCGCGGGTGAGTACGCGCTGCTCTCTGCAGGCGCTCGAATTCTCGCTGCCGGATTCGACCCGGCCGTCTGCAGGCGGCCTAAAGTAAGCAAAGAATCTGCAACATAATATCCAGCAAATCCGCATGTAACACTTCTGGATTTAGCTGCCAACTCCTTGCCGTGGAAAATATCTGCAGCAGTTACTCCATAGGGAGCTGGAGAGAAGCAGAGGGAGTGCTCCACTGATGAATTTACCACACTCACCTATATGTCAATGTTTTTTTTTAGTTATTTTTGTGCTGTTTTGGCTACTACCGTGTTTCCCCGAAAATAAGCACTACTCTGATAATAAGCCCTACTCTGATTTTCAGGGGATGGTGAGGGGGGGTTAAAATATAAGCCCTCCCCCAAAATAAGCCCTAGCTAAACCACATGAAAAAAAATAGCAATACTCACCTAGCTAGCGGCGTCATCGGCACTGCAGCAGTCCTCAGTGTTTGAACAGCACTCTCTTTCTGGTGAGGGTGCTTTGAATACCCCACCTCCAGCAAGCGAGTGCTATGATTGGATCATGAGCGCCACTGGCTCAGCCAATCAGAATCGGTGCTCAATCATTCCCAGCCATTCAGGGCCGGGTGAGTATAACCTCCCTGGAAAATAAGACACTGTGCCTCTTTTGGGGCAAAAATTTAAATAAGACAGTGTCTACTTTTCGGGGGACACACGGTAATAAAATAAACCTCAAGCTGTAATTTACTGCCCTTATATATTAAATGCACAGATCCGCTTTAGAAGCAATTTTCATAGAATGGTAGAGTTGAAAGGGACCTCAAGGATCATCTGGTCCAACCTACTGCTCGGTGCAGGATTTACTTAATCATCCCAGACAGATATTTGTCTGGCCTTTGTTTGAACACTTTCATTGAAGGAGAACTCACCACCTCCCATGGTAACTTGTTCCACTCATTGATCACCCTCACTGTCAGAAAGTTTTCTCTAATATCTACTCTGTGTCTCCTCCTATTCAGTTTCATCCCATTGCTTCTAGTTTTTCCTTGTGCAAATGAGAATAGGGCTGATCCCTCTGCACTGTGACAGCCCTTCAGATATTTGTAGACAGCTATTTAGTCTCCTATCAGCCTTCTTTTTTGCAAGCTAAACATTCCCAGATCCTTTAACCGTTCCACATAGGACATGATTTGCAGACCGCTCACCCATCTTGGTAACTCTTCTCTGTACTTTCTCCAGTTTGTCTGTCTTTTCCAAAGTGGGGAACCCAAAACTGGACACAGTATTCCAGATGAGGTCTGACTAAGGCAAAGTAGAGAGGGATAATTACCTCACGTGATCTAGACTCTATGCTTCTCTTAATACATTGCAGAATTGTGTTTGCCTTTTTGGCTGCTGCATCACATAATATTGACTCATGTTCAGTCTATGATTTATTAGTATACCCAAGTCTTTTTCACATGTGATGCTGTTTAGCCCAATTCCTCTCATTCTGTATGTGCTTTTTTGATTTTTCTTGCCCAGATATAGGACTTAGCATTTCTGCTTACTAAATACCCTTCTGTTAGTTGCTGCCCACTTTTCAAGCTTTTCTAGATCTTTTTGAATACTCTCTCTCTCTTCCCTAGTTTTAGCTATCCCTCCTAGCTTTGTGTAGTCAGCAAATTTGATCAGTTTTCCATAAAATCCCTCCTCCAGATCATTTATAAAAACGTTGAACAACACTGGGCCTAGGACAGAGCCTTGTGGTACCTCACTTGATACATTCTTCCACTTGTGCAGCCATTTATGACCACTCTCTGAGTATGATTATTCAGCCAGTTATGAATCCACCTAACAGTTGCCTTGTGAATCCCATTATTTGGTCATTTTTTCAATAAGTATGGTATGAGATACTTTGTTAAATGCTTTACTAAAGTCAAGATATACTATATCCACTGCATTTCCCTGATCACCCAGTCGGTGAGTCTGTCATAGAAGAAAATTAGATTCGTCTGGCATGACTTGTTTGCTACAAACCCATGCTGGCTGTCGTAAATTACTCTAGTGAGATCTCTCTCACTCTCCCCCCCCCCCCCCCCCCTCCCGAGCACGCTTGGACAAGAATGCAGTTACTCGAGAAGAGCGAGGCTCACTTGAGTAACTGTCTTATCCGAGCGTGCTCGATTATCTCTAGTTAGAGACAATCCAGCCAGGGAGTATTTTTGCTTGGGGTTTTCCTCCTATTCCTTGGAGCCATATACTCCCATCTAGGGATCTCTCCATAGGGGAAGATTGTGGAGGATGGATTCCCCAACTGTGATACTTATATGTTGTCTGTTTTACTTGTTAGTTTGTAGCTCTTAGTTTTAATTTGATATCAGTGAAGCTTAGATTTTAGGGCACTTGTCTATTATCGATCATACGAGCGAATGACATCACTGCGACCTCGTTCGCTCGTGCTCTCTGTTTAGACAGGCAGATTCATCGTTAGCTCGTTCAAACGAGAATCATTCAGTCTATGTAAACGGAATGATAAGTGAAGGAGACGATGGTGGCGTATATACCTGCAAAAATGAATGAAAAGCGAATGAATATCGCTTGTCGTCCAGTCGTCGGCTCGCGTTTAGACTGAACGATTTTCGTTCACTTTCGCTTGTTTGACCGATAATCGTTCCGCCTGTAAGCACTTTTACGTCGTGGAACTAGGCTGTCATAAATTTGACTACCTGGAGAGGGACGTCCTGGCTGGGGGGGTTTATACATCCAGCCCCAGCATGGCTGATAGGCTGCAGCCGCCTGAGAGAAGAAGACAAGGAGAGGCTCAGCTGACGCCAGGCCCTGGAGCGAGGGCCAACATGATGGTGGCATCACACGACCATATTTGCGCATGTTTATGTGTACGTAAAATCTAGGCATAATAGAACCCATTAACGTCAATGTATTTGTTTCAATGAGTGCATTTTGCACGAGGATTTTGCGTACTTGGACAAAAGTAGGAACTGTTGTATTTTCCTGTGTTTTGTGCAGCAAAGTCCCCCAGAGAAGTCTATGGGAGGAGCGCAAATACGCAAGAGGGAGCGTGAAACACTGCGTAAATCACGGGGAATACAACACATCTGGAGCTTATAAAGCTAAATAGCTTTTTAATCAATGGAGGGGTGTGTCGCGTGACCTGGCCCTGCGTGCGCACAAAGTACAGAACTACATGCAAACACGAGCGCAAATATACCTCATGCAACCTCATTCACTGCAATAAGCTGCGCTGCGTCGAGTGTTTTTCTGCATATGGTCGTGTGAAGAAGCCCTAAGGCCTGCCTCACACGGCCAAAAGTATAAAGCTCAGCGTGGAGCCGGCTGTGACCCTGCGTATGGCGGCAAAATCCTACTGCACATGACTGCGTACTCACGCACCTCGCCATGCGCAGCACACCTGTTTCTTTTTATATTCCCCTTAGCAAAGACATGTGTATACCCGCCGCCCGTATGCATGTAATTGTATATACATACGCGTATATGTGCGTGGCCATAGAGAACAATGGGCTCTAACTCACGTATAATAGGCCATGCCGCGCTCTTTTTTTGCGCTTGCGTAGTACGCAGTTCCTTCTGCTAATGTGAGCGTAGGCGATGTAAGTTATGGCGAGTTACCGCGTATCGCACAGCGTACAAAGTCTACGTAATACGCTGTAAACATACGGACGTGTGACTAGCCCTGAGACAGGCTGTGAGGTAACAGCTATCGCAGGACCCTCAGCCACCAGCCATGGCTTCTTCATCTGCCCCAATAGGGCCACCAGCTGCTTCCCCACAGAATGGGGGCCGCTGCCGCAGTGTGTAAACGGCCATGAGAAGGGGACTGTAGCCGTCTGTCGGGACATGTATTCTGTAGACGGCCCCTGTCGTGACATCCTCCAGGCTGGTGACAGAGCAGAGCCCTCCTCCTCCTCGGCTGCCTCACTCCCCGCCTCAGTGCTACAGTCTCGGATTACTCCGGTGATGCCGCAGGGAGCCGGGCTGCTGACAGGAGGATGCGGCGCTCATCACTGGCGGGAAACACGGTGAGCCGGGGGACACCTGAGGGGAGACGGGAGGATGAGCTGTGGTATAGCGTGTATATCCCGACAGACTGCTGTGTGTGTATATATATGTGTGTATGGGGGCCGGGAGGACATGTCAGCCGTACGGCACGGGGGGAACATGTCTGCCTAGTCAGCATGCAGCCCGGACTAGTTGTTGTACTTGGTTACCAAGGAGCAGGACTGTCAGCCACAACACAAGGCTGCCTGAGGAGAGGAGGCTGCAGAGGGAAGCCCTGCATGGAGGTGAGGGGGTATGAGGGCTGGCATTGAGGTGAGAGGGATATGAGGGCTGGCATGGAGGTGAGGGGCTATAAGGGCTGGCATGGAGGTGAGGGGCTATAAGGGCTGGCATGAAGGTGAGAGGGGTATGAGGGCTGGCATGGAGGTGAGGGGGCTATGAGGGCTGGCATGGAGGTGAGGGGGCTATGAGGGCTGGCATGGAGGTGAGGGGGCTATGAGGGCTGGCATGGGGGTGAGGGGGCTATGAGGGCTGGCATGGGGGTGAGGGGGCTATGAGGGCTGGCATGGAGGTGAGGGGGCTATGAGGGCTGGCATGGGGGTGAGGGGGCTATGAGGGCTGGCATGGGGGTGAGGGGGCTATGAGGGCTGGCATGGAGGTGAGGGGGCTATGAGGGCTGGCATGGAGGTGAGGGGGCTATGAGGGCTGGCATGGAAGTGAGGGGGCATGAGGGCTGGCATGGAAGTGAGGGGGCATGAGGGCTGGCATGGAAGTGAGGGGGGCATGAGGGCTGGCATGGAAGTGAGGGGGGCATGAGGGCTGGCATGGAGGTGAGGGGGGTAGGAGGGCTGGCGTGGAGATGAGGGACTATAAGGGCTGGCGTGGAGATGAGGGACTATAAGAGCTGGCATGTAGGTGAGGGGGTATGAGGGCTGGCGTGGAGCTGAAGGGAGTATGAGGGCTGGCGTGGAATTAGATCAACAATTTAGGGACATATGAAGTAAATCTGCTGTAATCTGCCCCTCAGGGTCCTGTAATGTCAGGAAGCCACAGGGCTGTCCGTGTTTTAATGTTATACGACCCTGTTATATATGTTGAGTATATGGCCGAGCTTACACGTCTGTGCATGCCGCTCACCAGCACACAGTGACATTCGTACTTGCTGCGCCCGCCAATCCCCACGCACATGTAATACGCGACCAGATAGAACATCGCAGATGTGAGCGATCCGATACAAATCAATGGGCTAACGACATCGCGAGCTGCATATAGGAGAAGTGCGCATGCGCAATAATAATACACCCGTGTGAGGCCGGGCTTTGTTTGTAGGGCATCGGTCCACATGTTAGACTGTAGTACTTCCCTGGACTGGTACGATTGCCCATTGCTAGTATGTTTACAAGTTGGTGATGAACTTACAAGAAATATTCCACGTAAATATCGTATTCTGTGATTTGTTTCTCCACACATGAAATATGACCGGCCGCAGTCGCGTCTTACCGGAGGCCGGAGCCTAAAACCTCCATTTTCCTGTATTTAGAATAAAAATTAGAAAAAACAAACACCAAGACAGGCTCCACACGGGCGTTGCGATTTTGCTGTGAGAAAATCGCGACAAAAATCGCATCTTTATTTACGGCGATTTGTCAGCGTCAGCGATGCTTTTTTTGGAGAATAATCGTGCATCGCTGCTGCCCACAATAAAGTCGTGTGACAAATTTGCACAATTTTTTTAGCACATAAATCAATGGGATTTTGTAATGTTAAAATTGCATCGCGATGTGATAAAAAGAAGCCTCCTTGGGAATACATGGGAGATAAAAAAATCGCACATTGCAGAAAGATAGAGCAAGCCAAGATTTTTTATCCCTTCAACATCACATCAGTGAAAATATCGCAGATGGGAATGAAACCGTTGTAAGGGCTCTTGCACACTGGCGAGAGCATTTTTGGGCCGTGATACACGCCCCGATATTGCTGTCGCAATTCTTCTGAATAGCCCTGGATGCGATGCGTTTCCGCAGGGAAACAGCCTGCCATCCCAGCAGGGCTGAAGGAATCTCCTGCTGTGGCTGTCACAGCCATGGCAGGTGATTGCAATCTCCCATTGATGTCAATGGGCTGGCGGCAGAAGATAGGCTGGGAGAATATCGCTGAAGGAATTCCCTGCTGCAGCTGTCACAGCAGTGGCAGGGGTTCCTTCATCCCCGCGGGGAGTCCCATCATCACTGAACACTGTGATGGAGGATTGTGATCTTCTCCTATTGCTTTCAACGGGGCCTGCGCTGCTGCCGCCCCATTGAAAACAATGTAAGATATCGCTAAAACATTGGACATCCTGCGATTTGTTTCCCACATCACATCGCAGTGCGGTGCCATGCAGGGAAACATCTCAGGTGTGAATGAACCCATTTTTGTGTCTCGCAACGCACAAATGTCGCACGATATTCTCACCAGTGTGAAGGCGCTCATAATAATTGGTTTCATATCCAGCTTTTTTACTGACTATTGCAGCAGGCGAAAACGCACGATTTTCTCGCTGGCGTGGAGCCAGCCTAAGACATATTTGGTATCACCACGTCCGAAAAATTCAGATCTATCTAAATAGCACACGATTTGTGGCACACAGTGCAAGTTTTCCGGAACAAACGCCACAATTGCGCTTCTTTGTTCGCGTTGTCTCAAGAAAAAATTTAATAGAAAGCGATCAAAAAATCTTACGTGCTCCAAAGTGTTTCCAATAGAAACCACAAGTCATCCTGCAAAACAAGCTGTCATACAACCGCATCGGCGGAAAGATAGAAGGGTTATTGCGGTCAGAAGATAAAAATATAAAATATATTTTAAAAATATGTTCTGTAGTAAGGCCGCCTGCAGACGGGCGGAAATTCCGCGGCGGGATTTCCGCCGCTGGAGGCTGCCATAGGATTGCATTAACAAATGCAATCCTATGCAGATGGCCGCGGTTTGGCCGCGCGAAATCTCGCGTGGCAAACAAACCGCGGCATGCCCTATTTCTGTGCGAGCCCTGCACAGAAACTTCACTCACTGGCCGCTGGCTCCGCTCTGCGCATGCGCCAGCTGCCCAGCAGCCGTCACATGAAAGAGCCAGGGCTGCGGGAAAGGTGAGTGCCCGCGCTCGGGTCGGGTCCCGCTGCGAGAATTCTCTAAGCCGGAACCGACCTGGCTGTCTGCAGGCGGCCTATAGCAAAAAAAAAAAAGTAAACAAATTTGTTGTTGTAATCGTGCTGACCAATGGAATGTCATGTTTGGCGCAGTGTTACACCATAAAAACAAGACCTCCCTAAAGGTGGCAGAATTGCGTGTTGTATATTGTACAATAACCCCTTAGTGACCAAGCTTTTTTACAACGCACAAACTGCAACAAAAATCACATGATAACTTTGTATGATAACTCAGTATGATTACTGCGATATTAAACTCATATAGTTTTTTTTTTTACTGTACTACTTGTATTTTTTTCAAAGATATTTAATTAAAAAAAAAAAAAAATTCTGTCGCCATGTTCTGTGTGCAAAACCTTTTTTATTTTTCCATTGACATAGTTGTAAGAGGGCTTATTTTTGCAGGACATCCTGTAGTTTGCGTTGGTACCATTTTGAAACACATACGACTTTTTGATCGCTTGTTATTGCATTTTCTCTTGGAGACAGGGTGACCAAAAAAGCGTATTTTTGGCCTGCTTTATTTTTTTTTCTGACAACGTTCATCGTGCGGGGTAAATCACCTTGCGCTTAGAACACGATTATTGCTCAAAAGATTTTTTGAGTGGTAATTGTGTCTAAACTAGCCTATACTGTGATCGGGCAGGCAGTCTATCAAGCCACTAGTGACAGCCCTGGGGCCTTTCAGAAGGCGTCTGGCAGTCATGACACCTGCACAGCTCCCTGCGATCTCATCATCGTTCGGGCATTTAAAGGTTTCACAACTCCGATGAGCCGCGCATCTTATCGGAGACTTTGTCGCCGGGTGTCGGCTGTAAGAAACAGCCGGTGCCCGCGATGTAGGGGGGGAGATCGCCACACTATCCCTCTCCATACATATCCCGATGCTGAAGTCTGTCAAAGGCGTATCTGCGGTCGTTAAGGAGTTAAATAATACCATTGAAAAATACAGCTCGTGCCGCAAAAAAACAAGCCCTCAATATTGGCGGAAAAATAAAAGTTTTTTTGAAAGCTGGATGAGAAACCAAAAATTGAAAATAAAGAAAAGGGCTGCATCCTTAAAAGGGTTGTCTAAGGTAAGGAAACCCATGTTACTGGGTCCCCATCTGTTAATATAACAAATCAGCAATTGCTCACCTCTCTCTACTGCAGGCTCATCCCCCGCTGCCAACTCCGGTCTCTACTGCCTTTGTTTACAGTCTGCTGTGATGTTCTGTAAACCTGCTGTAGCAGCCAATGACAGTGCTCCGTCACGATCGCTGAGCGCTGTCATTGGCTGACGCCTATGTGCGCAAAAAAAAAGCGTTCCACGGATCTGCCAAATGCGCGTGACTGAAGCTCCATGCAGGACTGCGATGCTATCCCATTGCTTTCAATAGGGCCGGTGCTGCTGCCGCCCCATTGAAAACAATGGGATGAAGGCAACCCCCGCATGGATTTTTGGGGAAGGACTTGAAATATATGCCTTTCCCTGAAAATAAGCTCTAGCTACTTGAAAAACTATATATACATCACCTCTTCGGTGCTGTGCAGCTCCGGCACGTCTTCTCCCTGGCGCCCCGACACTCTTCTGAAGCATTTTCTCCTGGCTGGGAAATTAAAAATCTCCTCCTCCTGAAAGTGCTGGGTCTGATTGGCTGAGGGCTGTAACCAATCACAGGCAGCACTCAGCCATTCAGCAGTGGGATGGCATTGCGGTCCGCTGCCACAGCAGTGAAAGGGGTTTCTTTCGTCCCCGCGAGGAGTCCCATCATTACTGAACACTGTGACAGTGCTGTGACTTCGGTGATGAGGGGACTCCCTGCAGGGATTCTTTACACGCAGCACGGACCTTAACGGTGCACGCTTGTCCTATCTATTGCAGGTGCGAGTATCTTGTGCCTGTAAAAAGCGGACTTGTGAACACTTCATAGGAAAGCAATGGTTCTAATAGACGCGCTTTTTTTTTTTTTGCACACATTGACGCGTGCAAAAAAACACTCGTCTGACCTCCGACTTAGGGCTTATTTACACGAGCGTATATCGGTCGGAATTTTCACGGACGGCTGTTATACGCTACCATGTGATGCACGGGCTTGGCGTATATGCCGTCGGATGGAGGAAGACAGCTTAGCTCTGCTAAGCTGTCCCCCCTCACCGACTCATCTCCTCTTCTCTCCTCCCCTCCAACTATTTGCAATGGGAGGGGGTGGAGCTAAGCTCCTGACCCCCCTACCCTGTCCTTGTCCACAGCGAGCAATGGGAGGGGGCGGGGCAGAGCCAATGCATCAGATGGTAGTGTATATATACGCTCGTGTGAATAAGCCCTTAAGGACCAGACACTTTTTAGTGATTTTACCCATGTGGTGGTTTAACTGTCCCATTTTTTTTTTCCTTTAGCTGCCAAAATTATTTTTGCTGCGTTATTTTTTTGTGTCATATAGGGCTATTTTTTAAATATCTTTTTCACTGACTTTTTTTCCCCGTTTTTTAGTTTTATTGCGAGTAAAAAGTAAAAAAAAAAAAGATTTTTCTAACATTTATAGCTAGTTTTTTAACTAGTATATTTACGCTAAAATAAAGTATAGGAATGGGTTCCTCATTTTGTTTCAGACGATTCGATATATAATATGTATGGTTTTAGATTACAGAATGCATATGGCGATGGTTTTGGGTTATTTTCTTTTTAATATATATTTTTTTTGTTTTCTGCAATTTTGTTTTACTTATTTATGTAACTTTTTTCTATTTGACACTTTTCCACTGTAGCTGGGGCATCCATAGGAGCCCTGTTTATAGGGGAAACCTCCCCCTGTAGTGACAGTAGTCACTAACAGAGCTGATCAGGATCTCCTAGGACCCTGCAGCTGTGCTGTAACAGGGGAATCCCGGCAGTCATGTGATCGCCGGGTCTCGTAGTAGAAAAAACACTTCCACTTCTTAGTACATAGCGCTCATTGAGCGCTATCTACTCGGGAAAGAAGAAAGCAGTAGGGGTTAAAAAACCACTCCTGCCTTCTCCTTCAGGTTCTGAGCTGTGAATAACAGTTGACAACCCAACCTGCATTTGATTGATTGCAGGAGCAGGTGCTTTAATCCCCCACCGTATTTTTACTATCGCCCGGGACCAAGTAAATTTACAGTGCTTGGTCCTTAATAGGTTAAGGCGTGGGAGTCCCAGCGACAGGGGTTTCCTTATCTAGGACAACCCTTCTAAAGGGTTAATCTGCCTATTTATTTTATAAACTTTAGGATATAAACAGTTACTGACAGATTGTTGGCAAGCAATTGTTTGCACAAAAGAAGATATCCAATTATGGCCCAATGCACACGGCCAGATTTGCATTGCGGAATCTAGAGCGGGCGTCCGCCTCCGGATTCCGCTGCAAATACCTGCCATAAGCATGTAATGTAAAAGCGGGTTTTCATGCCCACGAGCCGAAATCAATTGCAATTTTCCGCTCGCAGAGGGAAAATTGCAGCATGCTCTGTTTTGAGTTGGATTCTGTGTGCACGGCTTCCATTGAAGTCGATGGAAGCCGTCTGACCTGTGACCCTTCCGCAATCATTGTGGAAAGGCAGCGGGATCCGTGTTATCACCTAGCAATAGTGCAGCATTATCTGCACTTTGCATGTGTGCCCTTGTGCTGGCCAGCACATCGGCAGCACAAAAAAAAAGAATTTGGACAGGTACGCAGGGGTCCCTGGCCGGGTACAGGGTCGAATTCCGCTGCAGGATCCTGCATGCGAAATTCGACCCGGCCGCGTGCATTCAGCCTAAGGGCTTATTCACATAGATGTATATGGGCCGTGTTTTCACACCAGGCCAATATATGCTGTCCCTCTCTGCAAGGGAAGGAGGCGGGATGGCGTGGGAGCTAGTGTGATGAGCTCCCTCCCCCTGCCACTGTTTGCAATGGGACGGACGGGGCAGAGCTAGGCCCTGGCCCTCCTATTGCAAACTGTCGTGAGGGTTGAAGAGGTAGTGGAAGCTCAGCACACTAGCTCCCACCCCATGCTGCACTCGCAGAGCTCAGATGATATTGTATTTAGATGGCGTATTTAGACGGCGATGTTAGCGTTTGTGGAGAGGTGGCTGCCAAGGTAACGGAAATGGGCAGTACTTTCCAATGTTACACCATTTAGCTGCATTTCTGGCATTGCAGAAGGATTATCTGGTGCCTGCTGATAGAGCACTTTGGTTTTCTCAATGTTCAGTGAGAGGCCAAGCTATTCGTTTTGTTCCCTGCATTTTTCTTGGATCTGTCGTGCTGTGAAGATCATACCCACTGTTCGTTTGGAAGGGCGTAAGCCGTTCTGGGAGGATGTCTTCCGAAATGGGTAGAAGTCAGACGATTTGCAGGAACGCTTGCAAGGATTTTCACAGCGGACGTTAGAATGGAGATACCTTTTTGAAAAGGGTGATGATAGTGGCGTCCTTAAAGTCCACCACATTTTCAATCAGCTGGTGGAGTTGTGTCAGCTCAGGTCCAGCTTCTTTAAAGATTTAAACAGGGATCCCATTAGGTCCACTGGCTTTGTTTCTTTTTTTAATTGGCTAATGGCTTTGCTGACTTCCTCCAAGCTAGGCAGTGCTGCAAGCTCTTCCCTGACTTGCTGTTGCGGGATTTGCAAGACAGCCTCTTCAGGCACATTAGAATTGTGGTTAAGGAGGTTATGGTAGTGCTCTTTTCAATGTAGTGCAATTGATTTTTTTTGGTCCTTTAGTAGTTTGGTTCTATTTAATGAACATAGAGGGTGTATGCCATGATTTGTTGGGCCACAGATGATGTGATATAGGGACTAGTAGGCTGTCAGCCATTTTCTTGCATGTCAGGCCTTAGACCTACCTCAGCTTCCATTTGGTAACTGGGGTATAATTCCATTCAGATCTGTAGCCTTTTGAATATTCGCATTTAGAAAGGCAACTGGTGTCCCCTTACCCTGGACCAAAACTGTGATGTAAATAACCCCCTTCCTTTCTTCTTTCTCACCTGTCCCTGTGTTTTAGAATTAGCATGAGGATACCAAATTGTGTGACCATTTACTTGTTAATGAAGTCTAATGAAAATCATTCACATAGGAGGTGGTTTCTCACAGATGCTCCAAGATTTAAATTAGGGAAAAATCTTTTAATAAGTATTATTGGAAGTGTGAAGGTCATAGCCCTATATGAATCATATTTCCGTAATCGGACGGCCCAGCTGAATAAAACACATTTAAACTCATTGAGGTGCGGGCCCCTAAATGGCGTATCTACGTACCTGGTTTTAATTTACGTGTCATGTTTGGTATCGCTGAATAGATAAAATCATGACCAGAAATATGCCAGGTATATATTTCCAATCAGAGGATCTCCTGCGGAGATGTTGCCAAAATGGGAAATTATGGTTTTTCACCTGTACGCACGCATCTCCCCCCCCCTGTCCCATTTGTGACAAATTGGAGATAGAGGCGGATCGATCGGGATCCCGCTCTCTCACCCTATTAGATGGCCTTTGTGGCTTTAAAGAAACCCTGTGCATCATGGATATCTGCAAAATATTGGATTTCCTGAGCCTTTATCGTCCACCAGATGTTCTTGAGTTCTCTGGTCCTTCTTTGGATCTCAACTTTTGCACTAGTGTAGATCTTTTTCCTAGCAACATAGTTAGTGTCTCTTTGTGATATTTGGAAGGCTTTCCTTTTCTTATTGATCAGTTGTTGGATCTTGTCATTTTCATCAAACCAGTCTTGATGTTTCTTAGTTTAGTAACCAATGATTTCTTCACAGGCTGTAATATTAGTGTCCTTCAGTTTATTCCAATGTTCCTCAACATTTTCAGGGCGTTCATGTGATGAGATCCGCAGGGTGCCTCAGAGCTGGAATGGCTGATTGCCTATCAAGCTGTGTCTGTGGAGTGGCTTGATAGATTGCCTGTCCGATTGCTGTATAATGGAATACTATGGTATTACATCGTACTGCAGGAGTGATGAAACCATCGCAAGTTCTTGTCCGCTATGGAGACTAAAAAAAAAGTAAAAAAATCAGTTGAAAAAAGGTATTAAAAGAAAAACATGGAAAAAAAGTAAAAGAAAAACCTTTTGCCATATTTGTAAAACAATCTAAATAAAAAACATGTTTGGCATTGCAGCATCCATAAAAGTCTGATCTATTAATGCATTATTTATCCCGCACGGTGGACGTCAGAAAAAAACGGCAGAATTGTGCTTTTTTTTTTTGGCCACACGGTCTCTAAGAAAAAATGTAATAAAAAGTGATCAGAAAGTCATATGTACTAATAAAAACGACAGGACGTCCCGCAAAAAATGAGCCCTCGCACCACTATATTTGACAGAGAAATAAAAAAGTTACAGCGGTCAAAAGATGGCGACAGAAAATAATTTTTACTTTGTTCCAAACATTTTTTAAAAGTAGTACAGCAAACAAAACTATATAAATTTGGTATCATAGTAATCGTACTGATCCACAGGATTAAGTTGTCATGTGATTTTTGCTGCAGTGTGTACACCGTAGAAACAAGACCTCCCCCAAAGATAGAGGAATTTCATTTTTTGTTTTTTAGTGCATTATATGGTATATTAAATGGTTCCATTGAAAAATATAACTCGTCTCGCAAAAAAACAACAAGACCAAAGACAGCTACGTTCATGGATAAATAAATGTTATGATTTTTTTTTAAAGTGGGGAGGAAAGATTGAAAATGGAGAAAAAAGGTCAGGTCCTTGAGGGCTGAAATAAGGGGTTAAATATATGAGACATACAACATTTACCTAATAAATCGCATCTCCCAGCCTGAGCACAGCGCACGTGCCTGTACATTTTATTCTGAAGTGGTTGAGCAATTCTCAAGCCATTGAGCTGGATCAGATGAAAGAAATAGATCTGCTTGTTATACTTCATACAGCCAAATTTGTGAGATGTCAAAATGATAGCTTAGCAGTCTTTGCTATTACATAATGCAAAAAGACCTTTGATTTAAGCATGATTGACATTAATAAGTCCTACCTCAGTTTTCATCTTTCAGAGGTTGCATTGTATTATTCATCCTTATTTCCAGCATAGTCACTACAGTTAGTCGTGTTAATGAAAGGGATCAAATGACATTATTTGTACTTGTCTTCGCATGAAGCCTCTATATTTGTCAAAAAAAGTGAAAAGTGTTCAGGCCACGTTTTTTTTTCACTAGAGACCTACAAATGGGCTCCTTCAGTTTCAAGGGGATTTTCAATGGCATCAATTGACTTCTTTTGGCCACATTTCCAATAGAAGAATTGTTCTGAGCGAATAGAAATGGTCTATATTTTTGTATGCTCAGTTAAAAGAAGGGAAGCCTAATAGAGAAGCTCTGCACCGTGGAGTTGACACCTAATAGAGAAGCTCTGCACTGTGGAGTTGACACCTAATAGAGAAGCTCTGCACCGTGGAGTTGACACGCTAGAAAGGTTTTGGCCAGCAAAATTTGTATCAATGCTAGATGTCCTTGTAGTGACGAAGCAAGTGTCTAAATATTTAACGATACCGGCAAAGTAGTTTTTCTAAAACGAACGCCAGAAGCCTGAATATAGATGAGCTTGTGTAACTCTGTGTAGCTTCTCAGAGCAGCGGCAAATATTACAGTCTAAATACTTATGGCGTATCGATAGGACAGCGCAAACTAACGGATGCCACCACTGTAAAAAATATCACACAGAACTAAGACCCAGTGGCCATGGCGGGCTCTGTCCACCACAAGTGGTGAGAATAGTTTAGCAACTCTTACGACAGTTCCTGAAACGTTATGTGTCTTCTCATTGAGGAAAGAGAAGTATGAAGTAAGAATTCCTTTGGTTCTGTTTTTTTTACTACCGTAATACCAGCTTGCCTTCATTCCCATTATAACTCTGCTATATTATGTTTTAATGACATGACACAACTTCTTTGTAAAATTGAATAAACCCCACTGGGAGATTTGCAATTAGGTGCCCTCTGAACATGTTCTGCACTTTGTTCTGTGTACAATTGTTCTTTTCAAGACTCTGAAGGATTATCTTCATTATTAAAATAAACTTTAATGTAACGCTGGCAAACAAAGCAGACGCAGCGCATTGATTCTGAGTGATTACTATTATTTGTATCATCCAGTGTACATTTATAACCAAAAAGTCATTCTGTTCAATACTACTCTCCCTAATAGAATATATCTAGGAGTGTAGCCAAGTGACACCACTGGATTTCCTTTATTCATTATCATTTTTTTTGTTCCATGTAGTCCTCTTACAAATTCAATTGAAGGGATTGAAGATAACCTCTTACAAGGGTTGTCTCATGAAGACAATCCCTTTTTTAAATAGAATTCATCCCAGTGATCAGCAAATCACTACAGGTCTCTGCAGAGGCCACTACAGGCCAAATGTAGTACTACATTGTGGCCATCCAAATATATGTTTGATTTTGTAATATGCAGGCAAGCCAGTATTAATGATGCGTCTTAGGGCTCTCTTACATGAACGTTTTCTGTGCGCGAGCATGCAGCAGGTACACAATGAAATGTGTACTGGCTATGTGCCGACAATCCCCATGCACCATCTTGGCGTGTAAGAGGCTCAATTGAAAGACTGTAAGATCTGTACCACGTATGATGCACGCAAAACCTGCATGCATTATGCGCGGTAAAATACGTTGATGTGAGAGAGTCCTTAGGGCTTAAACAGACAGGCATATATGCAGATACGAGTATTTGCACATGAACAAATCAAATTTTAATTTTTTTTTTAGAATTTAAATTTCACGCAATTGCGTGCGGTTAAAAAAAATAAATCTGAAAGCTAAGTCTTTTTTAGTTTTTCTACGTGCAAGAAAGATAGGGCAAGGCCTATCTTTTATCGCGCTAGAGTCCCACAAGTCAAAACGAAACCATTGAAATCAATAGTTTTGTTTCATCATGTTTTGCTGTCGTGAGTATGATGTCCGCAAAGCATGACAAAATCACGGTCATTGTTACGTGTGCTGCTGAGACATGTTGTACTATTGTGTTTCCAGCAGCACAGCACTCTCAGGGTTAATGATTGAGCTGGCTGGGTGTGGTACTGTATGCTAGCCAATCCCCTGGATCTGTGCTCACATATAAACCCAGCTCCTCGTCAGTCTGTATGGCCCCCTCAGGTGAGTAGTCATGAATGCTTGTCTGGTGAGGTTTGCAGTGTTATCTGGCGGTCCTTCCCCTCGTACGGTGGGTTTGGTGGCGCCATACAACTTTGGTGGCATGCATGTTGTGTCTGTATTCCTGTTCTGGTGTCCGTTTTGTGGCAAGGTGCGCCCTGCGGATGTAATTTGCTGTAGACCCCTGTGCGGGAGGTACCAGGGTGTACTTCCTTCTCCTGCTGACAGGCTGGCGTCCGCATCAGGCCCGTAGTGATAAGTCCTGGTCACGCTATGTCAGTAGGGAGGGTAGCCATCTTTCCCTCTGGATTGTGCATATTCTATGCAGGCTACTGTTCGGTGGCCTTTTGGTATAAGGCGCAGTGGTCCTGCTTAGTTATTCCCTTACTCTCTCCCATTTTGTCATCTTTGCCTTGGTATCAGGTCCTTTTTAGATAAATCCTGTACACGTGCGTGGTTTGGAGGAGTTGCATAATTTTTTTTGGTTATACTTAAAGGGTCCAGAGGCCCCCTTTTTTTTTAAAGGGGAGGTACTGTTACGTGTGCTGCTGAGACATGTTGTACTATTGTGATTCCAGCAGCACAGCACTCTCAGGGTTAATGATTGAGCTGGCTGGGTGTGGTACTTTCTGCTAGCCAATCCCCTGGGTCTGTGCTCACATATAAACCCAGCTCCTGGTCAGTCTGTATGGCCCCTCAGGTGAGTAGTCATGAATGCTTGTCTGAGGTTTGCAGTGTGACTTGGTTCATGTACGTTTAAATTCTGTCAGTTTTGTGTTAGCTTGCTGTGTGTCCTGCAATCTGTGTAATGTCCTGTTGCAGCGTGAGGTGTGAACGCTGTCCGGTTCTGCTGGACTCCTGGTTAGTGTAGGGACTAGCAGTATAACCAGGAGCCGTGAAGTGGCCTGCTAGCTTTCAACATCTTGTACAAAATGTCAACCAATACCTGGTATTTATATTCAACTTCCAATCTGTTACTAGTGGTTGCATGTTGTATGCAGTGTATTCTGGGTCTGTCATGTGGCATGTAAATGCATCCTGTTCTGGTGCGTGGCTCCTAGGATCAGCTAGGGCCCAGATCCGAAGACCGCTGGGCTGCCCTTATTGGGGCAATGTCCCCGCTCAGGTAGGGCCACTCTCATTCCCCTCGTAGCACAGGGTCAGTTGCCTGAAACCGGTGTGAGCCCCGTGTGACCCTGGTGATACCCGTGTGCGTCCGCTTTGGTCACGATCGTGTGGGTCCCGTGCTTTGCCTGCCCACACGATCGTAACAGTCATGTGTTAAAGCCTATTAAGCGACTTGGGACGGACGTATTTGCGCAGCACATTTCACGTGTGTATTTAGCAGAGAATAGAACCAATTGATGTTAATCTGTTTATTCATATTAACGATTTTTTTTGCATGTTATTTCGGTTGCACTCAAAAAAGTATTACCTGCTCTATTTTCCTGTATATTTGCACACAAAAGCGCCCCATAGAAGTCTCTGGGAGGTGCGCACCAAAAACACAAGAAGATGAGTGAAATACTGTGCAAAACCATGGGGAAAAGAACACATCTGGACCCCAATAGGACCTTTTAAATCAGGGCGGAGGCTCACCCTTGTAATGCCTATATTCCTTAATAGCACACACATAGGAAAACTGTGAAACTGTTACTGTAAATGTATTCTATACATAAGTACATATAAGCATATACCCATAGTATGTGAGCACACCACAACAAAACAATATATTATAAAGGTAGTAGTCTGGATAAAAAAATGACATTGAAATGTGCTCCGCGTTGTGTAAAAACGTCAGTCCTACTCCCCTAACTCACTGCCCTGCAGCTGCCGCTCCTGGGGTACCTGGTCCCCCACTGCACTCTGCGAACTCCAGCAATGATCTGCTGTGATGCTCCTATTACTGCTGCTAATAATAATACTGGTGCCTAGTTACATAATAGTATATGTGCTCATAGTATTTTTGTTACTAGATAAAACCAAATGAAAAATATTACGATACTGACTGCTTATGGGGGACTTTATATGGGGGCATTTCACCAGTTGTTGTGTATGCAAATACTAGTAATTAGCAGTTAATTATAATACCAGTGTTTCTGGTGGCTCAGTGTGCCACACAGCTGTCCTGCATGGTACATCCATTATGATTCAGACATCACACACAGCTCTACTACATCCATCGTGACGTCGCACATCACACACACACACACAGCTGTACTATATGCATCTTGATTCCCACATGACACAAACAGCTCTGCTACATCCATGCTGATCCATCCTGATTCCCACACATGACACACACAGAGCTCCTGGATGCAGTGATCAGCCCCTGGTCATGTGATCATTGACTTCACCCACTCACAAGTTCTAGTAGCTGCTTTTGGCTTATCCAGTATACTGTACTTTCTACCAAACTCCAGAATGGCTCCTTCCACAGTGGTGATGTCACCGCAGGTCCTTCAGCCCACTGGATCTCTGTGGTGGCGGTAGATCGGTGTCTCCTAACAGGACCGCTGAGTTGTCTGAGATAACGGCTCAGTTGTATTCTCATTTTGTTGTTTTTGTCGTCCCCTTCCAAGAGCCCTAACTTTGTTCTTCTGTCGGTTAGGCTCTGTATCTTATATACACTGTAGGACCTGTGATGATATCACCAGGGGCCACACATACATTCATACATACATGCATACATACAAACGGACAAGTGGTCGTTAGTAGTTTGATAGTACACTGCAGCAACCATCAGAACCATGGATATTTTTTTTGTGACATTTTTGCTAATAAGAGAGTGGGTCTTTCCCCATAGTATACAATCTTTCTTGAGAAGAATAGATTTGGTGTGGCTTTATTTAATGGTCGAAGCACCACTGAAGCCCCAAACTTCCAATCTCAACTTCTTAATTCAAATACCAAATAGCTCATGGATAAGTACAAATGTTCACTAACTTTATTTTCCTGATCTGTGTTGAATCTAGAGTGACAACCCTCTCCCTATACACAAACAGGGAGAAATCCATAACTTGGAGCCTTGCTTGGAATGAGTCGTCCAAGTATGTTATTTTGAAACGCTGCAGTGATGCAGAATCAGACATACGTGACAGCACTGTATATATATATATACCTGTCCGTGCAGCATTAACCTGCTGGCAGGTTCACTTTAATCAAACGTACACGTTTCTGACTTGCTGCAGTAAAGCTGTATACTACACATAAGTCACATTACGTAAAACAAAGCACAATGTTAAATGCAGCTTTTTAGTCCAGTAATTACTGTTTTGTTAAGTCTCCCTATTATTCTAGCTGTGCGATTTTGTGTCTATTTGCCAAGGCTTCATGCAGACGACTTTCACGGTCACGAGTCACTAGAAGGAACAGCCTTACATCTATGCTTGTGACTCGGCATTAGCACCACAGCTGACTTTCCCCTTAAAATAAATACATATAATACAAGTAAATATAAATCATTGAAGGGGTTTTCCAGGGAGAATACTATTGATGACCTCTCCTAAAATGAAGCAAAAAATGTTGTTTTTCTGTTGCCTGTGTTCCAAAAGCCCTAACTATTTTGTATTTCAGCTGATGTAGCAATATGTGGGGTTACTTTTGCAGGACAAGTCATACTTTTTAACTCCTTCCTCACACGTGCCGTACATATATGGCGCAGCGTGCCAGTAGTTCCTGCATGGCACCATACATGCACAGTGCTGGTTACTAGCGGGCTTAGAAGCTGAGCTCCCAATAACCAGAGCGGGATCGCAACTGTAACTTACAGCCTCGGTCCCACTGCAACCACTGGGATGGAACATAGCTCTGATCCTGGTGATTTAACCCTTTAGATGCTGCTGTTAACATAGATAGTGGCATCTAGAGTGTTTTGAGAGCGTGTTGCGCCGATGGTTGCCATGGCAACTAGAGGTGGAATCATGACCACTGGGTCTGTCGTGTATGGGCCTTTGATGGTCACTGTCATCACTGACAGCAATTGAGATTGTCAGGTTTATCACTGGCAGTAAAGGTGGCTTCACACGAGCGTGTTTTTGTGTGTACATAGGTGCGCACCTATGTACGTGCAAAAACACGCATGTATGAAGGTCCATGCATTGCCTTTAATGGACCCACGGCTGCTGTCGGCGGCTCCATTGAAGGCAATGGTTTGCCGGCACTCCCGAATTGTTTTTCAGGGAAGTGGTTTAAATATAAGCCCTTCCCTGAAAAACAACTTTAGTGTAAAAAAAAACAAACAACTTACCTGTCCGCCACTGCCGTGTCCCCGCGTGGATGAAGAACACATCCGCCCGCCGCCGGCTGCGTTATCTGACACTGCCGGCGCGTCACGCGTCGTAATGCACATGCGCGCCGGCGCTCTATGCGGGACGCGTATGGCGGGATCCGGAGTGGTAAGTATGGGGGTTTTAGGGGGCGCTGTGGTGGATTCCACTGCGATTTTTCCACTGGCGGAGTCCGTCACAGCCGTGGGCAGGAGCCCATAGAAAAATTCGCCCCTATACTTACATGGTTTCTGACATCCATAATAATAGAAGTACCACTGATGTAAGTAAACAATGACGAAATAGATTTAAAAAAACTAACTTTAATAGTAATGACTAAAAGACAAAGTAGACAAGCTCAGCATTGAATACTTCTTTCATATTTTATTGAACATGTTCAAAAGTAAAGAACAAAAAAATGAGATGTTTTTCCACTTCTATGCAAGACATGATTTAGGAAGACTGGGAAGAGAGAAGGTGCCAGACAAATGGCTGAAAAAACCTCTGAGTTTGTCTACTTCATCTTTTAATCGTTACTAATAAACTTAATTTTTTTATCTTTTTCTTCTCAATGACATCCATAATAAATAAAAGCATGCTCTAAATGGAATTAGCATATAGTGCACATATGATAAATGTTAAAGGGGTTGTCCCGCGCCGAAACGTTTTTTTTTTTTTTGCATAGTCCCCCCCCCGTTCAGCGCAGGACAAACCCAAGGGATGTGATGTAATTAAAAAAAAAAAGTTACTTACCCGAATCCCCTGTGTGCAGCTTCTTCGTTCTTTTCCTCCAAGATGGCCGCCAGGATCTTCACCCACGATACACCGCGGGTCTTCTCCCATGGTGCACCATGGGCTCTGTGCGGTCCATTGCCGATTCCAGCCTCCTGATTGGCTGGAATCGGCACACGGGGCGGAGCTACGTGATGATGCGTAGAAGGGGGTGGAGCCAGAACGCCGCTCGTGCCCGGACCGACCAGAAGGGAGAAGACCCTTCTGCGCAAGCGCGTCTAATCACGCGATTAGACACTGAAATTAGACGGAGCAATAGAGACGGGGACGCCAGCAGCGGAGCAGGTAAGTGAATAACTTCTGTATGGCTCATATTTAATGCACGATGTATATTACAAAGTGCATTAATATGGCCATACAGAAGTGCTTAACCCCACTTGCTTTCGCGGGACAGCCCCTTTAAGCATTAGCTATTTTGCATGGTATGATTATCTGTTTTGCAAGCTGAAAAATTCAGTTTTTAAATATTGCAAATTTTGCTAAAAAATTCAGTAAATTTAAGATTTTTAAAAATAAATAAACACAAAACCTATCGCCCAAAATTCCTACTAAAATAAAGTACAGCATGTCATGAAAATAAATCTGTGAATCACTTATATAAATAAAAGCATTCCAATGTTATTACCACCTAGTTGGGCTTCACATGGGCGAGACAATCGTGCAAGACTTGAGCGTTGCGAGACGCACAAATATGAACCCCATTTTTTGAATAGGCTCATACACATGAGCGATTTATTTATTTTTTTTCCTCCCACACGGCACTGCAATGCAGGAATCAAATTGCAGCATATCCTATATTATGCTCTTGCATCATTACACCATATGCTAGTAACATAGTGTATAAGGCTGAAAAAAGACGTATATTTATCTAGTTCTGCCTATTACCCCCAATGTTGATCCAGACGAAGGCAAAAAAAAACAAGGAGGTAGTAGCCAATTTTCATTTTCGGGGCAAAAAAATTCCTTCCTGACTCCAATCTGAATAAATCCCTGGATCAACAGCCCTTCTAAGTAATCAGTGACTATAACATGTAATATTGTTACACTCAAGAGAGGTGTCCAGACACCTTTTAAAGGGGTTGTCCGAGTTCTACCCTTTCCATTGTGTCCTGCGAAAATGCTCGGTCTCTGTTGACAACTGCAGTTCATGGGACATCACAGAAGCTGCAGTCAATAAGAGAGCTCAACAATTTATTTTAAGTGTATCCTAATTAACTATTTTGCCAGTTCTAACTACACCAACCCATCCTACAACTCAACCCCCGTTTTCATTAGTGTGGGCTCATGGATGTGTATTATGCATGCGTTGTACGCTCGTGTGGTATGCGGTAACTGGCAGGCAATTACATTGCTTTATGCAGTTCCACTAACATTAGCGTGTTGGAATTGCATAATATGCAAGCGCAAAAAGGAACGCAGCATGTTCTGTTTTGCCGCTTATATACACGTGATACATGTGATAAAGCCCATTGTTTTCTATGGGCGCATATATACATTGCGTATGAGCGGCGTCTATATACGCTGTTGCTTTGCAACAATAATCTGTCAACCTGCAAGGTGTTGAATTGGAGCACCAGGGAGACAACACTCGGGTATATGCCATTGTTTATTTTTATATTTTTGAGACCAATCTGCATTTCCTGGGTTAGACTGGTAACTTTTGGTGGAGAGTTTCCTCCATTACTCTGTATTTCATCTAACTTTTCATTTTCCTGTGTGAATGCACTGGCGAAAACTTTTTAACAGATTTTCTTTCCCCCCATCACCCTCTACAATATTTCCCTCATTACTTTTTAAAGATCCTATATTTTCCATTTTAATCTTTTTGCTATTTATAAGAGAAGGGGTTAACAGGTCCATTTTGCTGTACAGATAAATTGATTAAAGCTCCAGAGCAGTGCAGAGCTGGATTCTGCATGTGGAATCCCGCAGCAAAATCCGGCTGTGACAGCAGTGGCGGCTGCGCGTCCCCGGTCTGTCGCAGGGTAATTTGTACTGTGGATGGATAGTACAGATTACCCGTCTGGCATTCGCTGTACAGATTTGTTGTTTTTTTTTCAATTTTCTTCCTCCGCGTCTTGGCCCATTGTTCATAACAGACGGGCTGCGGATCAGACTCCTTGCATTCACTTTAATGGAAGCCGTCTGCACTGAATCCGCAGAAAGAAGGAGCATGCTGCGATATTTGCTCCGCTTGCGGAAAATGCAATTGGTTTCCGCAAGTGTGGAGGAAGAACCGATTTGCCATAGCATACTATGGGAGCTATTTGCTACAGATCCGCGATGCAGCCACAGATTCCGCAGCAAATATCCGCCCATGAGCAAGAGCCCTTACGTGTACTTGTAACACATACGTGTGTTATTACTGGTTGGTTTGATTGCCAGACTTGGCAGTCCTGGAGGACTGTGTGGCTTCCAGGCAACCCATTAGCTCAGCCGTGACAGAGAGAGCTGCCTCTCCTATTAACCAGTTAGATGCTGCAATTACTATTGACCTATAGACCTGACAATAGTTTTGCAATTTTTTAGGTACTTAAAAAAAATTAGGCTGCATCATTAAAGTTTTAATTACCCAGTTTATTGTACTTTAATTTCTTTGCTGATACGTATTCTGTATTTTACATCTATTTCTCTATTTATACTTCATTTTTGGTTTTAAAATAAACAAATTTAGTGCTCAAAGGAGATATAACAAGAAGCTTCCTGCTTAATGTTGCATCTTCAGTGTTTTATTTATTTATTTTTACATCCGTAGTCTCTGCTTGTTCTAAATTTAATTTTAGATCTGTCCATAAAATAAATATTTACTGCTAATGGAACTGACTGCAGTCACAGTTTAGGAGGAAATAATTTATTTCAAGTAACCACTGAAAAAGGAGTTTGGCCGCTTTCATACCTGTGGTGCAGTCTCCGTACTGGAGGTTCTGTCGCAAATCCGGCACAAAATATCAGAAAAAAGCAGCGCTTTTTCATCTAGTAAAATGAGCTGAGCGGAAGCGTAACAGACCTCATTATAGTCAATAAGGTACGTTCGGCGCGGTTTGGTTCCGTCATAAGATGGATCCGTTCGGCCAGGGGATTCCCTTTCTTGCACCCATAGCGAAAAAGGAAAGCAGCTTTCTCCCCTTGAACAGTTGGTGTCATTCATTTTATTATGAGTTTCCATTATACTAATCCCTTAAAGACATAGCCCCATTGAAAAAATTTTTTTAAATTTCTCCTTCCCTTTGAAAAAATCATAACTTTTATTTTTCTGTCAATATAGCTGCATAAGGTCTTTTTTTTGCACGACAAGTTGTATTTAATGTTTTACACAATGTACTATGACAAAAAAAAAGGTTTGGTACAGTGTTAGCCAGTAGAGCAAAGTGTGATTGTTCTCAGTAAGAGAAACCAAGTAATCTTGTAGATATGATACCTTTTAAAGGCTAACAAAAATACATGATGTTACAGCGAGCTTTCGGATAGTTCTGTTATTCACCCTTCATCAGACTAGAATGAAACGGGTTTGGATGGCACACAAATGCAGAGGGGGAAGGGTGGGGAGGGGGCAACCCTCTTGATCTAAATAAATGTTCACAAACAGAAATTTGAGAAATTTGGCTAACAGCAATCGAAGCAAAGATAGATGCTAAATCAGTCCACAGAGCTAAGGAATGTGACACTTATGATGTCTCTTATCTTTACTTGAACTGCACATGGAAAGATGATAATACTAGCTATGCAGCACCACCTATTGGATAGCAAAATTCTTACAATCAATTTCTGAATTTTTGTGGGAAAAACAAAAAACAGACAATGATTGGAAAGAGGACACCTGTCTTGACCTTCTTCTCACCTTTCATATTCTCCACTTATGCAAGAATCCTGGGTGGAGGTTTATTCCATTCTTGAGGGTATCAAACATGACCATAAATTTATACTCCCAAAGTCTTCTGTGACGCTGTGACTTGAAGTTGCTCTTCAGTATGATAACTCTCATCTGCTCTATGCTATGTCCGTGACCACAAAAATGTTTTCTCACAGGTAATTCCGTCATTTCCTCTCCAATTCAATGGCAGTGCGATCTCATCCTGGCTCTCAGTTTTTGTCTTGTTTCGCCGATATAAAGCCCCCCAACAGGACATTTACTGCATCGGATCAGGTACACAACATCGGACGTTGAACATGTGAATGTCCGAGGGATCTTATAGTCCTGCTGTGTGCTGGGGATCCGTATCCTGCCTGTGGTCAATATATGTGAGCAAGTCTTGCAGCTCCTTTCATTACAGTGATAAGTTCCTTTTTGAATGTCCAAGGGTAATGCACTCCTGATTATAAAGTTCCTCAAATTAGGAGGTTGCCTGTAACCTAGGAGCGGACGGTCCGGGAATATGGTTTTCAGACGGTCATCCTTGTGTAGGGTATGATGGAGTTTCTTTGCAGTTTTCCTTAGTACCTCTAGCTGTGAATTGTAGGTCACCACTAGAGCTACATGTCCATTTTTTTTTTGTTCTCCTCATATTGGAGTACTTAATTTCTGGGTATCCTGGTGGCTTTGGGGATTTGGTCATCAATTGAGGTTGGGCTGATAGCCCTGATTACAAATGTCTTTTTGAGAATGTGTAAATGTTCCTCTCTGTCTGTTAGATTAGAGCAGATCTGGTTTTATCTGATGGCCTGGCTGTAGACTATGGACTTTTTGATGTGTTTAGGGTGGAATCTGTACCATCTAAGGTATGTGGACCGATCAGTCAGTTTTCGGTATAGGGATGTCTGTATTGAGTTGTTTGAAATTTTTATGATGGTGTCCAGAAAGTTGATTTCTGTTAATGAGTATCTTAATGTGAGGTTTATGGTGGGGTGGAATGCATTGAATCTCTTTGAATTTTATTAGTTCTTGTTCAGTGTTGGTCCAAATGACTATGATGTTATCAAAGTAGCGGAAGTAGGCCAGTGGTTTGTTGTGGCTAGACTAGATAGTCACTCTCCAGTTTTGCCATGAAAAGGTTAGCATATTGCTATGCCATTCTACATGATGTCATGGAGGACCTAGATAGCAAAAAAAACCCATAAATAAGTAAAACAAGATGACAGAATTAAATAAAAATGAATACATTGTAAAGAAGATAAGCCAATGCCAACCAAAACTGTTGCCATATGCGCCCTGTAATCCCAAACCATACATATCATTATATATCAAAACATCTGAAACAAAATGAACCCATTCCCATACTTGCCATATATACTCGAGTATAAGCCTAGTTTTTCAGAACATTTATTTTGTGCTGAAAAAGCCCCCCTCGACTTATACTAGAGTCAGGGAAGGGTTAAAAAAAACCCCTACATACTCACCTCCCAGCCGGCGTCTGTGTCCCCAGCGGTGGTGCGGCAAGCTGCTTGAATTCCTGTGTTCCCAGCAGCGATGTGGCAACTGCTGGAAATCTCCCCACCGTCACCCCCCCCCCCCCCATCGTCCTCTCTGCTCGGCTCTGTATTCCCCCACCGTCAACGCTGTGATTGGATCGAGCGCCAGCCAATCACAGCCAGTGCTTGATCATTCATAGCCAATCACAAGCTGCTTTAGAATTTTCCCCGCTATCAGCTCCCTGCTCGGCTTTCAAATTCCCCACCGTCAGCGCTGTGTAAGTAAGCGCTGTGATTGGATAGAGTGCCGGCTGTGATTGGCTGGCGCTCAATCCAATCACAGTACTTACTTACACAGCACTGACAGAGATGACAGCTGGGAGAATTCACGCAGATTGCTGCACAGACGCCGGCTGGGAGGTGAGTATGGAGTTTTTGGGGTTTTTTTGTTTTTTTTTGTACCCAGTATATACTCGAGGATAGCTCGGCTTATACTCGAGGCAATAAGTTTTCCCAGTTTTTTGTGGTAAAACTTATTGACTCGGCATATACTCGGGTCGGCTAATACTCAAGTATATATGGTAATTTTAGTCTAAAAGAGCCCAAAAACTATAAATGTTAAGAAAATTTTTTTTGGTTTAGCTTTTTACCCCCAATAAACCAAAACATAGGAAAAAAGTTAGTGAAAAAGATATTTAAAAAATAGCCATATGTGTAATGAGAAAAAAAACGCAGCAAAAATAATTTTGGGAGCTGAAGGTAAAAAAATAGGGCAGTTAAACCACCACATGGGTAAAATCTCTAAAAAGTGTCTGGCCCTTAAGGTACAAAACAGCCTGGTTCTTCAGGGGTTAAAGCGCCTGTCTCAGGCAGACCATCCCTGTTAATAGAACTCAATAGTGATCAGCCCTGATCCGGCTGCTCTGATGCCCGGTAATGTCATGTATTTATGGGTTGTTCCGCCAAAGTAGAAATTGGTCTTATAAAGCGACAAAGTTCTCACACATACAGAAGGATCCGGAGCCGGGAGCCACCTTCTATGACATCCACAGGGATTATAGTCAGGGGTTTATGTCTGTTCAGTTTCACTTTTGCAGTCTCTTAAAGGGATTGTCCAAGAGTTTAAGAAATAAAGCTAACAGTAAAATGTTATAAAAAGAGCAATGATTACTCTTCCGTTAAATCACCCACGGCTCTGGTGCCGATGCTCCTGGGGTCCCAGCCATTCTTTATTCTCCTGGTGCAGTGATGTACTATACTTCTGGTTGACAACCTCAGCCAATCCGAGGCCTCAGCGGTCATGTGCCATACATTCTAGCATGACTGCCGAGGCCAGTGATTGGTTGTAGTGGTCACATGGCTGTACGGAACATCATCGACAAACCAATCGCTCTACCATCTTTGGCTGCCATGAATGGAGAGGTAGTGCACACGCATGACCACCGGTCCGAACATTCATGGACATGTGAAAGTCCCTGATTTCTTAATCGTTGGGATCTACGCAGTCAGACCCTTGCCAATCAGATGCTTATTCTTTATCCTTGGGACATTCCCTTTAATCATATCTTAGAAGTTACCCATCTCTTCCTGCAGAGAGGTCTTTAATGTCTCTTACACCCCTTACATGCCCTAACACAGCAGAACACGGGGATAACATATTGGCGTGTAGAATGACTTTTCCCGGCGCGGATCATACAGCAGCTATATGGACAGTCCCTCTACGGGGATCACTGCTCTCACACCCTCGGTGTATATATATTTGCAGTATTTAATCATCTTAGAGGGCATTAGGCTTGAAATGATTAAACCCATTATACAGCACTTACCTGTTTAGAACGTTTATAGTGTTCTTGCTGATGGTTTTGTTGCCTTTCATACAAGTCCGGGGTTAGAGTATATTAGAAGCATCTTGGATAGTACTAGGTAGCAGTTACGTCTTCGATATATAAAGTACTGGCGCATCGCTCACACGGATGACTATATTTACGGATATTTCACTCTATACACCGCAACTGCAGTAAATGCGCTTTCAACAGTAATTGTCTGCTTGGCACAAATAATACTGCATATCCTGGCCTGCCAATCTTTGTCAGAATTGCTAATGAGATTACAGGTTTTAGCATTGCAAGAAAGCATGCAAGTCTCTTCTAAATCCTACCTCTCTGTCTTTTCAGGCAGCTTAAGCTTTCAGTGAGAAGGACAGGACCCATGAGAAGAGATTGAAAGCGGCACCGCAGTCGTGACTGGTCTGCTGTTTGGGTGCCAGACGGCAGTGACTCAAGCATCAGCTACCTAGTGGGAATAGGAGGTAGAGCATGCTTCAGGAGGGCCGTGCAAGATATTGTGTGACATCTTAAGAGCTAAACTTGGAGTCAACATTCCTATAGCTAAGGATACCCTGAAGAGCCAACATGGCCACCTCACGGCTCGCGAACAGAAGCACCAGGGACATTGCAAATGTGATGCAAAGGTTGCAAGGTAAGTGACCTTCATATAAACTGACCTTTAGCGCATTATCACTTTAGAATACGCCTCTGCTCTGACAATCTCAGCTGGATAATATAGTATTTGATGTGCCAAAAATAACACTTGCTAAAATGGAGCAGTGCTTATAAGAATAGAGAAAATGTGCCAAAAAAACGAGTTGCCTAATAATAACAGAACTGCATTGTGTTATTATACATATCAGGCTATACTGTAGGTTCACAGTGGAGGCTCACAAAAGTAATTTATTGAGGGAATTGCAGAAATATCAATAATACATATATATTTTTTAATCCTTTTTTTGGTAATTTGTGTTTTGATACTAAAAGGGGTGGCTAAGATTTTATTTTTTTAAACTGGTTCTCCATGGCAGAAAATATTAAGCTTATACTCACCTCTACTGGCTCCCTGCATGTCCCATGCCAACAGCTCTGAGTTTACCCTGTGATGTACTGAGCTCTGTGATTGGCTGCAGCAGCCTATGACCTACTGTACACTGGCTGCTGCAGCATGTAAACAGTACGTCACACTTAAGTTCTGGAGTTGTTGGTGCAGCACATGCAGGGAGCCAGGAGAGGAGAGTATAAGGTTTATTTATTACTCTCTGCCATGAGGAACCAGTTTTTTTTTAAATTTATCTTGGTCAACCCCTCTAAAGAGATTGTCCTTCTATATGACATGTAAATGATGGTTCATGTATTGATAACTCCTGGGGGCAGTACTGATCAGATGCCACAGTTGAGTTTTTTTGGTTTTTTTTTAAACACTAATTTACCCCCTGTTGTTTTTTGATTCAGTGTATGTATGGATCATAAAATTAAGGACCATGGCAAATCATAAGGACTCTAAAGGACACATAGGGTTGTCTCTTCAAGGGTGTGGTAAATATTACAACCCCTATCCATATGTCTATGCGCGGCATATGGTTCTTTATTATTCATGGAGAGCAGCTGCAAAGAACTGCTCCTGCTCTGGAGGAACCATGTAATACCACGGTTCTCCTGTGGTGGCCACTGCAGAAGAAATGCACAACTGGCAGCTTCCCCCCAAATAAAAGCTGATCATGAGGGATCTCAGCTGCAGTGGTTTCTCATTTAGAGAAATGTTACCCTGATAGGGCAACGTTTTTAAAACTTTTCTTCGGACCCGTCTGTTTGTCCTAAAAAACTGAAAGTACAACCAAGATGTTAAATTCCAGCTCTGGCAGAGCTCTTATGATCACTGTATTTGTTAACTAGTATTACATGAGGCATACTCCTTTTTCCTGCAAATTGGAAGCTGGAACAATACCTCTACATCGCCACCTGTTAGAAGGCAGCATTCCTGCACGTCAATGTCAGACCTTTTAACAAGTCTTGTAACAATGACTGGGAATATAAGGCAAAGCCAGTCTTCTCTAGAAGGAAAAGATTGCCATGTACAGACTGTTTTGCCCCTCATCAGTGTGCAGCTGGTTTCTGGCTTGGCTAGGTGAGAAGCCTATGACATGGGCAGGAAAGTGTATAGTTTCTTCCTAGGGAGCGCACCTAGAAGGTGTGAGAAGACTTACAAGGACGTGCTCTTGCTCTTTTTCGTTGCACAGTTACACATTCAAATGTTACGGTACCAGCATGGTGCTGAATCGATGCGGTGCTGTCCTCTGCATTTAGTAGTGCTCTTGTAATTGGTGAGAGTGGACCAACAGTCGCCACCCCCCCCCCCCCCCAAAATGATTTGTAATTTATGGCATCACCTAGTGGAAACAAACATAATTATTTGCATGCAGTTTCTCTCAGCCATGCTTTTACCTCATTGAAGTCAATGGGGTAGAAATGGCACAAAACACCCATAAAAATATAGAACATTGACAGTAGAAAAAAAGACTGTATGGTCTATCTATTCCATCTTTATATTATTCCCTTTGTAGTCCTCTCTTTCGATAGATGTATACTTATCCAAGACATGCTTGAAATCTCACAGGAAGAGGGTGTGCTATATTTTGAAGAAAATATGCTGTTATAGAAAATGCACAGCTCTGTATACAGACATTTGTTATCATGACTAGCACATCGTGTTGACTCGATTTACAGCATTGTAGTTAAAGTGGCTCTCCAGATTCTGCACAAAATTCCGTCCTAGAGCAGAGGGGCAGGAAGGGTGCTGGTGTATGTGGTCTCCACCACAAGTATGGGTGGAGACCTAGTGATGGGCTGTGTATGCCCAGAAGATGGTGATTGGCTGCCTGGAGCAAGGTCCTAGCACCATGGTGATTTACTTATGGCTGAAATGGAGGGTTAGTTTCAGTGTTAGGCTTACATTATTATGTGTAAATCCTTCCATGTGAGAGCGGCAGGGCGGCATTAATACTGGAAGTATTTACAGCAAATAATGTAAGGCTAACACTCAAACTAGCCCTAACTCTCCATCCCAGCCATAACTAAATCCCCCACGCTGCTAGGACATTGCCGACCCTCATCTCCCCTCTAGACCCACCCCCTGGCCCCCACTCCTCCCCTCACTCTCCCCGCTAGGCAAGGCACATGCAGCTGCAGTTACATTCCCTGGAGCAGCGCTCTCAGCATCTCCTCCTAACTGGTGTCTGGCTGCATCATCGGTACCCCTCCTGTTACAGACCCTGCCGGTGCTTTAGCGGTTAACCGCTGACTGCTCCTCTCACTCACCCTGACCTGGTGCTCTTCTTTGTGCCATAGTGGCTCTGGCAGTGTCACTGTGAGAAGACCGGAGTGGGGAGTGGCAACCCGAGGATGGGAGCAGGCGAGACAGGCAGCCAAGGGAACCGGAGTGGTGAGTCGCAGGACCTGAGGAAGCGAGCCGTGCAAGCTCATCAGGGACTGGGTGTGCCACCTGGCTGTCAAACTGCCTTACCCTTGTCGACACCCACCACTTCCGGTGTCGACAAGGTACAATAGTATCGCAGGAGGGTATATTACCTGCAGTTGTTCTTCTTTGCCTCTTTACCAGTCTGTCAGTTTTGGGCCCTGTTATCACCCGTCCAAGATGACTCCAACAATTTCTTAGCAACCTAATGCACACTGTACACTGCTATGTAATTGGCCAGTGCTAATCACATGAGCAGTAGGGATGAGCGAGTATACTCGCTAAGGCACTACTCGCTCGAGTAATGTGCCTTAGCCGAGTATCTCCCCGCTCGTCCCGAAAGATTCGGGGGCCGCCGCAGCTGACAGGTGAGTTGCGGCGGGGAACGGGGCAGAGCGGGCGGGAGAGAGGGAGAGAGAGATCTCCCCTCCGTTCCTCCCTGCTCTCCCCCGCAGCTCCCCGCCCCGCGGCGGCACCCGAATCTTTCGGGACGAGCGGGGAGATACTCGGCTAAGGCACATTACTCGAGCGAGTAGTGCCTTAGCGAGTATACTCGCTCATCCCTAATGAGCAGCTTTGGTCAACCACAAAACAGGCATAGTGCATTGGTAGTCTTAACACTACCAATGCACTGTGGAGATTAGGTAGTCTGAAGATTGTGTCGGTCAGCTTGTATGCCTGAAAACAGAATCCAGAACCAAAGGAACAGCATAGAACTGCAGGTAATATACTCCCCCCCTCCTCTGGTCCTGGGACAGGATTTTGTCCTGAAACGGGAGGGTTGCTTTAAAGTGTACTTAACTTTACAGATGAGTTTTCAGAATAAGCGATTGTGCTTGTGTGCAAAAGGAATAACCATACTTCTGGCCATTATATGGCTTGTAGCCTGTGCAGTGTATGTCTATGATTCTCAATCCTTTCAGGACTGATAGGAGGAATCTGGCTGCTGTGCTATGTTTTATGCACTGTGCAGAGACCTGCAGATTCTGGTCACTAAATGTCTGTAACAAACAAGGAATCATAACATCATTGTGTAGTATAGTGTACAGCAGTACTGCGCAGTGAAGATATGAATAAATAGCAGCAGATAACTCACTATTCGCTTCTGCACCACCTCTATGTGTGAGTTCTCTACCACCTCCCCCCTCCTCTCTGCTCTCATTGACATCAGTGAGCACATTGACTCATCCCCTTCCTGTTCTGCTATCTCCAGTCATACACTGGACAGCAGGCTCTGTGGCCACAGTTGATTTACAGTGTTTTTCTGCAGATTTTCTGCTACAGAAAGCTGACAGCAGATACATGAAGGCGGCCTAACACTTTCCTGACATGTCACTTGTTACTTGTAGTGGGTTGAGTTAAGCCAGGACATCAATCTGTTTATTTTTTGACATAGACATAGCGGATGATAAAAGTTTACATCATGGTAGCAACAGATTGTAGCCTCCTTATGACTGTGTTTACGTGTTTTAGCTCTTGTCCCAGATGCTGGACGCTATAAACTCAATATGCCGGTATTGCTGCACTCATTTCCATAAATATTTCACTTATTGCCAAGATTCGTAGTGGATTGTGCCCAGGCTGACGGCTAGACGATTGTAATGCATCATGGATGCTCTGCACTGCAGATACCTGTGTACAGTAGAAGACCGTGATGTCATTATGTCAGATTTATGAAGGGTCTATTTATTTATTTATTTTTTTTCAAAAAGCTTTTATATAAATGAGTTAGTGAATGTGTGCTGTACACATTTATTTATTACCAATTCTATATACAAAATGTTTATAAACTGCAACTAGTTCCGCCGGCTCTATAAAGACTGCAAGCAGCTAGAGTGAAGAATCACAGGGGGTTACATACATTACTACATATCCTAGCCCCTCCAATCAGTGTGTAGCTCTGTAGTACAAACACATAAAATGCCAAAGAATTATTAATATTATTGTGAAAAATGGTTTGTTTCTTCCTCAGGAACTCTTGAAAATTGAATTGCAGACTCACTAAGGCCTAAGGCTGCTCTCACACTGGGTATTGTCATTGCGTGTAATGTGGGCAATTTTCCCCCACACGATGCCAATAGCCCATTGGGCCATTCACAGCTGTGTTTTGTTTTTTTTTGTGCATGTATTACTCGCCTGAAAAGAAGAAAAAAGAAAAAAAATCGTAGCATGCATGCACTATCTTGGTGTGTATTACATGCACATACATGCCGAGATATGCAATGACATCCCCATGCACTACTTGCCTGCTGGCGCGTCAGACTCTTGCGTGCGGCACTTCGGCTCACACGGTCATGTCAGCCCATGCAAATTCATCCACAAAAACCAGATGTTCTTCACTTGAGTGCAGTTCTGCATGTCCTCTGTAAGTGGTCTGTTTGTCCGCTGTTTTACTTCAGTATGTCATAGTTTTTAACCTGTCCCCATAGTTCTTTTTTGCACTTCTTAGTGACTGATTAATGACATACGGACAGCACGTGGATGGCATGTGCTGTCTGTAAGATGTGGACTAGCAACTTTGAATTACAATGGGTTAAACTGAGAACCGCAGGGTATTATGTTTTGGACTTTCAGATTTTTATTTTTTTAATCCAATCTGAATTGATCCAATTCCTGCTTTGTGAACATGGCCTAAGCCCGGACTTACAGTAGTGACATTGTCATGACATGAGGAAGAATGTTTCTATAGCTAGCTATCTCAAACGTATGTAAAGCGTTTCTTACTAGGAGTACTATCTGCACTAAATAAGGTATGATTTTTGTAAAGTAGAGACTAATTCAGTGTTTCAGCCTTGTGAAATGCCTGGGAAAAACCTTTTTTTAGCAGGGGCACACCTGCTAAAAATGGGGTGTGGCCAGGGGGCGTGGCTTATCACAACCTATGCATTTACCTTGAATATGCTGGGCACCCGGCAGCCTCTAGTGGGCACAGCGCCCCGGGCCACTTCTGCATCACCTGACCAGCGGTGCTGAACTCACTAGAGGCCGCCGGTTGCCTGGTGAAGGAGGCCCTGCGAACACGAAGACTTTGAAGGGGAGAGGGAGCGTGGTATCTTCTGCAATCAGCTGCGGAAGAACAGCTGATTTCGAGTAAAAATCCTTAGCGATGGTTTGTCTTTTGCGGATTTGCTGCAGATTTTGCAGTGGAGTTTTCTGTTGCAGAAACTTCTCAGCATTTCTACTACGTGTAAACATACCCTAAGGTATACCATACGCAGGGGCTGATGTGCTGCGGCAGATCAGCAGTGGAAAGTTTGCCTCAAAACCTGAACCATTTGGCTTTATCGCATATTTCTGTGTGAAATTCACCCCCTCATTGAGAAGAGGTGAATTCCACTGCTGAAACGACAATAAAATTGACATGCTACATAGTTAAATTTCACACCGCATGTTCATTTACGCACAGGTTTTGTGTTCCGCAGCTTGTGAACGATCCACTTTGCTGCTACTGAAAATCCCATGGAATATCGGTGCCGCATTTCCACATCCAAAACAGAGTCTAAATTTGCACCATTGGTGTTGATTTTGATACAAAATATGCTACATACCCCGCAGCTGATTTCAGAAAATACAGCGTCACCTCTGAAGTCTTCAGCTGTCAGCGCTCCCTTCAACCACTACCCGGCGGCCTCTAGTAAGCGGTTTGTTCCCTTCCTATATAAAACTCCCGGAGTCCTTCTCCTCAGGTGGATCATGTGATCTCAGTTCTGACCAGATCATGATCTGGATTACGGTTTTCTCCAGCAGGTTTCGGGGTATTTTGTAGCTTCCGAATTGTATTGTGTGCACACATCGTGGAGCAAATTAGACACAAGCTATCAGCCTCATATCCAAAATGGCTCTCTGCCCAGAAACAGCCAGACAGGGCCTTTTATTGCAAAGCATAACATGGGCGTGCAACAGGTTACATCAGTAACATATAGGATTCTCATTTGTCGGATCATATAGAATCCCCCCCTCCTTCCTGCCCACCTTCTCTCAAGTCCAATGTATAAGCAAGTCTTTGTCTCACAAACATGTGCTCGAATCTGAAACTGAAAGTAGATATCTCTTTGTTCAAGAAGATTCTGTGTGGGGGATGGGGAGGACTGGGAGAACACTCTGGATAAACTCAAGCAATAACATATAACACTGTGATTTAACTCTTTCCTTATGCAGCAGAGTTTCACATTAGGCTGAAGTCACAAAACACACATAATACGTCTAGTGCAAATCGATAGACATTTTATACTAATTAATTATCATGTCTACTACAATCATATTTACTTTGGTTTATGTACTTTTAAAAAGCCAGCTTTAAGGCCGATTACACATGGGCATATTTGCATTGCAGAATCTGCTGCCGGAAGATGCCAGACAGGTAAGTAGGGGTCACCGGCTCGAACTCCGCTGCGGGAGTCCTGCATGCGGGGTCCAACGCACCCGTGTGCAGGTGGCCTTAGTCACACTTGTCTGTAAGGCAGATATTGATATGAACTCATTATCAGCATTTCCTATGAGGTGTGAAATGATGAGAATGTCATAATAACCTGCCAAAGTACCATTAACCTAAAAAAATTGATGGATGCATCTAATATACTGACACTGAAAAAAGTGAACTATTTTTATGGACTGTTGAGGAATGTCTGGATGGTTGGCATTCCGGATCACGATGGTGCTTGTTAAGCATCAGACAGGAGGCTGCACAGCATGGAAGTGGCTGCAATGTACATAGGAGACCTCCAGAATTTGACAGGCAATCATATGAGGGGTGCAGAGATAGAAAATGCGTTTTTGCCGGAGTGGCCCTTAACGAAGCCTTGCAGATTATCAAATGTTCTGGATTATCGGACGGCTATAGAATAAATTATTGGTTTGGTGTGGAACCTCTAGCTAGTCAACAAGAGTGTATGTTAGACATCCAGTTGTCTGTTGTACAGCTATTAATTTATCATGTTTGTGATAGGCAATTTCACAAATCGTTGCAGATCGTATCTACAGCAGACCTGCCATCTTTCTATGAAATTCTTAGGCCGGATTTATCCGACCGTATTTGCGCATATTCGTTCGTTCACAAGCGCATATTTTGCGTGTGTAAGTCCGTTGCACAATTGAATATGCAGCATGTTTTTTTTTCTGCACAAATAACCCAATTAGTTTACATGTTCTAATTAGCCATGTCAGTGTACGGGACTGTGGCTGCGGGTTTTTTGTGCATGCAAATAGGCACTATTTGCATGCACAAACAGTACAGTAAAAAAATGCAGCAGCACGCACAAATGTGCAACGCCCGAAGCGCAAAAATCGTTCCACGTAAAAAGTCCCTTATTTCTGTGCATTCTGTAAGTCACATGCCGTATTGAAGCGTGACGGTGACATGGACACCGGGGAAGCTTCGGAGTTACGCTACATGGAAGCAGGAAGCCACACAGGAATGTGTAGACGGCAAACATGTAAAGTGAGATTACCTGCAGCGCATTCCTGAGGCCGGCCGCGGCCCGATACTGTTTGTGTAGCTAGGGAAGCCATCGCATAGGTTACTGACAATACCTTGTATACAAGCTGTTCTCTAGGAGCTGCTTAGGGGTTGCACATACCTTTCTTACATTTCTATTAAGTAGCAATGCTAAGTCCTATTGTTAACTCTTTCACAACCAGGGTCATTTATGCTTTTTGGAAGAATGCAGGAACGTATTGGCCTTTCTTATGGCATCTATCTATCTCTTTGATTGGTCTGCAGTGGAGAAAAATTAGAGCAAAAGGCGAAAGATGCATTTGTATCTAATATAAATAAAGCAAATTACAGTAATTAAACTAACACATAAAATCATCCTCTTCTAAGTATAATGTTACCAAATATATGCCCCTTATTTGTCTCCTGATGTAACCATTACAGCCAAAACTAAGGTCCTTTTAAAGGTTCTAAGCCTGTCCCCCTCACCCCGCATCAATAGTGTAGAGTAGCCAGGTACCAATATATTTTGATTAAAGGGTTTGTCCCACGAAAAATATTTTTTTGTAGTAAAATCCAGCCCGTAATCAATTTTTATATTTATTTTTTTAGCACTAATGTTAGAATAGCGCCACCTGCTGTTTCTGTTGAGCGGCCTTTTTGTGTCCGGTCCACTCAGTAAATGCTCCAAGGTGGTCTAATATACTCAATCTTTCCTCTCTGGAGTAGTGCTGTCTCAGGGCTTGTTCACACAGGCGTATTTGCAGCACTAATTACGAGTGCAGTGAATAGACGCTATTGATTTCCATGGGTTTGTTCATATGAGCGTATTTTTCACGCAATGTTCGATTACATGAATAGATACATGGCATGGCCTATCTTGGTGCGTATTATGTGCCACAGTAGGCTATTGAAGTGAATGGGCCAGTGCAAATACACAGTAAATACACAAATACATGGGCCCTTCTGCATACTTTATTGCGTGCTCAGATATTCTGTGTAATTGCGCTCACAAAAGCCTGCAGAACCGTGTGAAATACTCAGATGTAAGCGATTTTCGGTCACCTAAATATGTAGCTTATTTATGCAACCAAAATATGCTTACCCCCGTGTAAATGAGCCCTCACTCTCTAATGTATAACTCAGCATCTCTTCTGACATCAGAGGAGATGCGGCAACTTCAGAAGCTGCTGCCCACCACACCAGAGATCCCTCCATGTACCCAGAGAGAGAAGTGAGACTGAGCTTGTGTGACCCCTGAGTTTTGGAAGGGGAACTTATTTTGGTTTATTATGGCATATATAAAGGATACACCGTTAATTTTCTAGATGGGAATACCCTTGCGGCCTTTGTAATTAGTTCAGTTTGGCAATGTGGTCCTTAGGCTAGAAAATGTTGTGTACCCCAGCTGTATACATGGCTTTGTACACTATATCTTTAGGAGAAATACCTATCAAAACAGCATCTCATGAAAATTCCTACTGTATATACCTGTATCATATTCCTACAGTATATGGCTTTATTCACACGAGAATCGCGACTATCTGATGCATTGGATTCCAAGGCATCAGTTCAGATGGGTGATTTTTCCAGTGTGTTTTAAGCCGGTTGGCAAAGATAGGTCTGGACCTATCATTTAGGCCGCAATATGCCAGCCGGTCCCATAAACTCTCTAAGAGCTGCCAAAAAAGGGAGGTGGGAGGGAGTTTAGCAGCAGCTCTGCTGAACTCCTTTTCCCTCTCTGCCCCTTGCTGGCTTTCGGCAAAGGGAGGGGGCGGGAGATTAGCACATTACCTCTCACCCCCCTCCTGTTGCCGTCAAGGGGCGGAGTGGGGGAGGGAGTTTAACAGAGCCAAACTCTCTCTCCCTGTCCAACGGTATTTAGGGCGGAGGCGTATACTCGCCGCATCTTGGCCAATAAACAGGAGATGCAGCTGCGACTTGGTCATGGCTGCCTCTCGTTTACACAATTTTCATCGGCGGTGTGGCCGTCCGAAAATTGCAGTGCCCTTGTGAAGGAGCCCTATACCTGCAACATGTTCCTACAGTGTACACCTGTAACTATATAACACCTTGCATGATTATGATGAACAGCCGGACATTTCTTCATGGAACATTGCTTTGCCTTTTGCAATTGCAGGCAGATTCCTTTAACCCCTTAACGACGGCCCCATCGGGAAACTACGTCCTCAGAAAGTGGGCCTTAATCCTAGAGGACGTAGTTTTATGCATCCTCTTTGGATTGATGCCCACTGGCCTGAGGACGTGACAGCTCCATGCTGTCGGTGCCCGCAGGTAGCTGACAGCATGGAGCTGTCATCCCAGGATGCGGGCAGTCCCCCCCGGCATTGCGATCGGCGCTATAAAATGAATAGCGCCGATCGCAAAAAAAGTAAATAAAACAGTGTAAAAAAGTAGTAATTCAGCTGCTATGATAGATCGGATCCATCACGGCAGCTGAAAATACTCACACGGCTTGTCGGCGGTGTCCCCCGGAGATCTGGTGCTCCCAGACCCGCCGGCGGCCTTCTGCGCATGCGCGCCTGACGATGACGTCACGCGCACGCGCAGAAGCCCGGGTGTCCCCGGCAAATTTAAAATCTCCTGGCTCCCGGCTCCTGAAGGTAGCCGGGAACCAGGAGGTGTTACCGGGGACCACTGTGAGCGGTCCCCGGGCCCGCGATCACCGCTATCCATTGCGATAGCGGTGATCGCGAAAAAGTTTAAAAAGTAAAACAAAAGTAAAGTTTCACCTCCCCTCATGGATCGGATCCATGAGGGGAGGTGAAGATACTCACCCCCGGTCCTCTGCGATGTCCCGGCACCCGAAATCCCCGTCTGCGCATGCGCGCCCGATGATTGACATCGGGCGCGTGCACAGAGGGGCTCGAGCCCCGGGAAATTCAAAATTGCTCTGCTCCTGGCTGCCATGTGTAGCCAAGAGCAGAGGGATGTCACCAGGGACATGATCACTGTCATCCAATGGATGACAGTGATCATGTAAAGTAAAAAAAAAAGTGCAAAAAGTAAAAAAAAAGTTTTCAAAAGTTAAAAAAAGCTTGCCTTTCATCTCCCCCCACGGATCATATCCGTGAGGGAGGATGAAATGACGTACCTAAGGCCTGCGGATTTATCCGCGGACCTCAACCCAGCTTCTGCGCACGCGCCCGTCACCAATGTGGCAGGCGCATGCGCAAAAGCCGTGGTTTTTTTAAATCTCCCTGCTCCTGGCTACAAAACTTAGCCGAGAGCCTGGAGATTTCACGGAGGGCCGCGGTGAGCGGTTCCTGATCACGTGTTCGCCGTTATCCAAAGAATAATGGCGATCACGTAAAAGTTAAAAAAAGGTGAAGCTTCATCTCCCCTCACTGATGCGATCGGTGAGAGGAGATAACATTTTTTACCGGAGGCCTCCATATTTGCACCCCGACGCAATCTTCTTCCGTGAACTTTCCCGTATTCTGCGCATGCGACCGCTGGCAAAACACCGGACACATGTGCAGGAGTCGGGGAGCACAGGAAACTTAATATCTCCTTGCTCTCGGCGACCAACGGTCACAGAGAGCCTGGAGCAGTGACGGGTGGCCTCGTTGAGCGGTCCCCGGTCACGTGAAAAAATGGTAGCGATCTACCTTTGGCCGGTCTCACATGACCGGATAGGAATTACGGATTCCGCATGCGTTTGATTAGCGGTAATACGCAGATCAATCGCATTGGATTACACAATTCCGCTCACATTAGCGGGTTGGAATTGCGTAATTCACTCGCAGAAAAGAGAACGCAGCAGGTTCTATTTTACCGCGGATATCCGCAACATAGAGCCCATTGTGCTCCATGGTCATGGATATACCTGCAGCCCATACGCAACTACATTGTATACGGGCTGCGGGTACCCGCGTCATCGCTAAGCGACGGTGCGGGAAATACAAACAACAAAAAAAAAAAGTGTACTGCGCATGACCGCCCGTGTAAGTACGCAGTTATGCGCAGTACATTACGCGGCCGTACACAGGGTCACAGCCGGGCTCACAGCCGGGATCCACCTACGGCTGCGTGAGCCCGGCGTTATTCAGACCGCTACCTGTAATACGCAATTTACAAGAAGCCCCGGGAACGCTCGCCTTCCTGCAGTTCCAGGAGCAGCTTGTTGAGCGCCTTCTGTGTGAGACCGCCGCACCTCATCAAGCTTACGGAGACTCACAGAGCGCCACTTTTTACACCCCATCCCCGCCACTGAGGTCAAAAAATGACTCCCAAAAAGCATGAGAGGAGGGGGGATACCCGGTTTTATTGCCCCATGTGCCCATCCCAACCAGCCTCCATAATTACCCGTCTTTGGAAATACTACACAGTTCACATTATTACTTTTATCTAAGATTTGGGGAACGCCGAAAAGGGCGTGGAGGGAGGGGGGGGGGGGGGATTTTAGGGAGTCAATTTTTATTCTGTACAAATGAGCAATGGGGCCTGGAATGTATTCAGTTGTGCCCTGCAATCCAACGGGTGTTCCCTCCATTACAGGCCTTGTCATGTTTCCTGTAAGTAGATTAGGGCCACAATGGGTATGTTTTTGAACACGGGACAAACGGGGGGATCCATTTGGGGGTGAACGTCTTCATTCCTATGTACACTGTACAAAAAAAAAAGTTTTTAAATTGACAAAATTGCCAAACAAATGAAAATTGTAATTTTTTTCTTCTGCTTTGCTGAAATTTATTCAAATACTGTGTGGTCAAAATACGCAGTACACCCCTAGATGAATTCGTTAAGGGGTCTAGTTTTTAAAATGGGGATATTTGTGGGGGTCTTTATAGTTTTGGACGCTCAATGACTCTAAGTGGGCAATGGGGCCTGGAATTTATTCCGTTGTACCCTAAAATCCAACGGGTGCTCCTTCCATTATAGGCCTAGCCATGCGTCCTTTAAGTAGATTAGGGCCACAAGGGGTATGGTTCTGAACACGGGACAAACAGGGGTATCCATTTTGGGGTGAAAGTCTTCATCCCTATGTGTGCTGTACAAAAAAAACAGTTTTTAAATTGATACAACTGCCAAAAAAATGAAAATTGTAATTTTTTTCCTACTGCTTTGCTTAGATTTATTCAAAAATTGTAGGGTAAAAATACACAGTACACCCCTAGATAAATTCGTTAGGGGGTCTAGTTTTCAAAATGGGATCATTTGTGGGGGTTCTCTGTTGTTTTGGCCGCTCAAGGGCTCTACAAGTGTGCAATGGGGTCTAAATCACCTTCATGCTAAATTTCTGTTCTGAAAGCCACCGACTACTCCTTTCATTTTGGGCCCCGTTGTGCATCCAGACAAAAGATTAGGGCCACAATGGGTATGTCTCTGAACACGGGACAAACAGGGGTATCCACTTTGGGGTGCAAGTCTTCATTCATGTGTGTGCTGTACCAAAAAAGCAGTTTTTAAAACGACAGAATTGCCAAAAAAACGAAAATCACAATTTTTTCCTTTTGCTTTGCTTCAATTCATTCAAAAACTGTGGGCTCAAAATGGGCAGTACACCCCTAGATAAATTCGTTAAGGGGTCTAGTTTTCAAAATGGGGTCACTTGTGGGGGTTCTCTTTGGTTTTGGCCACTCAAGAGCTCTACAAAAGTGCTATGGGGCCTAAAACGCCTTCAAGCAAAATTTATGTTCTGAAAGACACCGACTACTCCTTTCATTTTGGCTCCCATTATGCATCCAGACATGAGATTAGGGCCACAATGGGTATGTTTCTGAACACGGGAGAAACGGGGGTATCCATTTTGGTGTGTAAATCCTCATTTTCATGGGCTCTATAGGAAAAAAATATGTCTTTAAAATGACATATTTGCTAAAATATGAAATTTTATTTTTTGTCCCCTAAATTGAACTAATTCCTGAAAAGAACTGGTGGGGTCAAAATACTCATGACACCCCTCAGTGAATACACTAAGGGGTGTAGTTTTTAAAATGGGGTCATTTGTGGGTGTATCTATTATTCTGACACTTATGAGCCTCTGCAAACTTGGCTTGGTGCAGGAAAACAAAGTGCTCCTCAAAATGCTGAAAAGTAATGTTAAATTTGTACGTCCTCTAAATGGTTAAAAAACACAAAAGTTTTTCAAGTGTGCATTCAGAATAAAGTAAACAGATGGAAATGCATATTTTATCAAAAATTTGTACAGTATGTTTGGACATATTTGAGATATTACGGTTGAAAATGTGAAAAAATGACAATTTTTTTCAAAATTTTTCCAATATTGGTACTTTTAATAAATATACACAAATTATATCGGTCTCTTTTTACAATCTAAATGAAGTACAACATGTGGCGAAAAAACAATGTCAGAATCACTGGGATATGTAAAGCCTTTACGGAGTTATGCCACGTTGAACGACGCATGTCAGATTTCCAAAATTTGGCTCCGTCACTAAGGCGCAAACAGGCTTCGTCACTAAGAGGTTAATCCATTGATAGGGATCCATACAGTCCACAATCCAGCATTCACTTTGAGCGCAGAATATAATGGGGAATGTGGAAACATCAATGATGGACTAAAGTGAAATAACCAATTACATCATTCCTATGATTAAAAACCAGTGATTGTATCAGATATTGCGTTAACTCTGAACTTTGGATTTTTCTTGGCGCCGGACTTGGATTCTTTGGGCCTGCCAGCAGAAATGATTCTGATGGTCCATCTATACAGAAAGAATAAAAAAGTTGACATATTTGTTGTGTTAGAATATAATTTCTGAATCATGACATGAATATTTTAAACATGCAATGTGTTGTTGAATAGCAATGAGACTAATGTTCCTTCCTACAAAAAAAAGAAAATAGTGGCCAGGTTAATGCAGTTCGTGACTTGAGTACTAGATATCAACTATGACCCAGAAGCAAGAGACTTATTTGTGAAGCCATTCATAAGAAATACATCCCAGTCAGCAAGTTTACTGCAACTGTCTTACTGGTATACCCCACATGAAACTCCCCGTAGTGGTAACTTGGATGGGTCCCGTGCTACCGACAGGGAAGGAGATGGTAGAGCCCCGTGACAAGGCTACAGTCTATCCTGCCATCTCCTCGGCTTTGGATCCGCTCCTTGGACGCTGCACCAGTTCACATGCTTGCGTGTTACACCCTTCCCGTGGAATGGAATGGCAATTAAATGCCTAATTAGGGCGAGCTGCCTTCTTTTGCCTCCCCTTTTTCCAGTTGCCATATAAGTCGTATATCTGAAGCCCTAAATCTTTATATAAAGGTCGATGATGTGACTTCTAGAAGCTTTTTGATTATTTAAATTTCTGTGTAAAAATAGATGAAAGACGGATTAGTGCCGGTAACCCAAAGCGGTGCGTGATTTGTCAGTGGCCCATATTTCTTTGGCTGCACTCTGCTCTCTGAATGTGTGAAGGAGTATTTGCTTATGACTATTATCCTCATAGAAAGACTAAATAGGTAAATACAAAGCTGCCAACAAAGCAAGTGGACACACCTATAATAAATATATGTTGATGCCGTTAAGCTGCTTAAATACCTGCAAAAATATTTTTAGAGAGCTCAAGTAGGAGATGGATAACATTCTTCTGGATCTTTGAGTCGGTAAGGATATTGTTACTCCTTAAGGAGCGCACCTAGAAGGTGAGTTAGGAGACTTATAAGACCATGTATGCTCCTCTGGGAAATATATGCAAATAAGGCTTCTTTCACGGCCGGCCAATATACGCTATGTCGGGTGAGATAAATTTGGTGAACGGGCGCACAAATCAAACGTTTGTGCGCCCGTTCAGATGGCCTGGTGAGCCCGTTCTCACCAGGCCATCGCCCATTTCCCCTCCCTCCACATCGCAGGCTCACCTCTCTTCCTCTCCGCTCGTTCTGTGCAATGGGAGGGGGCGGGATGGGGCCGAACTAAGCACCAGTCCACCCCACCTCCTCCCATTGATGGTGTTGGACAAGGGGCAGGGAGAGGGCAGACACTTAACTCCCATAGGAGCCCATGCAGCAGCCGACGTATTCCGGCCCAAAACATAGTTCCATAACTATGTTTTGGGTCCAACGTTAAAACGCCTGGCACTATATTGGCTTGTCCGGGCGTTTTTAAGTCTCACAAATACGCCTATATGATCTAATGCATTGGAATCCAATGCAGCAGATCACAGCCCATATCGGCCGGCCGATATGCGCTCATGTGAAAGAATCCTCAGGAAGATGAAACCATAACTCTGCAGCGCCACCTATTGCAATCTTGCAAGTTAATGTCAGACCATTTATACAAGTCTTTATAACAATGTGGAAAACCAAAAGCCAAATAACCATACACAGACAGCTGTTTTGGGGTTCTTGCCCCTCATTGGTCCAGAATCCTACTGCACATCAGTCCAGAACGGCACAAGACAGTTCAAAGTATTAACTGGTCCTGTCCGCACTCCTGACGTGTCTGTTATAGTAAATGCTTGCATTCTACATAACTAACAATTCTGGAGCATCTTTTCTTATAAGGTTTCATTCATACGGGGCAGTTAAGTTGCTATAAAAACCGAACCAAAAGGTGCATTGGTGAAACCATGTGTGTTTTTACTATTTTTGCAGTAAAATGAGGCAAAAAACGCACGCAGTTTTGCAAATGCACTTTTTGATGCATTTTTTTATTGCAACCGAACTGCCCTGTGTGAATGGAGCCTAATTCTGTGTTGTTCCTCTGCTGTTACTCCTAGAAATTTATAAATATCTTAAACTAATGGGCGTTACCATTCTCCTCATCAATGAGATGTTCCCTGCACAGTCTAAGCCCTTATTCACACTACTGTATTTAGCCGCGTTAAAAAAAAAAAAGAAGAAAAATATCACCAAAAGAAATCGCAACCATCCGAAACATTGAATTCCAATGTATTCCGATGGACAATTCTTGAGCGTGTAAAAAAAAAATTGTTGGGAAATCTAGCACATTGGTGACCGCTTTTTGTCTTCTCTTTTGCCAAGATAAGCAGGAACATCTGTGGAGGCTGGAAAAAAGGGGTGGGGGTAGGGAGTTACAGCTGGCGCCCAGTTACGTCCAACAGCTGGCGCCACCATTCCGAGGATTTCTGCCGATCAATAGTTTTCCAAAATTCTTTTGCTGATGCGCAGCAGCCGCCTGTGTGAACGGCATGAAATCCACTAATTAGGACTCAATCGTGGCAATTCTTCATTTAAGCAAAAAATGCTGCGTACGGCTGAATGTAAAAACTCATACGGTCATGTAAATAAGGCCTAAGGCCAGCTTTTCAGAGCGTATCTGCGTGCATATTTGCGCACCCAATACACAGGGAATAGAACTCATTGATTTCAATGGGTTCGTTCACATGAAACATAATTTTCCTGTGCATTTCAGCTGCAAAAAAAAAAAAAGTGGCGTGCTCTATTTTCCTACGCATTTGCGCAACAAAAGCCCCATTGAAGTGCATAGGGATGCATAAATGCACGCACAATACGCTAGGAGGTGCATGAAACAATGCTTAATTGCGCAGGAAAAAGAACACATCTTGAACTCATTAGACTAATTAGCCACTTCAATGACTGGAAGCATCGATGCCTTTATTTGCCACACGCAAATGCCCAAGCCTTGCACTTGCAAAAAGTACAGTGAAAAAAATCGATACACGCACAAAAAAAGCAACGTTTGTTGCACATGGTGCTAATGCATGTGCAAATACATGTACGCTCATGTAAAGGCCCTTTTACACTGAACGATAATCATTCAGATTCTTGCTGGATCACAGGAATATAAACGACAAACGATCATTAATTTGCCTTTTAGTTTCTGCAGGCATAAAAAAAAAAAAAAAAAGTCAAACGACGATTTACCTGTGTAAACACGTCGTTCATGTACTGCATTTCCCCCGACAATAAGACACTGTCTTATATTACGTTTTGCCCCAAAAGAGTCAGTGTCTTATTTTCAGGGGATGTCTTATACTTACCTAGCTGCCGGCATCTTGGTCCCTCGCACTAGTCTTCCTGGCGCTGCGGCAGGCTGCTGTGTCCCACGCGCTGACAGAGGATTCTCTTCTTGGTAACAGGGCTTTGAATAGTCTGACCATCGATATAGCTGTCTGAGGGCTTGTTCTTTATAGAAGGAGTTGCATTTTTCAATGGGACTATTTAACTTCTTAGTGACTACCCATATGTGTTTTCATGTCCTGAGTGTCTGGGCTTTAATTTCCAGGGCTGTATAAAAAACACGCTGGCCCTGTGGACTAAGGCCCCCTGTCCACGGCAGTGTATTTAGCAGCAGTAAACCGCCGGCGAATCACGCCGGCTGACGCTTGCCATGGCATTGCTATGGAAAGCGCCGGCACCTGTCCACGAGCGGAGAATCATTGTGATTCTCTGCTCGCGGTGGGCAATTCGCAGCATGCTGCGAATTGCCCCCGATTCTCCGTGGTCAGCCTATCTATTAGATAGGGCTGGCCGGCGGAGATTCGGCGGCGGTGGCTCCCGTGGCGGAGCTTCGCCGCGGGATACCACGTCGCCCGTGGACAGCTGGCCTAAAGCCCCGGGGTCTGCACTTGTGAAAGCTTGCTGCTATCACCTACAAGGTAGCAAATAGCTTGGAGCTGTCATCGGGCGTTGCAGTTTTCGACCGCCAGTCACGCGATCACCGATATCCAATTGATAATGAGATTGCACAAAAGTAAACAAAAATTAAAGAAAGGTTAAATTTAATCTCTCCTCACAGATCGGATCCACGAAGGGAGCTGAAACTACTCGTCTGTCCTCCGATGTCCCACAGCGTTCTGGTCCTGCAGGGACCCAAAGCAGTCTTCTGCGCCTGTGCGCCAAACGTAAATGTCAGCCGCAAGCACAAAAGGCCGAGAAATTTAAAATCTCCTGGCTTTCAAACATAGGCGAAAGCAGGGAGATATCATCAGGGGCCGCAGTATTCGGTTCCCAGTCACTTGATCGCTGTTATCCAATAGATACGAGATGAAATTACGTACCTAAGGTCCCTGGATTTGTCCCGGAACGGGATCTTTATCAGTGGACCTTACCCCGGCTTCTACACACGCGTCCACTGGCAAAATGGCAGACGCATGTGCAAAAGCTAAGGATTGCCTGAAAAATTTACAATCTCTCTCTCCTGGCTTCCGAAGGTAGCTGAGAACCTGAAGATTTCATGGGAGGCCAGTGTATGTGGTCCCTGGTCACTTGATAGCTGAGAGCCTGGAGCAGCAACCGATGGCCTCATTGAGCGGTCTCCAGTCATGTGGACGCTGTTATACAATGGATAATGGCAATCATGTAAAAGTAAAAAAAAAAAAAGTGGAAGTTTAATCTCCCCTCAGCGATCGCATCGGTGAGAGGATATGAAACTTCTTACTGGAGGCCTCCGCATTTGAAACCTGATGCGATCCGCCTCCACGGACTTTTACCGGATTCTGTGGCTGCACACACCAGAAAACTGGCGGAAACATGCACAGAACCCGGGGAGGGCCCGCAAAATTTAAAATCTGCTTGCTCCGCAGAATTCTTGCGGAATCGCTGTAGGTATTCTGTTGCAGAACGCCCGCTATGATTCCGCCATGCGAGAAAGTGGCCTTTAAAATACACTGTCTGCACCTTCCACCATTATAGGCCCCCTTTCCCGTAGAATTTCCGCCCGTGGCCGCTGCCATAGGATTGCATTAGTAAATGCAATCCTAGGCAGACGGCCGCGATTTGTCTGCGTGAAATCACACGCGGAACAAATCGCGGCATGTTTTATTTCTGTGCGGGTCTCGCAGTGGCCCACACAAAAATGTCAGTGGTGACGGGCCGGCTCCTCTCTGCCCATGCGCCGAGAGCGGGTGGGTATTAGTGTATCTTGACACCACCAGGAACTCCTGGTGGAGTCAAGATTGACAGGGGGTTGACGCCCCCTGCATGTGATTGGCTGCACAGCTTGTTCACCTTCAGGTCCTGGCAGCCTACTAAAGTTTTCCTTTGCAATGCAGACAGTGCACCTTGCTGCAGCCGCTCAGCCCCATGTGGAAGGGAAGCGGAGAGCGGGGTCTGCAGCAGCCGTATGGTCGCGTTACCGGTGGCTGCCCCTCCCCCCTCACTTTCATCTTGTGGCGGACTTAACAGCGGCGAGGCGCACCACCCCCATGTAAGTGGACCTCGGCTTGCTGTTCGGAGCGGGCGGAGGCGCCCCTCTCTTGACTGTGTAACCTCGACGGCTGGGAGCAGTGACAGTACAGCGTCTAGAAAAGACACCCTGAGCCTGCGTGCGGCCTCCCTGCAATGCCAGCATGTCCGAGCAGATACCGACGGGGGCGGACAGTGAGGGAGCGACAGCCGCGGTGGGTTCCGTTGAGGAAGGGGGACGGGGAGGCCCTGGGGAAGGCTGTAGGGCAGCAGGGACAATAAGTGTAACCTCTGCGACCGGGAGCAGGGAGACGACAGCGCCCAGAAGAGACACCGATAAGCGGCGTACCGCCTCTCTGCAGTGCAAGCACGTCGGAACAGACAGCGACGGCGGCAGACAATGAGGGAGCGACGGCCGCGGTGGGTTCCACTGAGGAACACTAACTAGAGAAGTAACCGTTATCCTAAACTTGCAGCTACACCTAGAATCCATCGACACGCTGCTACCACCTTCCAACTTTAACACAATCAGGAGCTAGGGGTGTGAGAGGGGCGTTCCTCCTGTCAAACCCCTAGCTTCCGGTGTCGTCAAGATACACTAATACCGAGCGGGTGAGCCGCAGGCCTCTGCAGGGGCATGGGACTGCGTCCCGCTGCGAGAATTCCCGCAGCGGGATCTAACCCGGCCATCTTCAGGCGGCCTTAGTTTCAAATTGTATGACATTTCATGGGGGTATTTCCATCCTACACTTTTATGGCACATGACCCCCATTTTCCTAACTTCCGTAGAATTAAAAAGAGCGTTCCAAGCCTAAACCGCCCCCACTATTCTGCAAACAGACCCCCATTCTCCTAATAGGAGTTTCTCAAAATTTGACGATAAGAACTTGTATAAATCAATAAGACATGAAGCAATGAGTTAGCCAAGTAGTTATATATACAAGACTTGTTTCAGAATTGTCACTTTAGATATCGGATACATTTGATAATGCCAGAGGGTAAGAAATATGACCTATCTTACATGATGCCTCCAGTCCATCCATAGTAACAGTTACTATGGTAAGAAAATGTACAGCACTGCGATCTACAGCTCCAACGCCATCCGAGAAAGACTGCAGCGTCAGAAGAATCCCTGCTTACAATCCCTTTTCTTAGCAATTTACAGATTTGATGTTTAAATTTAAATTGTCAGCTCTTCAGTATAATTAGGCTGCGTCTCCACATAGTACTTCAAGTGCATATTTATGGCATTTCTACAGTGTTTTTGATGTACATGTTGACCTGTTAGCGACTGTTCATGTCCTTTATTGGCAGTCACTAATGGACTTTCTTCTGTTGCATGTGCGTTCTTATAGCACTGCATCGGACGCCCAGCTCAGGTGCCCCTTGCCGGGTAAAGCAGAAGCTCAGCTGTCAGAAGTCAGCTGGGCTTCCACACTAATGGACCGCATTACAGCTGTATAACCATTTCGATGCCGCGGTCAGTTAGATCATGGCATTTAACCCTTTCCAATCCACTATCTGACCTCTGAAGACATTATGATTTAAGACTGTACAGCTCCGATGTTGGAAGACGTCCGTCGGGGTTCTCTTACTATATATTGCCAGCCTCTCTGCTGTCGGAGCCTATCCACTGTGTCACCTCATGCAGTACTGGCTTTAGCCAGCATATAGCGCCAGTGTATAATGGCAGAAAAAGAGTAATCCCCCTAGGAAAACCAGGCTACAAATTGGATTGGAAAGGGTTAAGAGTCTGTCCTAAAAATGATATCACTGAAAACTACAGTTCATTTTTCAAAGAAACTGTCATACCACTCCATCAATGGAAAAATAAAATGTTGCGTCCTGACTGGACATGAAGGATAAATTAAACGTAAATAAGCATGACCGAGCAAAACTAAACCGAAGCACCACTGTGCATAACAAACATAACTAAACCAAAAGCACGATCACGCAATGAAAATAGAAACTAAGGGAAATCCTACGCCGGGAGGGAGCCCTGCCTACTCGGCGAGCCGATTATTTCCGACAGGTGCGGACCCACACTATTACCTTAGCCACTACTAAATCCTTACCAGGGAGCCCTGAATACAAAAGGAAACAGTACATGGTAACCAACAGTGGTTCTTCGCTGTAACAGCAGTCTGCAGCAAGGAAGAGGAGCTCCAAGGGCAGGCTGTGCTCCTCAGCTGGAATCCTGGGGGAAACTGAATTGACCAGCACTGGTGTCAATTCTAGCATACCTTATAAAGGGCAGGGCCACTCAGTGACAGGTGAAGACTGACACCAGTCACCCAACACCATGCCCCTCGGCCCCAGGAAAGGCAGAGCCACTTCTAAAACCTGGTCTGGCCTGAAAGCAAGGCGATGACCCCAGAACAGCTGGAACATAAGAATGTTGTGGCTTTTGGAATGCAACGATGAAAAATCAATTTTTAAAAGTGTTTTTAGTGTGCAGAAATAATGAAACCTAAAAAAAGCAATAAAAATGTGGTATCGCTGGAGTCATGCCTATCCAGAGAATAAAGGTATTACAGAAAAGTCAATGGAGTAGAAACAAAACTCTGAAAACAATGGTGGCATTCCTGGGTCTTCCACCCCACCAAAGAAGTGAATAAGTTATGTAACATCTTAAATGTGTATGTATGTATGAGTGTGTGTGTATATAATATAGTATTACAAAATTAAAGCTTATTCTGCAAAAAATAAATAAAAATCCCTTTAAATGGCCAAGTTGACAGAAAAATATTAAAAAAAGCTCTTAGAATATCATGATGCAAAACAGCTGTAAAATTATTGCGTGGGACAGAAAAAAAAATGCTACAGTTTGTGATAAAATAAAATAAGAAATGCATACTCACCTACTTTTGCAGCACAGGATGCAGACTGTCTCCCGCTGCTGGCGGCTGCCGGAAGTCAGGTGACCACTGCAGGCAATCAGAGGCCCCAGCGCCACTGTCCTAAAATCCTGTTATCGTGGCTCCCAGGATGTAAGTGCTGATTGCAGGTGTTGGAGCTGGTCAGTCCGCACTGGAGGACGGGCTGGATTCCATGAGGGCCAAAGAAAGGTGTGTATGTGATGTCTTTTCTTATCTTACTGCCTGCCCGACCGTTTATTTATTTTCGTTTTCTCACACAACCCCTTCAGGACCTAAATGGGCTCCGACTCCACAACTCATCACTCCACAGTCCTGTTCAAGGAGCATAAAAAAAAAATCTTCGTAATAGCAAGTCACCCCTGCAGATAATCATTGCCGATGGCTCATATGCCATACTTAACAGTCTGCTGCTGTTAAGTCTGCTGCTGTTAAGTATGGCATATGAGTATGTTAAGTATGGCATATGAGCACAGATGCCTGTGATTGGCTGAGGCAGTCATGTGCTATGATACAAATGATAGTCTTGATAAATAACCACTGGGTCATTCGTTTTGGAGGTGAATTAACAAATCTACCAATCCAGGTTTAGTTTGTGTACTGATGAATGCCGTGTCTGGAGACCTAGGGGTGAGCACTTCAAACCGGCCTTTGCTGTGCAGCGGCACACTGCTTGTGCGATGGTCTTGGGGGCCAACTCATACAACAGCCGGCCACCCCAATAGCGGTACAAGTGACAGTGACAGCTCAGCAATATTTTCCTCTACATCCTGCAGCCACATGTGTTCCTCTCATGGCGGCTTTCAAGAGGCATTTTCCAGCAGGCTAATGCTTGGCTGCACATGCAAGGGTTCATACTTCCATGGCTGCCTGGTCGGCAGATTTATCGCCAATAGAGCATGTATGAGACCATCTGGGACACCAACTTCGACAGTCTACTTTTTTGCAAGATCTAGAGGCTTTGTTACAACAAATCTGGAGTGATATGATGCAGGATACCATACGGAACCTGTATGCCTCCATTCCCGCTCCAACAGAGTACTAGAGCCTCCATGCCCACCCATATGACATCTTATATCCAAGCTAGAAGCAGACCAACAGGGTACTAGAGCCTCCATGCCCACCAGTATCACATAGTGTGTCCAAGCTGGAGGCAGTACAACAGGGTACTAGAGCCTCCATGCCCACCCATATCACATCTTACATCCAAGCTAGAGGCAGCCCAACAGGGTGCTAGAGCCTCTATCGTATCTTACATCCCCCTGTATCGCATCTTACATCCAAGCTAGAGGCGGCCCAACAGGGTACTAAAGACTCCATGCCTGCCCCATATTACATCTTGTATCCAAGCTAGAGGTAGTACAACAGGGTACTAGAGCCTTCATGCTCCCCCTGTATTACATTTTATATCCAAGCTAGAGGTGGCCCAACAGGGTACTAGAGCCTCCATGGTTGCCTGTATCACATCTTGTATCCAAGCTGGAGGTGGCCCAACAGGGTACTAGAGCCTCCATGCCCGCCTGTATCACATCTTACATCCAAGCTGGAGGTGGTACAATAGGGTACTAGTGCCTTTATGCCCCTTCCCCCCTTATTACATCTTGTATCCAACCTAGAGGAGGTACAACAGGGAATTACAGCTTCTATTGCTGCCCGTATCACATCTTTCATCCAAGCTATAGGCGGCCGCAGGGTACTAGATCCTCAATGCCCACCTCATATCACATCTTGTATCCAAGCTAGAGGCGGTACAACAGGGTACTAGAGCCTCCTTGTCCACCCCATATCACATCTTGTATCCAAGCTAAAGCTGTTACAACAGGTACTAGAGCCTCCATGCCCGACTGTATCCCATCTTGTTTTCAAGCTAGAGTTGTTAGAACAGAGTACTAGAGCCTCCATGCCCCCATCCCGTATCACATCCAAGCTAGGGGTGGTACAACAGGGTACTAGAGTCTCCCTACAAGGGGTCAGTTTTCCACAGTAAAATACCCTTTTGCTCTCATATTGTAATCACTTACTTACGAAGGGGTGCTGATAAGTATTGAGCCTTACCCAGAAAAAGATTGAGCTAGGAAGCCGTAACTGCCCCACTATTCTACATATTCTCCCAGGATGTCAATGCACTTGTGACATCCCTCCTGCAGCTTTTCACGTCCCTGAAAATAGAATTCTTCCGACTGCTGGTCAAACCACTCATTTGCAGCATTAGACTCCCAAACACTTCTAAACCGTTGTCCATTTACGTGTTTTTTGAGATGGTAGTCAGACTACCTTCATTGTGTGACGGGGCATTGTCATGCAACAGGATGACACCTTTTGAGAGCTTTACTCTATGTTTTACCTTAATATTTTGCCTCAGCTTTGTCAATAACGAACAGTAATATGTTGCCTTTATGGTTGAACCCTTTGGGAGGGGCACAGAGGGGCTTAGGATCCGGGAAATTTAAAATCCCTCTGCTCCTGGCTACCAAGTGTAGCCGGGAGCAGAGCGATATCACCAGGGACATGATCACTGTTATCCAATGGATAACAGTGATCATTTAAAGTTAAAAAAATGGTGTTTAAAAAAAAAAAAGGTTTTGAAAAAGTAAAAAATAAAAAGTTTAAAAATCTTATGTTTCATCTCCCCTCACGGATCATATCCATGAGGGGTGATGAAGCTCCGTACCTAAGGCCCCCGGATTTATCCGTGGACCCTACCCCAGCTTCTGCGCACGCGCCCGGCGCCAAAGCGGAAGACGCATGCACAAAAGCTGTTGATTGCCAGGGTAATTTAAAATCTCCCTGCTCTTGGCTCTAAAACCTAGCCGAGAGCCTGGAGATTTCACGGGGGGCCGCGTTGAGCAGTTCCGGGTCATGTGTTCGCTGTTATCAAATAGATAATGGCGATCACGTAAAAGTTAAAAAAAAAGTTGAAGTTTTATCTCCCCTTACCGATGCGATCAGTGAGAGGAGATGAAACTTTTTACCAAAGGCCTTCGTATTTGAACCCCCGATGCGTTCCTCCTCCGTGGACCTTCCCGAAATTCTGCTCATGCGACCACGGGCAATATGCGCAGGAGGCGGGGAGCGCAGGAAATATAAAATCTCCTTGCTCACGGCGACCCACGGTCGCCAAGAGCCTGGAGCAGTGAGCGGTCCCCGGTCACATGATAAAAAGGTAGTCTCACATGACCAGATAGGAATTACGGATCCCGCATGTGTCTGATCCGCGGTAATACGCAGATCAATCGCATTGGATTACACAATTCCCCTCATTAGCAGGTTGGAATTACGTAATTCACTCGCAGAAAACAGAACGCAGCAAGTTCTATTTTACCGCTGCATAAAGCCCATTGTGCTCCATGGTCGCGGATATACCCGCAGCCTATACGCAACTACATTGTATACGGGCTGCGGGTACCCGCTTCATCGCTAAGCGACGGCATGAGAAATACAAACAAAAAACTGGTGTACTGCGCATGACCGCCTGTGTGAGTGGGCAGTTATGTGCACTACATTACGCGTCCGTATGCAGCGCCACGGCCGGCTCACAGCTGAGATCCTCTGCGGGACTCCACAAGCGGATTCCACATATGTCTGTGTGTGCCCGGCGTTATTCAGACTGCTACCTGTAATCCGTAATTTACAAGAAACTCGGAAACGCTCGCCTTCCTGTAGTTTCAGGTGCAGCTTACCTCTGAAAGCTTACGGAGACTCACAGAGCGCCAATTTTTACACCCCATCCCTGCCACTGAGGTCAAGAAACACCCTCCAAAAAGGATGAGAGGAGAGGGGTAACCAGATTTTAGTGCCCCATGTGCCTATCCCAACCAGGCCCCCGTAATTACCGCTGTCTTTGAAAAAACCCACACAGTTTACATTATTACTTTTATCTAAGATTTGGGAAACGCCAGAAAGGGCGCAGTGTGTGTGTGTGATTGTGTGTGTGATTGTGATTGTGTGACTGTGAGTGATTGTGTGTGTGTGATATTGTGATTGTGTGTGTGATATTGTGATTGTGTGTGTGTGTGATATAGTGATTGTGTGTGTGAGTGTGATTGTGTGTGTGATTGTGATATTGTGATTGTGTGTGTGTGTGTGTGTGTGTGTGTGTGTGTGTGTGTGTGTGTGTGTGTGTGTGATTATTTTTAGGGAGTCCATTAAATATTAGAAAAAACTGTGAGGGTGATCAATGAGTGAAACAGGTTACCATGGGAGGTGGTGAATTCTCCTTCCATGGAAGTGTTCAAACAAAGGCTGGCCAAATATCTGTCTGGGATGATTTAGTGATCCTGCATGTAGCAGGGGGTTGGACCAGATGACCCTGGAGGTCCCTTCCAACTCTAACATTCTATGATTCTTGTAGGTCTAGGCAGAATGGGGAAGCCTTTTGTCCTGTCAGAGGTTTTTTCAAGAAGATAATCAAGAGGAGGCCCAAACAAGAAATCACACAGCCTTTTCTTGGATGCTAAACCTCCCTTCCCGAGACTTAAGCCATAAGGCCATACGGGCTGAGTTAGATAAGGCTGCGGTTTTAGCTGACAGCCTTATTGTATCCACAGAAGCATCAGCCCAGAAATCTAGTGCTGGTCTTGGAGAAGGAAGAGAAGATAATATATGCTCCCTAGGAGTCTTGTCTCTGATATGCGTTGTGCAAGCCAAACTGTCAAGGAAAGATCTGCACATGTGTGAAAGCAGAAGTACAGGCCTCCCAGGTGCTTTACAATTGAGGACGTCAGGTAGAGACCCCAGAACCCCAAAGTGAAGATAATTCTTCCTGATTTGTTTTTGCCACAAGAGCATCAATCTTAGGAGATCTGTCCCAACAAGAGGAATATTTCCTCCTAATTATCCTCCGAATGAAACATTTTCTATCCTGATTTTTCCATTCAGCCTTAAATCAAGTTTTTTACATTCATGTTAACAGGGAAAGAAGGTTGAGGTCTGGAACCTAAACCTTTGAATATATAAACTTCAACAGACCCTGTAGCTTTAGTGTTCTTATCCATTGTAGCTGTAACTGCTTTAACCAGTCTTTCAGAATGCTCAATAGCAAAGAAAGGCTTACCATATTTATGTCTTCTCCATCTGAGGAAGATGTTTCAGAGATCATTAAATTATCCTCATCTCTATATGAAAGATCCTCAGGAGAGGAATCAGACCATCCAGTGAACGCTTTAAAATAACTTTTCATTTCTTCCTTAACAATATCTCTTATAGAACGGGAGAGAGAAGAGGATTCATCAGATGCAATATTATCTGTGCAGTTTTGGCAGAACTGGAAGAAGCCAATTTCTACTTGCAAATAGGACATTCTCTATTCTTGGTTTTTGCCAAAGCTTACTTAGGAACTTCTCTTTTCTAAATAAGAAATAGAGAAGAATAACATTAAATAAGGGCTCCCATGGAAACTTACCACCTGGAATAACCAAAGTCCTACCAGACTGGTGGGTCTGGATCCACTTTTTTCCTTGCGTCCTGATTCATCTCTTCCTTTAGACATCATGGATGGATATGTACCTGCTGGCAGGTATAAAATAAAGTCTGGCTGGTACAGAAATGAGAGAGGGCCTTGGACACAAAGACCAAATCTGAAGTATTACCTTCTGGTCCTTAAGTGGATAGAGGAAGCCAGGAGCTCACAGAACCAACAGCCCTCCTAAATATCCCTCCTGGTCTTCTGGCCTTGTGACATGGGCTAATATAGAAACCCATGGCAGATTTATGGGATGTCCCTGATGATGTCCCTATCAGGCCTCGTATCAACTGCAGCGTTCATATGGGTAAACAACGACATGACCACTGCAACCGAAGCAAGCAAAAGACTGCAGCAGCAATTAGGGAAGCAGTGTGGCAGCGGAGAGGGAGAGGTTTTCTTTCCTTTCTTTCTTTCTTTCTTTCTTTCCTTCTTTCCTTCCTTCCTTCTTTCCTTCCTTTCCTTCCTTTCTTTCCTTCCTTCCTTTCCTTCCTTTCTTTCCTTCCTTCCTTTCCTTCCTTTCCTTCCTTTCTTTCCTTCCTTTCCTTCCTTTCTTTCCTTCCTTTCTTTCCTTCCTTCCTTTCCTTCCTTTCTTTCCTTCCTTTCTTTCCTTCCTTTCTTTCCTTTCTTTCTTTCCTTTCTTTCCTTTCTTTCCTTTCTTTCCTTTCTTTCCTTTCTTTCCTTCCTTTCCTTCCTTTCCTTCCTTTCTTTCCTTTCTTTCCTTTCTTTCCTTTCTTTCCTTTCTTTCCTTTCTTTCCTTTCTTTCCTTTCTTTCCTTTCTTTCCTTTCTTTCCTTTCTTTCCTTTCTTTCCTTCCTTTCCTTCCTTTCCTTCCTTTCCTTCCTTTCTTTCCTTCCTTTCTTTCCTTCCTTCCTTTCCTTCCTTTCCTTCCTTCCTTTCCTTCCTTTCCTTCCTTTCTTTCCTTTCTTTCTTTCCTTTCTTTCCTTTCTTTCCTTTCCTTCCTTTCTTTCCTTTCTTTCCTTTCTTTCCTTTCTTTCCTTTCTTTCCTTTCTTTCCTTCCTTTCCTTTCTTTCCTTTCTTTCCTTTCTTTCCTTCCTTTCCTTCCTTTCTTTCCTTTCTTTCTTTCCTTTCCTTCCTTCCTTTCTTTCCTTCCTTTCTTTCCTTTTCTTTCTTTTTTTTTTTTTACTATATAGTTTGTCCCCCATTGCCACCAATGATTTTAATATTGGAAAGCCACTTTAATTAAAAAAACACAGATCCACAGATTAAAAAGAATTGAGTGAACTTTTAAAGGAGATGTCCCGAGGCAGCAAGTGGGTCTATACACTTCTGTATGGCCATAATAATGCACTTTGTAATGTACATTGTGCATTAATTATGAGCCATACAGAAGTTATAAAAAGTTTTATACTTACCTGCTCCGTTGCTGGCGTCCTCGTCTCCATGGTGCCGACTAATTTTCGCCCTCCGATGGCCAAATTAGCCGCGCTTGCGCAGTCCGGGTCTTCTCCTCTTCTCTATGGGGCTCCGTGTAGCTCCGTGTAGCTCCGCCCCGTCACGTGCCGATTCCAGCCAATCAGGAGGCTGGAATCGGCAATGGACCGCACAGAAGCCCTGCGGTCCATGAACACAGAGGATCCCGGCGGCCATCTTCAGCAGGTGAGTATGAAGACGCCGGACCGCCGGGATTCAGGTAAGCGCTGTGCGGGTGGTTTTTTTAACCCCTGCATCGGGGTTGTCTCGCGCCGAACGGGGGGGGGGGTTTAAAAAAAAAAAAACCCGTTTCGGCGCGGGACATCTCCTTTAATGGAATCTTACAATGCAGTAAGTAATCATTTTGTGTCCTGTAAAATAATTGGAGCCTTGGGAGAGGAATGTAAAGTGGTGCATGATGTTATAAGTTAGAATCCCAAGCAATGAATGGCATTCATCAGTGCTTCAGTTCCTCTATGTTTTTTCAGAGTCAAAATCCATATAGAGAACATACAGTAGCTAGTACAACTTAAGGCGTAGAACTATATTTGGGATCTGTATTACAAAAATCGCAAACACAGTGTTGATAGAGCCGTACACACGTGTTCACAAAGTTTTGGTATTTTTGTAAAAGCGAGAAACAGGACAGTTGCAAGAATCTAAATCAATCAAGAGCAGGAGGCTCAAAGTATATGTATTACTCCCCCACAAAAAAAAATAAAATAAATATAAATAGCATCGTTACTGTATAGAGTAAATTTTAGAGGGGTTTTCTAAGACTTAAAGGGAACCTTTCAGCGCCAAACAGCACTATAAACTAAGGGGGTCTGCTGGTGAAGTCCACACGTGGTCTGGTAATCTGACTCCTTACAGACATCTGTTCGCTTGAACCACATGCGGTGGTGACAGGTTGCCTTGAACCATATTGTTGACCTTTCCTCAGGATAGGTCATCAGTAGTTGATCGGCAGATGTTCACCGCTTAAGACCCTCAGCAATCAGCTAATTGAAGTGATTGTCATGGCCACTTCAGTGCATACCAGGCACAGCATTGTACTTTGTATAGTGGCTGTGCCTGGTATAGCAGCTCAGTCCCATTCACTTAAACAAAATGTCACATGCCTGACAAGGCAACCTCTTCAGACAGCTGATCTGTGGGGAACTTTTCATCACCAGGAGCACCATACACTTAATTATGTTATGGAGCTCATAGGACAGGTCGAGAAGGGTTCAGGGATGTATTTTTTATATTCGTCCTGGCTCCTCATTCCCATGCTGTCACTTATGAAAGTCAGCATGTGTACAATGAAGGGGACTCACCTCCACAGGCTGTACATGCTCACTGCCATTACTTTCTAGAGAATGTATCCTTAGAAACTAAAGGTGAACAGACAGTTGGGATGACATTTTGGGGGGAGTGAGATGGTAAGCATGGTAGATTTATAACAAATTAGTGTATTTGCAAACCTTAATATTTTTACTAGTCGAACACACTAAGCCAATGTGATCTTTGGAATACCCTTTTTCCCTTTTAGCCTTTTCTTCTCTGTTCAGCTCAGACAATCATGATGACATCTCCCAGTCACAAGTCTACAGAATTTCCTGTTTCACATAATGCCCTATACGATAACCATGCACCACATAGCAATAATATCTCCTTAGTGCCCCCCTCATATACCGGTAGTAATTCTGCCCTCGTAATCTCCCCCACAGTAGTAGTGCCCACACGCACAGCAGTTGTGCTCCTGCCTCAGTAATGGTGCCCCCTTAGTTTCCTTAGCAGCCAAAGTAATCCCACCCACAGTAATTGTACCCACCAGTCAGTAATGGTGCCCCATGCAGGAATAAAGGAATGGTCCAATATAATAAAATTAATATTCACCCAGCCCTATTCTCATTGTGAATGGAGCTGCTCAGGCTCTTTAAGCTTGCATATTATGAGACGCCGGGATCCCTGTGGCGGCTGACATTATGTAGTGAAGACATGGCGGCTATCTGCACCAAGCTGACAATGGATGCCCTTGATGCCCGATGCTGACACCACTAGGGCATCCACATAGAAAAACACAGTGGGATACCGTACATAAGTTCTGGTTCTCTTCTAGAATGACTGCAAATATTGCTCTTTAATGTGGCATCTCACACTGAACTATGCAGCAATGTACGTCATACTACACTTGTATGCACAGGTTTATCTAAGGCCTTCTATACAAATATACTGCATGTGGTTACATCACTTGCATTTGTATTTTATCCTTTTATTTCAATATTACGTTCTGCCTGCATCCTACCTGCTATCTGTTACACATAGTATCCCATTCCTGCCGCACTGATACTGCTATGCAAAGCACTAGTATTGGGACAAACGGGTCATTACGTGTCCTCATTGTATCCGATTTCATTGGACATGAGGTAATTTTATATTGCATTAACCAGATGGAATGGCCAAGCTTTTATATTTTACAGTCTGAATATCTGTCAGGTTTTCTGCAACTCTCCAAGCATTCACTTCCTGTTGAACAAAAGACATTTACAGTGGAAGTCAATTGGATCTTCTGGGACGCTGACATTTGCATAGACATTTCATTTAGTAATTACTGTGACTAAAGATGAATTTGTACTTGTAGAATCCCTAAATACTTCCAGTGGTGACAAGAGTGGGAGCCTAAGGCTCGGTGAATCAATAGAGTAGCAGGCATTAGTAAAGGCTGGAACTTCACTGTAGACTTTCAGCAAAGAAATTCTGTCCTCTTGTGGCAGAGAGTCGGTCATCATATGTGTAGGAGGAGGGCAGATATTTGTAATTATACTATATGATTGTCATATATATTGTTTATTAAAGAGACGTACAGACCTTGTTGTGAGGCTGCGGTCACAGGTCAGATTTTCCTTACAAAAAATACAGAGTATTTGCAGCAGAATCCACAGCCGACTCTCCAAGGTGCTGAAATGGCTCCACACCTGGATTAGCCCCATTCATTGAGGCTAACGCGTACGTGGCTACCTAATAGGACATGCCACTATTACACAGATCTTGTATGTGTAATCCAACATGGATTTTGGCAGTGTAACATTCCTTTGTGTAAGGTCGGCTTCACACAAGTATATCCACAAGTACGCTCGCCTCGGTGCAACGTATTGGCGCACATGTCTGCGTACAGTACTGTACGTGTTTTGCATGCAGGGCCAGCTTACACACGTGTGACACACTCCTTCTGTGGATTAAAAGGCTATTTAGCCTGATAGGGTCCAGATATGTTCTTTTTTTACAATGGAATTGCGCAGCGTATTGAGCATTTGAGCGCATATTGAGTGTGTTTTTGCACACCTGCCATAGACATCTACGCTGGAATGTAGAGCAGCCCCTATTTTTTTGCACACACAAAAAAATGCACATGCAAAAGACGCTCATGAGAACGAATCCATAGACGTTAATGGGCTCTATCGTCTGCGCATTGTGCTCATATATTGTGTCATGTGAAGAAGCCCTTAGGCTGGCTTCAGCATTGAGAAGTGGCATGCTCTTAAAAATAGGGGCTTTTTCAGCTAGTTTCACACGAACGTATTGTAACACGCCTGTAATACGTATTACAGGTAAAACTGCATCGGTGCTTGATTTGTATTTGTGTTTTTTATTTGCTTTCATTGTTTTTATTTTATTCTGAATACATTTGGATCCTTTTTTGCCCAGTAGAAAATAACACCAGTGAATACAAATACAGCTGTAAATAGAGATCAGAGACTGATAACATACAGATTGCGTACGGATCAGCCATATTTTATTCATTTCCATAGTCTATAATGGGTGTATAGGAAATAAATAGTGCATGCTGAGTTTTTAAAACCTGCTTGTAGAAAATATGCTCATATAAATAGTTCATAGATTTCATTAGTTCCGTATTATAGTCCACAGAACACTGACCAAATGGGGATTAGAAATCTGAAAACCCCCTTAACCCCTTGAGTGGCGGGTTTCCTACCCCCCTGTCGTGCCCACCAGGGCAGGTTTTTTAAATGGGCCAGTCATTTAATTTCAACTAATTTTGCAGTCGCGTTCCAAGAGCCATAACTTTTTCATTTTTCCATTGACACGGCCATATGAGGGCTTGTTTTTTGCTGGAGAAGTTGTACTTTTTGATGGCATCATTTTTGGGTATATATAATGTATTGCATAACTTTTGTGAAAAAAATTGTAGGGAGATTAGGGGAAAATCCTAAAAGAAAAATACATATTTAGTATCGCCGCATCCGTAAATGTCTGATCTATCAAAATAGTGCATTATTTACCCCACACAGTGAACGTAATCCAAAAAAAAAATAAAGAACGCCAAAAATGCACTTTTTCAGTCACCCTGTCTCCCAGAAAAAAATGCAATAAAAGCGATCAAAAAGTTGTATGTATTCCAAAATGGTACAAACGTTAACTACAGGACGTCCCGCAAAAAATGAGCCCTTGCTCAAGTACGTCGATGGGAAAAATAAAGTTATTGCGCGCAGAAGATGCAGCAGAAAATAATTTAAAAAAATGAAATGTCTGAAAAAAAATACAAGTGCTATAGTAAAAAAAAGGGTTAACACATTTGGTATCGTAGTAATCGTACTGACCCGTAGAATAAAGTTATTAGGTCATTTTTGTTGCAGTTTGTGAGCCGTAGAAACAAAACGCACTGAAGGATGGTGGAATGTCATTTTTCTTTCATTTTACTCCACTTAGATTTTTGTAAAAGTTTTTCAGTACATTATATGGTACTTTAAATGGCACCATTGAAAAATATAACTCAATCTGCAAAAAACAAGCCCTCATACAGCGATGTCAATGGATAAATAAAGGAATTATGATTTTTTAAACGGGGGGGAGGAAAAAAAGAAATGGGGAAGGAAGAAAAAATGGGATCGTGTCATTAAGGGGTTAAATAATGTACTAACTTCCTTCTCTGGGTCATTACGATGCAGGGATACCACATGTGTAATTTTATTTTTAATTTTTCACAAAGTAAAGGGAGACGAGTGTTTTTAATTTTATTTATTTTATTCTTTTATTTTTTAAATAATTTTTACCTTTTTTTTATTTTTTTACTTTTTTTTTTTTTTGTCCCTTTTAGGGGACTTCCACAGAGACCCATCAGGACTCCCTTATCACATTCTGGGGGGGGGGGGGGGTCCCATGGTGGCAGCCCTTTACATGCTGCAGTCACATAGACTGCAGCATGTAAAGGGTTAACACAGCAGAGATCAGAGGTTTTCTCTGATCTCTGCTGTAAGAGCAGGTACCTAGCTGTCCACTGACAGCCAAGCACCAGCTCTCCCTGCAACAGAGACCATCGGCTTGCTTCTGACAAGCCGATGGTCTCTATAGCAACCTGTAAACAAAGCAGGACATTAGAAGCAGGAGATTGCCGGCATATCGGCAATATCTTCTGCTTCTGTTGTTCAAAGCCCTTGCTTTGTTCTCTCTGGGTCTGTGCAGGCAGAGCACAATGTCACAGCTTGTGGCATTGTGCTCTGCAGCTCCCATAGTGATACATAGCCCGGAAATCTTCCGGGCTATATCGCTATGAGCAGTGGAACTCGTCCCGGAAAATTTCCGGGCGTGGCACTCAAGGGGTTAAAGGGGTCACTCGAGTTGTTTTATGTTAAAACCCTGTTTCCCATGCAGTAAGATAGCTAACCTGAATATACTCCCCTCCCCCGCTCCCTGTTGTGTCCTGTGCAGCTGCTCGACCTCCGCTCCCATTGTTTACAGGCTGCAATCCCGCCTGTCCACAGGATATCACAGGCTGCTGCAGCCCATAACAGAGGTCAGCTCTCTTGCCTATAAAGCAAGAATGATGCCCGAGCTATTAGCTGTGATTTGATGCGCTGACTCAGAGAAAGCTGCCTGTTGCTGCCGGCACATGCACCTCACTTCACTGTGCATGTGCCAGGAAGAGTTCCAGCGCCACCTGGGCTAACATGCATACATAGGGTAAGGCGGCTAGCGGGGGCCGGGTTATCCCAGTGGCGTGCTGACTCGGCGGGCTCATGACGCTGCCTCTTTGAGTTGAGGCGGCTAAATTTTATATTTGGTGTGCTACTCTCAAAGTAAGAATTTCTGCAAATGCAAATACGCTTTTTCAGGGTGTCATACTGTTTATCACTATGAGGGCTCCTGCACACTTGCGTTTTTTTCACGCGATATCGATGTGTTTTTTCACACGATTGTCAATGGGACTTTCTAATGTTAAAAACACATCGCAAGTTGCTGCTTTGCAATTTTTGTGCGAAGCATTTTTAGCATTAGAAAGTCCCATTGACAATCGCGTGAAAAAAAGGCACTAGTGTGCAGGAGCTCTGAGGGGTGGATTGTTCAGGTGACAGGTGCCCTATAATTTCAGTGGAAACATAGGAGCAGATGGGTTGAAATCCAAATCAGTGTGCCAGGACTGAACATTGGAGATCAGGTAGGATTTGTATGGGGCAGACAAGCCAGAGACGCTTTGTGCTACCTCTTTATTCTTCAGAATAAAAGACCACATCTAGGACAGGGGTGCACAGTCAAAGGCTATGCGGCTCTATGACCCACCTATGACTGCTACTGAACTCAGTATAGTCGCAGTGCAATTTGCAGACTGTCGCAAATGCGACATTGCAGAATAAAAAAACGGCAAGCACAATGGATTTTTTGCAACAACCTGCAACTTGCACTTCGACGTCTTTGCATTCAATGGCAGTGCAAGGTCGTAGGGCTACACAGCGGGTTTTGGTCATACGACCCCTGTGACAAACAGTCACTCGGTAGCCCTAGCCTTAATTTAGTTAGAATACAACACAGGTTGTACATAATTTTGGGAAGAAATATTTCTCTCTTCCCCTTAACAATCTCCCTGGCCTAATTTTATACTTTGTGGTCGGGAAGTGGTTAATGTACACTCATTGTACCATCAAAAATCAAGCACCTAGGAGTTGTCGGAGTGGAATGAAACTTTCTCTGTGTTAATGCAATGTTAATATAAGTAAGTAATTACAATATCAGCGCCAAAGGAGAATTTATTGTTGAAACTGACCCTTTGGAAGGAAGCTCTAGTACACTGCTGTACTGCCTCTAGCTTGAATACAAGATGTAATACAGATGGGCATGTAGACTCTAGTACCCTGTTGTACCACCTCTAGCTTGGATACAAGATGTGATACAGGCGGGCATGGAGGCTCTAGTACCCAGTTGTAATACCTCTAGCTTGAATACAAGATGTGATACAGGCGGGCATGGAGGCTCTAGTACCCTGTTGGGCCACCTTTAGTTTGGATACAAGATATGATACAGGGGAGCATGGAGGCTCTAGTACCCTGCTGTACTGCCTCTAGCTTGGATAAAAGATGTGATAGGGGCAGGCATGGAGGCTCTAGCACCCTGTCAGGCCACCTCTAGCTTGGATACAAGATGCGATACAGGCGGGCATGGGGGCTTAGGTATGAGACCTAAGGGCTAAAAGGCATAATGACAGTCAGTGTAATTATGTTCTGCAGTGGAACCCTTTTCTCCCTGCTACAGGGAAATTCCGCCATAGCAGGGAGAGAGAGAGAGAGAGATATGAAGGCAAGCTCAGGGGAACCCCTTTCTTGGTAGGGCTTCCCTTCATCTCAGCAGGGCTGGAGGGATGTCCCCAGCAGAGGCGAGACTGGGTTCGCCTGCAGAGGAGAAGGAAATCCCCAGCAGCAAAGGAATCCCTTCTGACCCCCTGCAGGCGAACCCTGATATCGCGCTGCTGGAGATTTCTTTCTTCTCCCCTGCAGGCGAACCCCGGTCTCGCCACTGTTGGGGATATTCCTCCAGCCGTGCTGAGATGAAGGGAGGCCCTGCAGAGAAGGGGGTTCACCAGGGGCTTTCCTTCATCATTCTCCCGTCTCGATACAGCAGCGCTCATTTTCAGCGACACGCAGCTTCCGATCTTGTGAATGGGAAATTTCACTGCTAATTAAGATAGGAACTTGATTATGAGAAATTGCCCATTCATGCTATTTTTCGCAATTTTTTTCATGGGTATCTTTGGCGGGAATTTCACGCTCGTGTGAAAGAGGCCTAAGACGTTAAAGGGTGACGAAGATACAGCTTCTTTATAAAAACAGGTCTGCCGTGTGCGAACGATAATAAAGAGCCGATACTGACCGTGCTTGTCCTCCAGCAGCGCCTCTAGGCCTCCCCGGTGACTTATCGTTTACAGGCTGTAGTCAATGACAAAGCTCAGCGATCACAGATGCTGATGAGTAGAGCTTAGAAAGAAGTAGGTAGCTGAATAAACTGGATATCTATTTAAATAAGGTGTCAAATTGTAACCTACATTTTCTGATCTCTCCTTTGGTGTATAAAAAATGTTGATTGCTTGTTGAAAGTAGCTAGGTACTACTGTATGATCAGCTGAATTTGGCTTGCTTATAAGGACGGATTTTTTTCTTCCACATTTACAAATTTATCTTTTTCAAAGAGACGCTAATTGGACGGCAAATTTAGACCCTTAGGTGACATGTGCAAATTCTTTGATAATAAAAAAACAATAAGGACATCTCTATCAGCTATAGATCTTTTGCATATAACATTTGCTTGCCTGGTAAAATAGTGTTCATATGATAAATGGATTTTTGCTGTGGAATTCGTGGTCGGCGTCTGCACGGAGTATCTGTAGCAAATACCGTTCAGAGCATCCTATGTAAACTTGGTTTTTCCTTCACACTCAGGTAGGAAAGATTGCAGCATGCTGTATTTTGCTGCGGACTCTGCATGGACAACTTCCATGGATGTCAATGGAAGCCGTCTGACCCGCAGCACACCCGCAATTGACATTACGGATAGGATGCGGGTTCTCGTGTCATCGCCTATAGATAGTGCAGGGAAAACAAGCATTAAAAAAAAATAATAATAATAAATATCTGTACTGCGCATGACTGGCAAATGCTCACCATCATCCGGAGTACAGAAGAAGCAGGTAGGCCATCAGGATTTGAATTGTGGAATCCGCGATCGTCACCCACACAAATAATCCACAGTATTTTGCACACATTGAAAGAATAGAACATTCGCATATCCGCTCACATGAGCGGATAGTAATTGTGAGTGAAATAGAAATCACACCATGTTCTATTTTCATGAAAACTCTGCATGGATGGCTTCCATTGACCCACTGCCTATCCGCAATTGACAGCGCAGAAAAAACAAAGATTTAAAAAAAAAACAACCTGTACTGCTCATGACCAATGGCGAGCTGCCGCGGTCATCCGCAATCCAGGAGAAAGCGGGTGGGCGGGGTTGTCGGCCATGGTCATAGCTGGAATCTGCTGCATGAACCCGCATGCGGAATCTGTCTCTGCCGTGTGCAGCCGCCCTTAGTCACATTTTGCCAATATCCTCCAATATATGTTGAAGGAAGTATGATAAGACGATTAAGCAAAAATCTCGTCTACCTGCTGCGGCCAATCTATTGCGGCCAAGCTGCACTGAAACTGACATGCGGCACGGAAAACAAAGACGCGGCATTTCATTTATTTTTTCATTTCCTCAGTGGCCTCTCTCCTCTCTATGGGGAGAGATGGGCGCAGTGGAGGTGCAAGCGGCGTGGCTAAAGGGTGCGGGTTTTGAAGCTGCGCTTGTCCCGCGGAAATCTCACGGTTTTTCGGTGCAGCCAAGCCGCAAGATTTCCGTGGGATTTTCATCTCGTGAGAACAACTGCCTGCTTCTCTCTGACACACCCGGACTGGCATTATTAATCCCTTAAAAAGTGGCCCCCCTTTTCTTTTTCATTTTCAATTTTTTTCTCCTTGCTTTTAAAATTCATAACACTTTTATGTAACCATCCATGCAGATGCTGGAGAGCTGGTGTTTTGTGGGATGAGTTGTATATTTCAGTGGTACTATGTAATGTACAAGTAGAGTGAAATGGGGAAAAAAAATGAAATTCCACCATCATTGAGTCTTGTTTTTAAGCTCAGTCAGACGAGCGGCGATCCCCGTGGAAAATCCGCACCTGTCAAAGAAAGAAAGAAAGAACATATGCGTGACAATGGACGTGGTCATGTGGACTTTCGTCCGCATGCGGTGCGGACATTTTTTTCGCGCGGATCGCCGCTCGTCTGACCGAGCCCTTTAACAGATACAAACTACAGGAAAAATGATGTGATAACTTTACTCTGTGGGTTAGTACAATTACTACGATACCAAATTTAGGGCTTATTTACACAAGCGTACCTGCTACCATTTTGGAGTACATAGGACCTTTTGATCTCTTTATATTACACTTTTTTCTTGAAGACGGGGATACCAAAAAAGCGTAATTCTGACAACGTTTACCGTGCGGAGTAAATAATGCGTTACTTTGATAGATCAGCCTTTTAATGGATGCAGCGATACCAAATATGTTTTTTTTCATCTTGATTCTTTTATTATAAACATGGAAAAAGGGATATTTTTTTTTTACTTTTATCACCATTTCTTTTTTTAAATCATTTAATAAAAACTTTTTTAAAACTAATTTTTACATTTTATTTTAGTCCCCATAGGGGACAAGAGCTTGTGATGCTTTGATCGCTCCTGCTGTATGATGTAATACCATAGTACCACATTATATTATACCACAATTTGACACGCTACAGTCATGGCTCTATAGGCAACCTGCAATGGCAGCTCTGGGGGCTTTCAGAAGGCCTCCGGCGGCACCCTACGATCTCAATGCGAGGGGCCGTGCAGGACCCCTTTGCATTAATTGGGGCATTTAAATATTACTCTTAGAATGGACTGGCATTTAAAGGGCTAATAGCTCCGATCAGCAGCGCTGCTGATTAGAGCTGTTGCGAGCAGTTGTGGGCTATAAGAAACAGCCTCACTCACATTGTATGGAGCGAGATCTGCCCTCTGAACCACCTCCATATGAACTCCGAACCTCCAGGACGTAAATGTATGTCCTCGAGCATCAAGAAGTTAAACCCAGAGGGAGAAGTGATCCCATATAAATTTAGATCTATAGTATCAAATATCCTTTAGCATCCTGTATTTGCATCACTAGATTTGGTAAAACTGCAGCAATGCAAAAGATTTCAGAAGTTATATGGACTGTGAAGCAGCACGTTTTATGAAATCTCTCCCTCACGGGACTGTAAAAAATACTAAAAACATTGTCCGGTATGGATGAACAGCGCCTGCTCTTTAGGTGTGCTACATTAAAGACTACAACAATTATCTATTTTTTTCTTTTCTATTCCTTTTTTTATGTACAGGACTGTGTTGGCGTCTTAGGAAGGTGAGGAAAAAATGCTGTAAAATAAGAATGCATTCAAACATAGAAGTGTTAATAGTCTTGATCTGGATTATGATTTCTCCAGCAGGCTTTGGGGTATTTTGCCGCTTCCGAATTATGTCGTGTGCACACATCGTCGACCAGAATCAGACACAAATGCTGGTCTAAAACCGGGAGAGTCTCTACAATGTGTAGAGGCTCAAGCCTTTTATTATAACACATGACAACCGCCCTTCAATGGGCGTGCAACAGATTACATCAGTAACATATAAGATTCTCATTTGTCGGATCATATAGAATCCCCCACCTCTCTGCCCACCTCTCTGCCCACCCTCTCTCACGTCCGCCATAGTATGGACTTTGTCTTCTTTAGCATGCAGACAACCTTAAGCAGTTTCTGTGTATGTGGCAACCCATTGTTTAACTAGCTTGTGTTTGAGGAGTGGAAGGGGGCTAGGTAAACACTCAGTATTAAACACAGGATATACACGACACTATGGCCCTTTAACTCTTAGAGGCTTCTTGTGTAATTCTATGTACTTAGAGCAAATACTATGATTAGATTGTGTGTGTGTCCTTTAAATTCCTGAGCTAAAAAGTCATTACAACAGCAAAATACATTTGGGTTATATTAATCGATAGACATTTTATACAAAATAATCATCATGTCTATCACAATCCCCCCTTAAAATGTCTATCCTCTAATTCTCTATCTAATTTTCACAGTTTTCTGCGCATGAGCCTATAACTGGAGCGCGTTGAAGGTTCGTTTTAGGGTCTTCAAGGGGGTGTAGGACTTGTCCACTCCTTCTGGGGATGCATCCAGCAAACTCATGGTGGGAGCGGCTTTTCCAGCATCAGTTTCACAGGTCTCTCTGACACAGGGGATAACACAGCAGACTAGAACAGAAAAGGTAACCATCAGTTCACATACAACAGCGACGCCCGTCTGTGCCAGGATCCTTTACCACCCGCTCATCCATGGCGAGTGCTGGTCCCAAAAGTTAGCTCTTTTTAGTTAGTGCGGTCAGCTTCTTAATGGCAACTGCGTTTTTACCCGCGGGTCACGTGTCGTCTAGGATGTAGGTACAACAAGTCTCCCCTATCATCTTACAGACACTCCCCTTTTTAGCTAAAATCATATCTAAGGTCACTCTATTTTAAAAAAAAGTCATAGTCGAAGTAGGTCCTATTGGTCGACTAGTCCCTATAAGGCGTCTCTAGTATAATTTATAAACCACTGCTAATTATAATAAACATAATTAATCCAGTCAACGTTTATTTACCATAATGATCAGGAAAATGGACTCGAATCTAGTTTTAACTTGGTCTCTAATTTTTAAAACTTGTCAGGTACCCCCCTTGGCTATCCTATGACGTCAATGTACACGTGTAGATCAAAACTACCACCAGGGGTCTCTCTTCTCGCTCTAGCATAATGTTACAATACTAGTAGCGTGCACAGGTACGCACGGCGTGGGACTCCCTAATCTTCACCCACACAAATGTCCCTCCTGGAGATAGTCCTAATGGTGAACACGTCCAAGTCGCCTCACCCTTGCGTCAGGGTTTTCCCACTGCCCGTAAGTCCCTACTCCTAGGAGGGGGGGATCCCTACCTCACCTCAGAGGGAGGCCATGGATTCCCTGGGCTCATTTCCGGGCATCCATACCCTCTATCTGTACAAGTTAACACCCCACAGGGTGTGCCCTCGCCGGAACCTAAGGTCTTCTGCACTATCCCTTGGCAAATGGGAATTCCACTGACAATCCATCTTAGGAGATCGGGGCAGGCACAGTACTAGTACATTTCTCCTTTTCTTTGGTAGCGTATGTGGTTGGCATTATCGGAACTGGCTCTTCATCTTTTTTAAACAAGGGAAATATTGCTGAGTTCCCCAAAAATCTCCCTCCACCCTGCCTAATTGCCTGGCAGGTGTAGTTTCCAGGGTAGTCAGTAATACTCTCTCCGGTGCAAAACACTTAAGTAGTTATAGAGTATTCCTTCTTCCATTTCTCACGGACAGTGTAATTAGCGGAAATGTTCGTGAAGAGACTAAGCATCTACAGGGAGATTTAGGGGGACCATCCCCGAGTGTAGTCGGGCACTACCGCACATGCAACAGTTAGACTTGTTGCTCCTGTTAGCATTGTACCTCATCAATTCCAACCAGAGATTCTGGTCAGAGTAGCCAGTCGCTACTGTCAAGGTGTCCTGAAAAGGTAGGGTTGGCTATGATCATCATGTTCGTCAAGGTCTTTATCTTACGGCGGAGGGGGTTAATTATGGGCACAGGACTAAGTGAAGGCTTCCATTCGGCTGCATCTACCATACCCCTTATTTTAAACTTCCCTAAGGGATCTGTCCTCCCGTACCGGTATGTTCCCAGACTATAAGTCTCCCCGTCCCCCGGGCTTGGATCTCCCATGGTTAATGTAAAAACCGCATTAAAACCAAGCAACATACTAAGTTCAGCCTTCCAATACCTGCTGTCCTTATTATTCTCAAGGAGGGTTATACGACTAATTAGGGATTTCCCGCTCCTATCTTTCTTATTTAAGGCACTTCGCGGTTTATAGGACCAGTCTATTCCTGTGTTACATCCCACTAATCCCCAATAACGGCAGTCTTCTCCCCAGACGTTATCAGTGGCGCAAACATATTGTATTCCCCGGGTATATAAGTCATATAACCAGCTGGACTGAGCTAAATCTGGCCTGCGGTGGGATCTTGCGCCTAGACACGGGACCACAGTACAATAGTCGAAGGAATATGCGGCTACTTGAGCATTGGACGAGTTATACCAGAAGGTAACCATACCCCCATATTCTTCCGACTAAGGATTCCAGTTGCCACCCTCCTCTCTCACTAGCCCTAACCAGAGTAACGTCTTTGGCACAACTAAGACTGGTCTCCCGGATCTGAAGCTTTCTTACAGTATGAAGCATGGATCCATGTAAGTCTTTCGGCTAGTTTCACAGCTGTGGCAGTAGTCAGAAGCACCTGGTAGGGGCCATCAAATCGGGGCTCAGGAGGGTGCTTCCTGGGGAACTTCTTGATGCACACCCAATCCCCAGGCTGCAAGATATGTGTCCCAGTGTCTGCCTCTGAGTCTGGAAGAGAACACCTGTGCATAGGCTTTGGTTAGTTCTTTAACAACGGAAATCACATACTCAGTCAACACATCAGATTGTAATTGTAACCACTGAGGATAGTAAAGACCTAGCCTTGGGGCTAGCCCAAACAATCTCGTAGGGAGATAATGTATAATCCCCCCTGGGTTCATATCTAACACTGTGTAAGGCTATTGGATGACAGTCTTTCCAAAGTGGCGTCATTTTTAAGTATCTTACTTTTTAGCGTGCCACTACGTCTCTCCACCTTTCCACTACTCTAAAGGTGGTACAGTATGTAAAAGGCCTGGGATACACCCAGAGCAGACATGACATGTTACATTCACCTGCGAAGTTTATACCTCTGTCTGACTCTGAATCACTTCTGGTACCCCATATTCACAGTTTACCTCGTTCATGAGCTTCTTTGCGGTTACCTACTTGTTTACCTTGGTAACAGGGTCGGCCTCCAACCTGCAAAGACATCAACAACAACAAGCACGTAGTCATACTTCCCAACAAGTGGGAGCTGAACGTAGTCAATTTGCAATCCCTGAAATGGGTAGAGTGGTCCCGGCAAGTGTGATGTGGCAAATTTACTTCTGCCCTGACTCACCTATGGCATAGATCATGCTAAACTGGACAAATGATGCAGCAGCTACAGAGAACCCAGAAGTCGCCCAACCTCTTTCAAGCGTCGTCGTCAGGGCTGCTTTACTAGGTGGGTCTTTGCGTCCATCAGCTGGGCCATCATGGGATACAGGAACTGTGGTGGGCAAGTGCTGTTGACCGTTCACCACACGCTGTCCTGTTTCTGCTGCTCCCATATTAGTCCATTTATTCTTTTCTTCCTTGCTGGCTTGTAACTGTAAAAGTCTTTTAGCATATCAAAGTCCAAATTTTTGTCAATGTCCAAAGTTTTTTACCACTGACTCATGCTGTCAGTATCTTTTCTTCTTTCTTCCACGGCTTGAGGGCCGCTGCCTTTGCTGCGCTGTCAGCGAGGGTGTCGTCTCTCGCCTCTCCAGTGTAGGAATTGGTGCGAACTCTCAACTTTGTCAGGTAGAAGTAGGGCCTCCATGCGACTCTGTACAGCTGCACCATTCTCAATTGGTTGTCCTGCTAAGGTAAAAAAAACTGTCTGGCCTTCCATATTGGGCCGTAATCATGAGCTGTGCCAAATACATACCAGGAGTCAGTGTAAAGGGTTGCCGTCTTACCTCTCACCACTCTACTCGCCTCAGTGAGGGCCTTCAATTCCGCTTCTTGTACTGAGACATGCGGAGGCAGAACTTCTGCTTCTAGGACATCTTGTTGTGTGACCACTGCATATCCGATGTGGAGTCATCAATCCTCACCCTGGTACCATCTGCAAAAAACTCAACATATGCATTATCAACAGGGGTTCTGGTAACTGTTTGCATACCTGCAGTTTCTTACCGAATTAGTACTAAATAATCGTGCTGATGTTCTATTTCACATGGATCGGAATCTTGTTAGCTTATTCCATTTATTTTTTTTTTTTTTTCAAACCCAATCGCTGATCTACAACACCTAGATCATCTATGGCCCAGATCACCTATGCCTCCCCCCTTTTGAACCGGAATACTCAATGGAAAAAGAGTCATTGCGTTCAAACTAGTAAACCAAGAGGCACAAAAACAAGCACCTTGTAGGTCAAGGTGACATTGTATGCAGCGAAGTCTGAGCGAAAATCTCCTTACAAAAAAAAATGTTTTTTTTTCCTTTCAGGTCGCAGTTAGTATTTTTTAACACAAGGGGGCGCCACACAATTCAAATTTTACATCACCCAGTGTAATAGTATTTCAGGGTATGGCCAGCGTTTAGCTTTTACTCTCCTGTCGGAATATAATTATAGCTTCAGTGTAGACTGACACTAGAATATACAAAAGACTTAAAGAAAAACTAAAGAATACGGATGACTTAACATCCTACTCTGGGCAATTTAGTCCCTCTTTCTTCACATAAAAAGTTAAATTACTTCACCAAATTGCATGAAAAAAAGTTTGCTGGGTGACTATAGGGAAATTATTTCATCTGTAGGAGCCTTCCCTAACCTCATCTGTCTGAGTATCCATTGGAGAAGCGGGCAGTGGAAAACAGAGCCCCTGGGAACATGAGAGAGCGTCCCCTGTCATGTATTCCTGGTCTCTGCCCCCCATGCATCAACTCCAATCTTCCATGCACTATAAACCAGCTTAGTCATCTACTATGTCCCAAGCTGCATCTCCACAAAGGTTTGTTTCCCTGAACTTATCACACATCCAAAGTGGCCACATCTTGGAGCGTAACAAAGTCTGGTCAAACAAAACCTTACTTCAGACAATCATGATGTTAGCACTGGATACAGTGGCATTGGGAAATATAGGCCTCCCAAGTGCAGCAAAATGGCTGCCAGAGGCAGAAAGGGGCGGGGCTACAAATCTCCCAGGTGAGGCAAAATGGCTGCCGGAGGACCGGGCGGGGCCAGGGGCAGCAGCACTCCCAGGTGAGGCAAGATGGCCGCTGGAGGAGAAAGGGGCGGGGCCAGGTCCTGTCCCGGATGGGGAGGGACCGGAAGTAACATCACACACCCTGAAAGTGAGCACATGGGGGGAAGTAACTTCAGGGTGGGGGCAGGCCTCACTACATTTACTGCAGAGTCACACTATGTTGGATTGTAAACATTGCAAGCGCGGCCGCCATTACAGGGAGGGGCTGTAGTCAACACAAAGACATTACATTGTTCATAAGCAATACACATACCCCCCCTACATGCTTTCCCCTCTTGAATCTCTTAACTACATTATACCTCCTCCTAGCAATCTAAAAACACCTTTCTTTCTGCTGGGCTTCCTGCTCATCTTCTGAAAACTTTCTACAGTCTATCTTACCTATCCATACTCATTTCTGCTTATCTGTCCATGACCTAACATTTCTTTCTGCAACTTTTCCTGGTCCTTTCCCATTATTCTGTAAATTCTGCTTTCTTCAAATCCTTCCAATATAACCTCTTTCCCACTCAGATTACAATGCACATTAATTCTACAAAACACAGGGAAAGACAAAGTAAACAGAAAGGGTTAATTGGAAAAAAGCTTTCAGTTCACTCTTATCAGCAGCCCTCCCCCCAACAATAAACACTGCACATTCTTTCTATAATACCAAACAGAGGGGATTACTGGAGAATAACCACAACGGCTCAAGGTATATATCTCATCTACCTTTATAACAGCCCACCGTATACTAGTAATCCCCAAGAGCACTCCTTGTACACGATCTAGACAGGACATTTAGCTATACACAGAGACTGACGATTATTTTCAATGACCAAAACCTCAACAATATTCTGGAGAAATCAGCCGTCACAAAGCACGGCTATACCTTTCCACATATGAGAACATAACACGCTCAATCATAAAGGTAAGTATACGTATCATAAATCTTCCTAACCTCACACTAGTTTTACCTAGGAGCACGTGTCACTGGCGTGTTCCCTCAGACGTAAACAGCCGAGTCCGCCCTCCTGACACATTAACCCTCACAGAATTTGTCTCTTGGTCTTGCATACACAATTTTTAACCGTCTCAGACATAGCAGACACAGCGTACAAAATACCCCTAGACAGGTAACATGGTGATTTTTCCGAGTGGACAGAACTAGAGTTATTACCTGTCTTTCAGTGAAGGTCCAGTCTGGATCAGGAACAGGCAGAAAAGCAGTCAGAACCCAGCTCACATCGGTAGATTTACATAAAGCAATCTTACCGTGTTCTGTAGATTTTCGGGCCCCTGAGTTCTGCGTGCCATCTGCCGATCTCTGTACGTTCCAGGCTGTGACCTCACAGATTCACTCGCTCACCCAGGGACTCCACTGATCTGGATTATGATTTCTCCAGCAGGCTTTGGGGTATTTTGCCGCTTCCGAATTATGTCGTGTGCACACATCGTCGACCAGAATCAGACACAAATGCTGGTCTAAAACCGGGAGAGTCTCTACAATGTGTAGAGGCTCAAGCCTTTTATTATAACACATGACAACCGCCCTTCAATGGGCGTGCAACAGATTACATCAGTAACATATAAGATTCTCATTTGTCGGATCATATAGAATCCCCCACCTCTCTGCCCACCTCTCTGCCCACCCTCTCTCACGTCCGCCATAGTATGGACTTTGTCTTCTTTAGCATGCAGACAACCTTAAGCAGTTTCTGTGTATGTGGCAACCCATTGTTTAACTAGCTTGTGTTTGAGGAGTGGAAGGGGGCTAGGTAAACACTCAGTATTAAACACAGGATATACACGACACTATGGCCCTTTAACTCTTAGAGGCTTCTTGTGTAATTCTATGTACTTAGAGCAAATACTATGATTAGATTGTGTGTGTGTCCTTTAAATTCCTGAGCTAAAAAGTCATTACAACAGCAAAATACATTTGGGTTATATTAATCGATAGACATTTTATACAAAATAATCATCATGTCTATCACAGTCTTTTGGTCAATTAACTAAATGCAAAGTGAATGAACAAAACAGAAATGTAAATAAAATCAGAATTTGTTCATATCCCCCTTTGCCTTCAAAACAGCATCAGTTCTTCTAGGTACACTTGCACACAGTTTTTGAAGGAACTCGGCATGCAAATTGTTTAAGACGTCTTGGAGAACAGATCTTCTGTGGATGTAGCTCTGTTTCTTCATGTAAACCCAGACAGACTGGATGTTGAGATTAGGGCTCTATGGGTGCCATATCATCACTTCCAGGACTTCTTGCTCTTCTTTACGCTGAAGATCATTCTTAATGACATTGTCTGGATGTTTGGTGTCGTTGTCCTGTTGCAGAATACATTTGGAATCAGTCAGACACCTATTTTTGGAAAAAAAATATCTATCTTTGCTTCACTTTTTCCACATCTACGTAAAACCTTTACACAGTACTATAACGGCTGTCTCACCCGATCATATGGACACTTCGTGTTAGGCACACAGTATTTGCACATGCAATATGCAGTACCATAGTAACATAGTATGTTAGGCTGAAGAGAGACAATGTCCATCTAGTTCAGCCTGTTTCCACCCCCCCCCCTCTTGTTGATCCAGAGGAAGGCAAAAAAACAAACAATGAGGCAAAGCCAATTTAGCCCATTTGGGGAAGAAAATTCCTTCTCAACTCCATAATGGCAGTCAGGAACTTTCAAACGTTGATCCACAGATTATTCTATCGGACTGCAGGACCCGGATCAACAACCCCGCTGGTCACCTAATGTCTGTATCCTGTAATATTCTTACGCTTTAGAAAGGCATCTAGTCCCCTCTTAAACGCCTCTATGGATTTTGCCATCACCACGTCCTCAGGCAGAGAGTTCCACAGTCTCACTGCTCTTAGGCTGCGGTCACACAGCATGTAAATCATGTGGAAATCTCGCGGAATGACTGCAGCGGGACCGCACTGGAATTCGGCAGAAAGGTAGCTTCGAAGCAGCTTTGCAGCTTACATTCCGCTGCGGCCATCTCTTCCCATAAAGAGGGGAGAGGCCGCAGCAGAAATGGCGATAAAATTGACTTTGATTTCCGCATGGAATGTCAGTTTCATCGCGGCTTGGCGGCAGCGTGTGAACAAGATTTTTGCAAATCTGTTCCACTTTGCTGCTTTAAGCCGGGATAAGAATTACCAGCGAAATTTCCATACTGAAAGTCCGCACAGAAATTCCTCGCTGTGGGAATCCAGCTTTAGGGCTGATTCAGACGTGCGTATATTGGCCGGGTTTTCATGCCTGGCTGATATACGCTGTCCCTCTCTCCAGGGGGAAGAGGCGGGATGGTAGCAGGACACTGAGCTCCCGCCCCCTCTCTTCCCCTAGCCACTGTTTGAAGTGGGAAGGTGGGATGGGGGTGGAACTAAGTTCCCCAATTCCCAGTGCAAATAGTGGAGAGGGGCGGGAGCTCTGTGCCCTGCTCCTGTCCCGTCCTGCCTCCTCCCCCTGCAGAGAGGGGCAGCGTTTATCGGCCGGGCGTATAAGCCACTATTTGCAATGGGAAGGGGCGAGACGGGGACAGGGAACTTAGCTCCGCCCTGTCCTACCCTGCAAACAGTGGCAAGGGACCGGAGAGGGGGCGGGAGCTCAGTGCACTGCTCCCCCTGCAGAGAAGGACAGCGTTTATCGGCCAGGCGTATAAACCTGGCTGATATACGCACCTCTGAATAAGCCCTTACAGTAAAGAACCCCATTCCGTGCGTATACACGCCAACATAGTGCATGGGGATTGGCAGCACACAGCAAGTACGCATGTCATTGTGTACTTGCTGCATGCTCGTTTTTCTCTCTTGCAGCCCACAGCTAATTGCGGCCGTGTGAGTGAGCCCTACGTTATTGATTAGATTCAGGGGCACAGAGGTAGTTTACACAGTCTGTCACATGAGAGAGGGTCCTATTACAGAGTTTGCATTGTGGCTCAAGAGCTTCTTGTTACGCCTCTGATTGATTGTATTGGTTATAGTAATTTATGCAGGAAGAGATTTAAAATTTTAAAAAAAGGAAACTAATCTGTTTAATCCATGTTTTTATGATAGGAGATGTCAGATGTTGTCGGTATAGACGTTGAGTTTTGACAGATTACATAGAAAGTTCTTTTGATCAACCAGCAACAAAATGTTATAACTTATTTGCACTCAATACTATTGTGCTTGTCCTCCCCGTATCACCGAGTGCCGCCCTTTGCTTTAACACCTGATATGACTAAAAGTTGCTGTAGTCCAACGCACGGATCCGTATGGCAGTACTGATGCTTCTAGTACAGTATGGGCTACATTGGTTACCTGGGAAGAGCTGCCAACACAATAGAACTCCTATCTGCAGTTGCAATCTGACAAGTTCTTTGACAGAATGAAATTCAGGTGATAAAGTTCCTGAACAAGCAGGCTAATTAACATGGATATACAGAAGAGTTGCCATGACAATGGCTGCTAAATACAGCTACTGGCTGGAGGTTTCCTTGACAAAGGCCTGTGTTTGCTTCTGAAACTCTAGGAATTAGGGCAGCCACAGACTGGAGGTGCCTGACTACTAGATGAGACATGCTGAAAACCAATCTTGTCATTTCTGCACATAAGAAAGGTAAATCTGATTATACTACTATACCATCATGTTATCATATGCATAACCGGGTTCATACTGCTTGCAGTTCTATATAGCTATACCCTTTCATATGGGGCCCTCGTGCAGTAGTGTACAATATAACATTGCATTGACTCCCTTTAAGGCATCTTTCACACTGGCCGCAATGAGTCCATGCTGATATTTCTGCTTCACAATGTTATGCCTGTGGTGCTTGAATTCCGCATCTGTTAAAATCCGCGCATCTTTTCTGCAAAACCACAAGATTAAGTTCTGTTACGGAAAAGCTTTCTGCTGTGGAATTTAACCTTTTACAGGATGAATTTTTTTACAAAAAGTGCCCGCATTTTTTAAAACAAAAGTGGTAAAATTTAGGCCACTATAAAAAAAAAAAAAAAAAAAATATTGCAAAGTAATGATCACACTTGGAAAATTTGGCATGTAAAGATGGAGGACGTCTTGCAGGAACTGTTTCTTACATGTAGTAGATGTAATTCCACAATTAAAGTCTGCGAAAAAAAAACGCAAGACATTCCACAGTACTCAGCCTGCAGTTAGGGTGGTTTCAGACAAGCATAGATGCAACTACGCTCACTGGCACAGAGCATTGTTGCGCCTGAATGAGGTGAATTTCTTCCCCCTTGGCCAGCTTTACAAACTCCACACTAGAGCACTGGAGTTTGAAAATGCAAAGGACGTGCTGGACTAGCAACTGCAGACGTGCACAATAATTGCTCACAGTGCGGCGGCCAAAACAAACCAACAAATGGGAAGTCTTTCCCTAAATACGTAACGGACAAGAGAGAGGGCCCTGCCTAACACAGCAGACTGATCGGGTCGATAGATGCGGGCCTGCACTAGTTCCTGGGACCTAAGTAACCCTACTTGGCCAAACTGATAAAGGACAAAACAAAATAAAGAACGGCACTTGGCTTTAGTAGAATAAGCCGCAGCACATAGAGCTGTCCGGAGTAAGAAAAAGTGGACACCACGCTGCCCACGGGAGCTACTAACTGCCAGCTCAGACAGCAAGCAAATGACAATTTACAGCACCTTAGCTTCCTATCCGTTCCAGCTAAAGATCCAGCTAATCATCCACAGATGTGAGCACATTGCGTCACACCTACTAACCATGTCTAAAACTTGCACCGGACTCCGTCAACCCGGCAGCGATCCCAGCACTGTTGCAACAATAGGTCCTACCCAATATTCCCCAAACGATGTATTCACTACGTGTGGAAGAGATAGGGCTGGTCCCTGATAACGAAATCAGTGATTTTGTTTTGTACCGTTATCCAGCCATGATTATCACGGCCGGATAAGGGGGCAAAACCACGTTTGTCTGAATCCACAGTCAAGAATAGAACAAAATCTGCACTGACAAAATTCGCATTCGCGTTGCATCCTACGGTCAATTCCGTTCTGTGTGAAAGGTCCCTAAGGCCACGTTCACACATGGCTAAGTGATTTTTACCACCATTTTTTTATTGCAGGTTATGGTGTTCACAGTGCTTTTTAACACACCCATCATTGTGATGGGTGATGAGGTACGTTAAAAAGCACGAAAATAGAGCAGTCAGCACTCAAAAACCACGATGTTAGAAAATGCAGTAAAAAGCACATGTGTGAGAGTGGCCTTAGGCCTCTTACCACACGACCGTCATTTTAGTGCTACAATAGCCGCACTAAAAAAATTACAGTTATTAGAGCGTTAAATTGCGTGAACGTGGGATAGCAGCGACCAAATTGTGGGGTTTTTTTCGGGAATTTACCTGGCTGGCTGCAACGTCTTGCAGTGCATTGACACCACAGCCCTGAAATCCCTCAGCCACCAGAACAGTGAAGGGAATCCCCGTAGCTATGAAGGGAGTCCCTCGCTGCGGGAATTTCCCTTCCCCACGGCAGGGGACTCCCCTCATCGCTATGGTTGGGAATCCCTTGATCCCTGTTGAGACTCCCTTCATCCCCGTAGTATTAAACTACATCCCCCTCCCTTTGCCGGCCGGCTCGTAGTGAAATCTCAGCGTCAAAAGATCTTTTGACGCACAATTTTTTAGGGGTGTCAAAAAATCGTTCCTCTGAAAAAACCCAAAGGAAACCACCTACTCTGCATCAAAATGACGCTCGTGTGAAAGAGGCCTACGGCCTCCTGCCTACGGGCGATATGTCACTACGTTATCTGCGGCGATAATGTGGCCATGGGTAACGCAGTGAATGCTTTCTATAAACTTAACTATGGAAAGCGCAGCCCGACGTCCACAAGCAGAGGATCATAGTGATTCTCCGCTCACGGGATTCAAATCGCGGCATGCTGCGATTTGCCGCGGTCAGCCTATCTATTAGATAGGCTCACCACGGAGACCTGTCAGTTCTCCCCCCTGTGGCTGAATATCGCTAGTGATATTCTGCCTCGGCCGTGGAGAGGCCGAGGCGTTTTTTTCCGCAGTGCTTTTTTACTTTTGCAGCGTATTCAAGTGCGGATTTTGCTGCGTCCATGGAGGCTAAAGGCAAAAAAGCGCTGTGGAAAATCAAAAAGAATTGACATGCTGCGAATGCTAAAACCGGAAAAATTCCGCCCTGTGAGAACAGCTTTTTGGCCAAACGCATTTGCACTGCAAGCGCAGCGGTTTTTCCGCAGTGCGGATATGCGATGGCAAACAGCATCAAAACCGCAGCAAATCCACTATGGAACCCAGCCTTGGAGTTCACATATTGAGTTACCCACAGACATCCAGATCCCCTGAGTTATCGTGAACTGCAGCAGACAGACCTCTAGTTTGCAGTTACACTAGCAACAAAGTAACCGCCCACTGCAACAAGTTCTGCTGGCCTGGAAGGTATTCATACAAGCTGTGCTGAAGTCAGTGCTGCTGTTCTCAGGCTGCTGCTGTTCTTTCTGTGGATGTAATTGCAAACTCTCAGTGTAGTTGATTGATTTCTTTAAAATAGACTGGATCTGGATTCGTCCTGTGCTTCTGTGTGGGAAGAACACAATGCACTTGCTGATGGCGGCATTAGCATCTGTAATAATGGCAGAGTTATTAGGCAGTGCTGACAGGGAATTGGTTTTGAGCTCTTTCTGGAGACCCCCTCACCTACCCACATATTCTTAAAGGTGCCCATGCACATAACAGAAAAGTCAGCTGAACCCGGCGATTTATTTTGTTTTAGGGGGCACCCGAGTCTCCCCCGAAAACAGTTGTCAGGGGAAGGAAGATCACGTGTGTTGAATTTCAATATGCCCAATCCTTTGTTCCTGCAGGAGTCTCATGCCTGGTAGTGTCTTATTCCTTTCTCTCCATTGTAAATACATACACAATTGGTTGCGGCAAGTTGCATAGGAAAGAGTGTGGGTGCCTTGGGAAGAACAGCTGTCAGAAGAACACTGTTATGTAAGACATAAAGATAACTTTACATTTTGTTTAAGGCCTCATACCTACGTCCGGGTTGAATTTTGACTGCAAAATCCCGTAACAGAGTGAAACCCGGCAGCCCTCAGAGACACATACTCACCTGTCTGGGTCCGCCGCGAGTGTCTCAGCCGCGAGCTGGCGCGAATGCGCACTGAAGTGCATGACGTGCCGGTGCTGGGCTGTGACGCGGATTCCTGCGATACTTTTGCAGTGCTCACTGCGTAAGTATCACGGGACGGCTTGCTTCCATTGACTGCAATGGAAGCTGTCTGCGCGATTTTCCACGATGAACGGGACATGCTGTGATTCTCCCCCGCGAGCGGAAAATCGCAGTTGATTTCCGCTCATGGGCAGGGGAGAATCTTTTAACCTAGCATGTCTATGGATGGACATCGCTGCGGAATTTGCGGCGGTTGTCTGGCCGCGATTTGTGCAGCAAAAGTCCGTCTGTGGGCGTTCAGCCTAAGGGTGCGTTCACAGATATTTAATGCTGCAGATTTTGACGCTTATTCATAACAGATTTAACTCTTCCAATTGAAGTTGTGAAGCCTGCTATGGAATTGATGTGGAATTTGATGCGGCTTTTGGTGTGGATTTCTGCTACGTGTGAACGCACCCCTACAGTGGACGTACAACCAGTGAAGTGATTGGCACAGGGTGGAAGCATCAGTGTAGCTGTCCTAATAGTATGAACGGGATAATCCGCTTCCCTCACAATGTTTTGACAGTCAGCAGCTCCAGTGATCCTTTAGTTGACAGGATTTCTCCAGCATTCAGGAAAAGTTTGATGTTCACTTAAACTGTTAAAACACATTCAAAGCCTTTAATGAAAGCTGCTATCTTATAAACAGACACGCTGGCATGTCCCTGTATTGTGTAGCTGTGGTACAGAGAGATGAGCCTGGCTGCTGCATTCTGTATAGATCGGAGGAGTTTAGTGAGGAAAGACTGATCAGCCGTGAGTTACAGTAGTCAAGATGGGAATGAATCAGGGTAAAGTATGTTTAGGCTTTGCTCATACGTCCACTTCAAATCGATCGTGTATTTCTGTGCAGAAAACTGAGTATGAGGGCGGCTGCACACATGTGTAGAACACTGCGGGTATCTAGCAGCAATGTACACATCACAGCCCATACTTTATGCTAGCGGAAACCGTGTCTGGGCCGCGTATGGAACTGTGCATGTCTGTGAACGACGCAATCATGGAAATGCGCAGTGTGATTTTTTTTTTTTTTTTTTTTTTTTTTTTTTTTTTTAATATTCCCTGCTCTACCCATGTGTACCCATTCTGGGGCTGCGTATGATATGCAGAGAAAGGGCGGATTCAGATGAGCGCAGTTTGTCTCCCCTTATACCGTTGTGATAATTACAGCCATACAACGGGACAATACAAAGCCATTGATCTCAATGGAATTTGAGTGGTTTAGTTTTCACCACCTCTTGTCCCGGCTGTGATTTGTACGGACGGGGCGAGATTGGGGGCTCCTATCTGCCTGTGGTCATTTTCAAACTCCTGCACTCTGGCGCGCAGTTTGCAAAGCTGGCAAAGGGGAAGGCGAGCGTAGTTACGCCCACGCTCTTGGGAATAAGCCTAAATAGTGCATACTATTCAGGCTTATTTATTTCTTTCATTGACTCCATTTACCTTGTGTTACGCGTGGGAAATATGCTTGTGTAATATGCGGCGACGATACGCCCATGTGAACGAGCACTTAGGACGGCTTCATATGCAGTTACACACACTTCAACGCAATGCATTTGTGTTGTGAATGAGGCACTTTTACACAGATATTGGCGTATTTTACTGCAGTTTTTTTAGGGCATGTTGACATGGGCACAGGATACCCCCCACAACTATGATTTAAGACTATTAATGAGGTCCAGATTTGTTCTTTTTCCCACGGTTTTGTGCTGTATTTACCCATAGCCTTTTTTGGTGTCCATATTTTGCAGGTAAGAGAAATGCACGCGCAAAAGAATGGGAATAAGTATGAACGCGCGGATAAATATGGGTTCTGTTCTCTGCGTATTGCGTGCGCACATACGTCCATATGAAGCCGCCTTGAACCAGGGATTTCTGTCTGCCCCAGATCTACTGCTAGGTGTACAGCGGAGCACAGGAGGAGCCGTCACATTGTCATTACAATCTGTAAGAAGTAGCACGTTACTTATTTACAAGGTGCATTTTTTTAAAATACGATGTGTGAACTGGTCTTACAGCACACGATTTGAAGTATGTATTTATACTTGGGGCGGCTTCACACGGACATATACATTTTTACACGTGACTCAACGCAACGTATTTGCGATATGAAGTATTTTACTGTACGTTTTGTTCTCACAAGTTTTTTGCACACGGAACAAAACCACTCCCCGATTTAAATGGCTATTTAGCCTCATGAGTTCTAGGCGCGTTCTTTTCCCACGGAATCGCTCAGCGTATTGTGCAGTCACTATAGACTTTTATGGGGACCTTTATGCACACAAATGTCGGGCATGCAACGTTTTTTCCACGCATGCAAAAAAAAGGAATGCGAACAATCTCATTTAAATCAATGTGTTTTATTCTCTGCACATGCAAATGCACGAAGCCGCCCTTAGAGGCAATTTCATAGAATTATTTGTGCCTCGGTCCCTTGCTAATGTTATGCATCATCATGTACAACAGGGTCTTGTGGAGCCGTACAGCACAGCAGCCCACAAGATGTAATGCATTAACCATTTTTAATTGGTCTTTTTCTTTATGCATGATACAAAAGAGCTAGACGGTAATTGTATGAGATCTTATAAGAGACCGAGTCTACCCAATTTTTTCTGAAGAAGTTCCTGAGGAAATTGCTTAACTACAATCAGCAAATCATGATTGCATGCATCTTCTATATGTTGTATCATATGTGGTGGATGCGTTGACACTGCTAGCTATGAAAGGTTCTTATATTTTATATATATTTAAATATTATTTTACTTAGTTTTAATAGTAATGATAGAAATATGATTTAACATAAATGATAAAATAATGTTGACAGCATTCAGTATTATACAGCGAGGCGTCGGTCTATGTTTATTCAACAAAGTCTGTTGTTTACTGGTAAGACATTGACAGAATAGCAGTGACACCCGGTGGAGGGCGATAACTGCTGGCAATACAAGGAGCAGAAGTATTTTGGTTGTCGCCTCAGGCGTCTGGCGCAATCCAGGCTTCCGGTTGCAGGACTATTTACATGAGTATGTTTGTTTATTTCATTGATTTTTTTTTTTTTTTTTTTTTTTTTTTTTTTTAATCCTACTGGTTAAATAAAGTTGTCTCATCAAAGGCAACTGTTCTCAGTTTGCAGCCACAGCAGCAATCAGTAGGGGGCACCCTTCCATGACTTATAGATGATTTATAGATGATTATGGACATAGGTTTTTATCATGACAATAAGTTCTTTAAGAAAGACAAATTTTAATAATGTTTTAAGAAAATATTTGTTTTTTAATTTTTCATGCAAGGGATTTTATTCAAATCTATTAAAATTTCTGTTGTCCCACAAGTGAACTTGTAAAAATCAATTTTTTTATTAGAATGTATTGGAATACCTATGTGCATGTAAAAGCACGGAGAGCATTTAGGGCATACTTCAGTTATACATTATGTCAGAACAGTTCTGAGGGGCTTTTATTAGGCCCATGGCTGTACCTTAAAATGATCAGCCTTTGCATTCCCAACGGACAAAGGGAACCCCTTACCTTGTGATGCCATGATCGCTATTGATCGCAGTATCACAAAAATTAAACGGCCATGATAGGAGTTTTCCTATTTCTGGCCATTGCCTCTTCATCACAGCTACCAATAATGGGTGTTTGCATGTGTTCACTTGTATCCTCATATTACCATAAATGTGCTGGGTTATAAGCACCGGCGCCCAATGCCATACATTCACAGGTTGTGATGTCAAAGCTCCTTCCAGACCTTGTTTCTGTGCTTCCATCAGACGTATTGCCACAACAATGTGGACCCACTTGTGCCACAAACTGATTTAGCTTGGGGCTACTCCTGATGGAAGCTCATGGGACTTCACTTTTTAACCCCAACAATATATATTTTACTCTCAAATACACTTACACTGGGATGTAGAGGCCATCGGGAGGCCAGATGACGCTTATAATTACTTAGGTCCATGAAGTTTATCCTTTTTGGGTGACATATAACCCTCAGTGCCATTTGCAATTAGATAAGCATCCAGACGTTTTTAAATGCTGTCATTATCTTGGCAATTACTACCTCTTGGAGAAGGATGTTTCATAGTTTCACTACTACTTGTAAGGCTTCTCATTTACTCGGGGCGACAGTCGCGATGCGACAAATCGCATGCTCGTTCAGGCCATGCGTCCCAATGGCTTAATTCACACGTGCAATGTTTTGGAGTGTGCGACATCCTGACACAAAAACCTCGCGAGTCCGGCGATATGCATGCAACTCGTGAGATTTTGTAGCCTATGTTTCCCATAGTGAGGAGCCTTCCTCACTGTTGCATCGCAAGAAAATGCGATTTTTCATGTGGTGCGATGCAACTTTGACAGTAGGAAGTCCTATTGTCAAAGCCCTAATCTAAGCTTTAGCTGCAGGGAAAAATAAAAAAAAAACAGTATACATCACCTTAGAAGCGCTGTCCGGCTTTGCTGCATCTTCTCCCCGATACTATTCACTCTTCTAGGCAGGGATTGAAAAATCCCCGCCTGCTGCAAGCGCTGCCTCTGATTGTCTGACGCTTAGCCAATCACAGCCATTCATTGAACGCTGGCTCTGATTGGCTTTGTGTCATAGCATCTTTGTTCCCGTGATTTTTGAGCACTACGGATACTTTTTAAGAATAATCTCGCATCGCTAACACCCGTGTTAAAATTGGTTCTTGAGCGCCGTGCCTCAGCCAATCACTGCAGCGCTCGATGAACTAATCAGAGCCAGTGCTTCCCGGAGGCGGGTTTTTCAAACTTCTTCACCAGGAAGAGCTAACAGAAGACTACAGACAAGCGCCGGAGTTACTGAGGAGACGCACAGCAGAGCTGACAGCGCCTGTTAGGTGATGTATGTATTTATTTTTTTAATGCACATAGGCCTTATTTTTGGGGTAGGGATAATATTTCAAGCCCCCCCCCCCCTGAAAATCCCAGCAATAGAGTGCTACTATAGCAGCGACACAAAATCGCGATATTGCTGAGAGAAGACGCAGTGATATCGCACAGAACAGAGATGCAATATCGCTGTGATTTTCCCGCAGTGATATTGCTGTCACCCGTGTGAAAGAAGCCTGAATCATTGGTTTCATAATCTGCTTTTTTACTGACTCTTGCATCACGCGAAAATTGTGCGTTTTTCTGTAACAAGTATTTTATAAAATGTCTTAGTATGTTTAGAGTTCAAATATACAGTAAATGCAATTCAGTTGTCTCAAATTAACAGAGTTAGGGCTAATGCCCACGGCCGGAGTTCTGTCGCGTTCCACGCGGCGGAGATCCGCGGCGTTACACTGCAGCTATTAGGTTCTATTGAACCTAATAGCCCAATGTTCACGCTGCAGAATTCCACTGTGGAATTCCGCAGCGTGAAATAAACTGCAGCACGTTCTATTTGCCGCAGGAATACGCACGTCCGGCTTCCATTGTAGTCAATGGAAGCTGTCTGTCACGCTATACTTCCACTATCAGTACAGCCCACCAACGGCCGCGTCATGCGCTGTTCTGCGCATGCACGTCAGGCGGGACATGCACAGCTGATCGGGGAGGTGAGATCTTTGGGGGCACGTCGTGATGGACTCCGCTGCGATATTTCGCTAGTGGAGTCCGTCACGCCGTGGGTATGAGCCCTTATTTAACGGAGCATACCAGGAAACATATTAGCAGAGAACATAACGCCATAACACAAGGAAATGAGAAGGACTTAGGCTGCCTGCAGACTGCAGGTCAGAATTCTCGCAGCGGGACCCGACCTGAGTCCCTGAAGGGGCCAGCGCGGCACTCACCTGCTCCTGCGGCTCCGGCTCTGTGATGAGCCGGTGCATGCGCAGAGCGGAGCCGGCGGCCGGGGAGTGACATTTCTGTGCGGGGCTCTGTGAGTCCCGTACAGAAATAGAGCATGCCGCGATTTGTTTTCCATGCAAGATTTCGCACAGACAAATCGCAGCGTTTTCTAGTGCAATCCTGTGGCAGCTTCCACGGGTGGAAATTCTGCGGGAAATCCCGTTGCGGAATTTCCGCCTGTGTGCAGGGGGCCATAGAATACATCTAAAATCCAAATAAACAAATTCTTGCTGTTAGTTTCTATCACGTAAGTTTTAAACAGATTGTTCTCATAGATTTTATTTCACTAAACTATCTAAACCTGGTAGAAACAGTAGTGGTCCAAAGGTTACTCTCTGCCCTCCTCGCTCCGCGGGATGCCAACCAAGAGTTAGTGCATTCCTTTGGGTCTTACTGTATTTGAGAGTAGAACAAAATACTGGGGTAGGGAGAATAACCAAACAGGGGCGACAACAACATAACCACCCACTTGACAGCCTGCGATGTGAGCTGAGGTCTGACATATGTCATAGTCTGAGTGCCAAAAACAGAAATTGTGTGTGTCAGAAAAAGTTACTGTGTGTGTGTCAGAAAATTGCGTGTTTTTATCGCCCATGTGAAACCACCCTAAGGCTGCTTACAAATGAAATCAAGCGATTTTCTCACGATGCGACAGTGCTACAAAACTCATTTACGTGAAACCCATGCTTTACTATGGGTTCTTTCACATTAGCGATCTTTTGTCTGCTGCTATCTTGCGAGAAAACAAAAAGAAAAAATATAAATCATGCCGCCATTTGTAATGTTTTGTAACCCATGTTTCCCTATGGAACCTTTGTTTTCGTTGCTTTGCACGAAATTGCGGTTTTTGTCCTTTGTGATGCGACTTTAACAATCTTCTTGCTGTCGGAAATATTGCTGTGGCCCATGTGAAAGCCGCCTCATCCTCATTCCCCATAAAGTCAAGAACGACCTATATCATAACAGCCAGCTCTCCTTGCACATCCGTTTACAGCCATCTCACAACTGAGATGGCATCTAATGATCTGTAATTGTTGTTCAGCAGTAGAACCCGGATGTCACTGATGGCTGGAAATGCCCCACTACGTTCTCCGTAGTACACAGCGAGTCAGACCAGCTGTCGGCTTCATTGTTTGTTAAAGCTGTTATTATGGCAGCTCAGCTTTGGTTGATTTCATGGAAATCTAGATCATCATATTCATACCTGCAGCAAAGTGCTGGAAAATACTTCAGAAAAAGGTGCCGTAGCAATAATGATCTGTACTTCCCTATGTATTCTTAGTGTAACTTTTAGTTTAGGTGTTGTTCACACTTGTGTTATGGCATTTAGTTTGCCTCTTCCATCATAGGAACAGGAAACCAGAACACCAGTTAGAAAGGGATCCGTCTTATGACCTAAACAGCATATCCAAATAGGTTCCATCCGGCTTCCACCGTGCTACCTGGCAATTTCCCCCAACAAAATTGTGCAGCATACCTAAGATTAGAGGGGTTCATCCATGAATGCTAGAAAATGAGTGCTCTCTGCAACCTGTCTAGGTTGGGAGAATGCATGGACCAGAGGGGGTTGGGGGCCGGGATGGGGATGGGAGGCGGAGCCTAATGTTACCCTGTCCTGAACAGAGCATCTACCTCTGTAGACCACAAAAAATTACTTTTACCTCCGTAGACTACAACCCACATCTGTGGCATCTCCTTGCAATAGAATCCCATTTCTAAAGATTATTCGCTCCACCATCTTCTGCAGTGCTCTATCTTGTAAGAAGAAAAACTGTAATACTGTTACAAGAGCAAAAACCTAAACTATATTCCAGTGCAATACAAACACAAGCTACATTTCAGTCTAATACCCTACCTGAAGGGAAGGTCGATCACCATACAACCCCAGTTCTGCCCTGTTATATGTGGCACAAAGATGTTGGCAGCAGATTATTAACCCTTTAAGGATGCAGCCTTTTTTTGTTTTTTCATTTTCAATGCTAATTCCCCACTTTTAAAAAATCATAATTCTTTTATTTACCCATCGACATTCATGTCTGAGGGCTTGTGTTTTGCAGAACAGGTTGTGTTTTTTGATGGCATTATGTAATGTACCATATCATGTACTGTAAAACTTAAAAAAATTCTAAGTGTAGTGCAATAAAAAAATAAAATTCCGCCATCTTAGGGGAAGTCTTGTTTCTACGGCACACAAACTGCAACAGAAATAACACGATAACTTTATTCTATGAATCAGTACCATTACTACGATATAAAGTTGATATACTGTTTTTTTGTTTTTTTTTGCTGTACTACTTTTAAAATATATATTTTTGGGAAATAAATATAATTATTTTCTGCCGCCAAAACTTTTATACTTTTGTGTCGACGTAGTCGTTTGAAGGCTCAGTTTTTGCAGGACGTCCTGTAGTTTCTACATTTTGAAATACATATGATTTTTAATTGCTTTTTATTACATTTTTACTTGGGAACGGGGTGACAAAGTCAGCTCAATTCTGGTAGATTCTTTTCTGCGATGTACACCATGCAGGGTAAATAATGCATAAGGCCGCCTGCACACGTGCGGAAATCCCGCGGCGGTATTTCCCGCGGGATTTCTGCCACTGAAAGCCTGCATAGGAGTGCATTACAATACGCACTCCTACGCAAATGGCCGCGGTTTGGCCACGCGAAATCTCGCGCGGCAAACAAACCGCGGCATGTCCTATTTCTGTGCGGGGCTCGCAGATTTCTCGCCGCCGGATCCGACCCGCTTGACTGCAGGTGGCCTTACTTTGATAGATCTGACTGTTATGGACGCAGCGATATAAAATATGTTTTTTAGTATTTTCATTTCGATTTTTATATTACAAATATGGCAAAAGGTTTTCGGCTTTTTTTTTTTTTTAATAATGAAACTTTTTTTTTTTAGCTGACTTTTATATATTTTTTTTAGTCCCCATGGGGAGCATGAACTTGTGATGGTTGGATCGCTCCTGCACTATGATGTAATACCATAGTATTGCATTACACTGCAATCGGTCAGTCTATCAGGCCTCGCCGCAGACATGGCTTGCTAGGCAATTTGCAGTGGTACTTTCTGGTCCGGCACTGAAACATGTTGTCAATATACTGCTGACTCCCCAGATCTCCTCCTTCGTCCTAGTGCACCATATACCCACGATCCTTTTCTACAGTGTGTGTACATAGCACCAGCAGCACTTTACAACTCTACATACTGTACATAATACCTGAATCTTTTCTTTTGAATGAAGTGTAGTAGTTTAGCATCGACCTTCATCTGAATGGTTACAAGTGGCAGCAGATTGTAAGGCATAGTACAATGCCATATCATCAGTGTGTACAGGGCAATAACGGATGGAGTATTAGATGGTTATTATCTCTACACTACAAGCAGAAGCATCGCACTGCTTGCTTCAGCGTATCAGCTGGCTTTCCTTGGGCTGTCCTGAGCACAGGATACATTATCTAGGTTACTGACATCACAGGATCCGGGGAACGGATTGGTTGTCCTTTAGGAAGATGGAAATGCACATAAGGAAGACAGCATGATGGCAGGAGAAAGAGCAGGAATCACTACTGCAAACAGCTGGAGAACACAAGGGCTGGATTGCCGGAATATCCTGAATACATTCTAGCCAACATGCTTTGTGGGATTAAAGGTTCTCATTAACAAGTTAAACAAAACTGCTGCTGGATTAGTAAATCGCAAGTAGCCGTCATGTCTTGGTGTAAAGAAGTTGGTACCCGGAAGGTAACCTCCATAAACCTGGTTACTGGGTTTTTTCAGTATCTGCGGGGTAAGTCCAGTGATTTGTTACTTTAGAATGTATACCTTGTATATTTTGCTTTGCGCTGTTTAGTCTTTGGGTTAGGATGGAGTTAATGAAATGATGTCTGACTAGTAAAGATGGGCTTTCAGTGTTGGTCAGTGGTTACATTCTCATCTCTCCTGGGACTTTAGGTGAAAGGTGGAGTAATAGACTGCAACCTAAACTCAGTTATAATGCATATATAATATGTTATGCTCATGCTGTTGATATAATACGCTTTATACAAAACACATGAAATAATAGGATATGGAATATTCTGACTGGACCCCTTTAAGGCCTGTTTACAAGTAGGGATCTCTAATAAGCAAGCTTGTAACAATGTTTCAGTGGCAGTCACATGTCAAAGCTATCTGCCAAATAGTAACCAAAATGTATCACTTGTGTGACCTGAATATTGTAAGCTGCTCTGTGTAAATGATCATATAACATCCAAGCTCATGTCCTGACAGTTGTGTTGGCTGCCACATGTTAGAGACAAGGTGGATCCTCCGAATACACCATCATATAAGACAGCTGCAGTCTGTTTTCTAGAGTCCATCTTTCTGCTGCACCGTACAAACTGAACACTGTTTATAGAGAGCTGGTGTGCTGAGCCAGCAGAAAATCAATATTCACTTCTGGGGATGGCAGGATGAGATAAATCATTGAGCACAAGGTTATTGAAGCACTTCCGCTTTCTACATGTCCTTCACTATTGTAACTTGATCACACTGTTCTCTCAAGTATTTCTGGAGATTAGACAAGTTTGTTATTGAAGGTTTGGATTGCCAAAATAATGGCAAATTTAGAAAGTATTGTATACGGCATGTAGGGCAGTAGAGCCTACTGTGGGCAGAAATATTTGATTCCATATACAGATTTGTCACTACTACAATTAACGTGCCTATAACCGGTTTCTGAGTTGTTTCAGGCACTGTTAGGCCAATTTCACATCTGCGTCAGGGCTTCCAGTCAGAGGTTCTATTGTAAATACGACTCAAAATACTGGAAGAAAAGACGCTACATGCAGTGCTCTTTCATCTGTCGAAAAGCCAGGAAGCTGAGCGTAAACCAACGGACCCCATTATAGTCAATGGGGTTCATTCAGCGCTACTCCATCCAGAGACTGAGCCGTTCAGCCGTGAGGATTCCCCCCTTCCTGCTCCCCGAATGGAACAGGAAAGTGGAATCCCCAACGCAAGCGTGGAACTACCCTTAGATACTTTTTGTTGCCACTAGTCCGAATTGTATGAAGGGCGGCTTCACACGGGCGTATTTATGTTTGCAATGCACAAGGAATAAAACCCAGTGAAATCAATGGGTTCATACACCTTTTTGTAATACCCGGCACATTTTACAAACCAAGGGGGTCCGCATAGAAGTCTATGGGGGGTGCACAAATGCGTGCAATATGCAAGGAGATTTGCAATTCTGCTTTAAAAAGAACACATCTCATTAGACTGAATAGCCATTCAATTTGGCGCTGTTTGTCTGCTACGCGCGAATGAGCATACCCTATGGGCACAAAAAATGTTGTAAAATGCAAAAAAAACTCATTCATAGCACAAATACTTTGCGCTGAGGTGTGCACAATTGTGTATACGCCCGTGTGAAGCAGCGCTAATGAAAATAATCAGATCTTTCATATAAATATGTTTGACTGTTGGAACTGTATGAGCTTGGTTATTACTATCACCCTAATGGGATGTATAGAGCTGTGTGTGTCCTATGTCTATAGGTAACATATAAACAGGCTCTACCTGAGGTATCTACGGCTGTAAGCATAAAACGCTACGTGGAGCTGGCAGTGGGCCGGCGTACTTCTGCGTGTGGCAGAAAAGTTGTACTGCGCATGACAGCATATCTCACGAACACTGTCATGCGCAGTCCACCCTTTTTTTGGTTTATATTAAATTGTGTATGGCCATGCGTATATGGGCTCTCACGCGCGTATATATGCGGCAAAATAGAACATGCTGCATTCTTTTTTTCTCTTGCGTATTATGCAATTCTGACATGCTGAAGTGAACTGTTGAACGGTGAGCCTGGCCTTAAGCTGTATTTTGGCTCTGTTCACATGTGTGTTGGAGGCTCCAGCGCAGATCTGGCATGAGATGCCGGACGAAAAAATCATGCATGCAAGACTTTGTCATCTGGTACAAATGGCAGGCGGGTGTAGGAACTGAACGAACCCCATTATAGCCATTGCGGTCCATCCGGCACAGTTTGGTTCTGTTATGAGACGGATCTGTTCATCCAGGGTTTTCCACTTCCTTTTCCCATAATAGAGCAGGAAAATGGAAACCCTAGCGCAGATGTGAACTTAGTCTTACATAGGCGAGAATGTCGGACAGATGTTGCACTGGTAAACCATGACTTTTTTTCTGCGCCTATGATCCGTGTATTTTTCACATGCGTAAAAAAAATTGTATGTTTTTTCAATTGTTAAAATAGAATAAAAGCTTCACGATTGCATGAAAATCGGCGCAAGCAAAAAACATTGCTAATGTACATTAACTTATTGGAATCAATGGCTTATTTTCCCGTGCGAGTTCTGTCCGATTGCGAAATGGATGGAAATCAGTTGCGTAAATAATCCCTAAGAAGCGCATCTAGTGTGACGTTAATTCAAAAGTCAGAGAAGTAAAAAAGGCCTGTTCATGTGCAGCTATGCTTCGTAGCGGTGAGCGGAGCTGTGCATACAGCCAACTGCTTTTGCCTTTAGGCCCAATCTCCACTGGCAAAATAGAATTAGCAAATCCGCGCAAGTGTCCCGCACACATGGTCCGTGCCCATAGGGAATCATTGGACACCAACAGGTAATTAAATACCTGCGGATGTCATTTTTCCTAAAGCGCGGATCGCACGTGCGGGAAAGCACCCGCAGCATGCTTCATTTTGTGCGGGCCTCCCGCGGCTTCCATTGAAGCCTATGGAAACTGTCCGGTCCCGCGGCACACCCGCAGCTATATTTGTGCTGTGCCGCGGGTCCGCGGGAAAGCAGGAGTTCAAAAGAAAAAAAAATGTGCACAGTGCATGCTGCGATTTGCCACCCGCGAGCGGAGAATTGCTATACTTCTCCACTCATGGACAGGGGAGCTGCGCTTTTCATAGCAATTGGAAAGCGCGTACTGCGTTTCCCGCAAAAGCACCAGTGGACAGGCAGCCCAAGGAGCAGCATCACACAGGCAGATTTGCACATAAAATTTTTGTTAGCGCAATATGCAGAGAATATATCCCTTTCATTTCAATGGTTTCTTTTATGCAGCGCGCTCTATTTTCATGCCCATTTGCGCAGGAAAAGAACACATCTGACACTCGTGGAAGAAATTGTCCATTTTAATTGCTATGAACATCGGTACATCTTTTTTTGCACATGATTTGTACTCGCAAAAAGTACAGTATAAATCACAGTTGTCTGCGCAAATACACAACTTGTATTCTGCAAAAACGCATACACTGCAATCAAGCCAGCATATTCAGAAGAGCGGGCCTGATTTGGGTTTGTGAAAGGCTGACCAATTTTAGTATATGTGTATTGTCTGTGCTGATCTGTATTTGTTCCGTGTGTCATGCTTAGCAAAGATGTGTTAGAAGCGGACCCCCGATGGAAACCTGTAAAAGCCTCCAGTATGATGGAAGAAGTTCGGATATTTCCTGACTCGACTATTTACTAATGTAATAAATACACCCGGACGCAGCAGGGTTCCCCTCACAGGCTTGGTAGAAACATATAACACTGAAGCCCGTTGACCCTCATATAGTACATGATCCTCTGTGGGAAAATGGCAGCAAATATTTGGAAAGTAACCAGGTTTCCAGTTGTTTGCCTCAGGAGTAACGGCAGGGAACCTTCATACAATTACTGCATCATCACACTGATGCTCGACCCCCGTTGTCTCTAACTTGTGCCATGTGCATTTAGGACAAGGGGTGCGCCTATATACCCGTCTGCTGAGGAGGATACTGCCATAGAAAACACAAGAAATTAACTTGAAAAGGATCAATTATTTAGGAAGCCATTTGCTTGCAGAAGTCATTCATATTTCATAAGGACAATACTCGGGTGCAGTAAAGGAGATTGTGTAGAAAGAAGGTTTTGGAGAAGGTTTTACACTCCCATTCATGTCTGCAGCCGTGATGTGCGCTCAGGAGGTGACAACGGAGCTGACCTCGCAGGTCTACCACAAAATACTGCAGGGGATTGGTGAGGCTACAAGTAAACTGATCATAGGGAAATACAACTAGCAGACGATCCTCAGTAGTCAGCGACCACACATGCTGTGGCCAGTGATAGTCACATCATGTCTTTGTTGGAGTAATATAAGCAGAGACCAGTGGGAGCCTACTGGACTGTAGGTGATGGAGCTACTAAAAGGAGAGCACCTGAAACAATTCACAAGTACAGATGTAGCAAAGGCTAACAGGACTGTGATAACTTTCTGTTACAAGTTATCTTAAGCCATGGTTACTGTACATATTTGGTAAATGAGACTACTATACTAGTATCCCTATGTATGGAGACTTGAAACATCCACATATAAATAAATAGATATGATATCACATATTAAGGTGACCCGATGTCCCAATTTAGGTGGGACAGTCCTGCTTTGGGACCCTGTGTCCCGCTTTTTCTAGGGTCCCAAGCGGGTCACATGAAGGTGATTACCACCCGGGGTGCTGCAGCTCCCTGGCTGGTAATCACTCAGAGGCGCCGCCGTTGGATACACACACTGACAGCAGTATGTGCACCCGGAATCCTCCTCCCCTGACCTCTTCTCACTGGTTCTGCTGGAGGAGATAAGAAGGGAGGAGGCGCTGCTGCGGGCGCACACACTATCGACCCCGCAGCAGCGCCGAGAAGAGAGCGCTCGGAAGACCGGAGAAAGGTAAGTATATTGGTTTCAGGGGGGCACTATAACTACTGCGAGCTACTTTGGGAGTCACTGTTCCTGCTCTGTTTTATATAGGGGACACTATTAGTAGTGGTATCCCCTATACCAGCCCCAGTAGTAATAGTATTACAATTGAGGGCAATATTATTACTGAGGCCAATACAGGGGACAGTACTACTACTTGGGCCACTGTGGGGGTCACTATTACTACTGGGGCTGATATAGGCCACAGCGCTCAGCCAATCCGAGGCAGCACTCAGCTGTCATTCAGTGACGGCTGGGCACTGCCTCTGATTGGCCACAGCGCTCAGCCAATCAGAGGTGGGGATTTTTCAATCCCCAGCCTCCAGAACAGAGAAGATGACTGATGGGGCCGTAGAGAGAAGAGCCGGACGGCTCTTGTAGGTGAGTTAATCTTTTTTTTTTTTTTTTTTTTTTTTTACAGCTAGCCATGATTTTCAGGAAAGGGCTTGTATTTCAAACCCTTTCCATAAAATCATTGTCGTGGTGGTAGCGCCCAGCCGTCATTGAATGCCGCCGTGGTAGCCTTCATTCCATTCCTTTCTATGGGGCTGCAGCAGCGCCGGCCCCATTGAAAGCAATGGGATAGCGTCGCGGACTTCTGCCACAGCTGTGACAGTTGTGAAAGGGCATTTCTTCATCCCCGCAGGGACCGCGGGGATGAAGGAATCCCCTGCCATAGCTGGCACAGCTGTGTCAGGGGAATGCAATGCTCTGCTTATGTTTTCAATGGGGCTATCACTGCTGGCTCCATTGACAACAATGGGCGATATCGCACATTCTTCTTTGCGATGCGAGGTTAGAGTGAAAACATCGCTAATGAGAATGAAACCGCTGAAAATCATTGGTTTCATTATCATGCGTTTTCACTTACTCTTGCATCGCAAGGATAACGGATCGCAAGTGGGTGTGAGCCCTAAGGCTTATAGTTTTTTTCTTCTCAGGGCTGCACTAACATAAGGCAAACTGTACAGCTGCAACAGGCTCACCGGTTGCCATGCCCCAAAGGTGTAACTTGTAGCTGCTGGACCCCAATGCAAAACCTGTCACAGGGCTCCCTAACTACAATGCTTCATGGCTTTAGGGCTCGTGTGCAACTGTAACCTCTGCACCCCATACAGTTACACCCCTGGTTGAAGGACTCCTTGCATCTGTGAGCTGAAGTTGAACATTGATAAGTCAGGAAGCCCATCTATTGCCGTATCTGACTGCAGCAACCACATCTCAGAGATGACGGTCCATGTATCTGGGGGATATCGGTAAATGTATTTGTTTTGTCTATATTCTATGATGGTGAGACCCCCACTGCCCTTTATTAAAGTTCAGTTATCATAGGCAGTTATAAGTATTTTTGCAATATGTTCAATCAGCCTATTCTGTACCTTTTTTAGCAAAAAAAAATCTCTCATTCAGCTATGCAGGTAGGAGAAGCCATTACTAGTAAGTCCATCATCAGCTAACTGCACAGCTGATTATGGAGTGGTGTCCTTCACTGTGCCTGCAGTGTCATCTGTAGTGCGGGCGCAGTAGCATATATACAAGAAGTTATTAATAATGGCTACCTTTTTATTAATTTATCCACATAGCATAGTTTGCTCATTCTCCTGTCTCCTCTGTCCATAGCAGTGATCTGGATTATAGTTTTCTCCAGCAGGTTTTGGGGTATTTTGTAGCTTCCGAATTGTATCGTGTGCACACATCATCGTGGAGCAAATTAGACACAAGCTATCAGCCTCATATCCAAAATGGCTCTCTGCCCAGAAACAGCCAGACAGGGCCTTTTATTGTAAAGCATAACATGGGCGGGCAACAGGTTTCATCAGTAACATATAGGATTCTCATTTGTCGGATCATATAGAATCCCCCCTCCTTCCTGCCCACCTTCTCTCAAGTCCAATGTATAAGCAAGTCTTTGTCTCACAAACATGTGCTCGAACCTGAAAGTGAAAGTAGATATCTCTTTGTTGAAGAAGATCCTGTGTGGGGGATGGGGAGGACTGGGAAAACACTCAAGCAATAACATATAACACTGTGATTTAACTCTTTCCTTACGCAGCAGAGTTTCACATTAGGCTGAAGTCACAAAACACACATAATACGTCTAGTGCAAATCGATAGACATTTTATACTAATTAATTATCATGTCTATCACAATCCCCCCTTAAAATGTCTATCCTCTAACTCTCTATCTAATTTTCACAGTTCTCTGCGCATGAGCCTATAACTGGAGCGCGTTGAAGGTTCGTTTTAGGGTCTTCAAGGGGGTGTAGGACTTGTCCACTCCTTCTGGGGATGTATCCAGCAAACTCATGGTGGGAGCGGCTTTTCCAGCATCAGTTTCACAGGTCTCTCTGACACAGGGGATAACACAGCAGACTAGAACAGAAAAGATAATCAGTTCACATACAACAGCGACGCCCGTCTGTGCCAGGATCCTTTACCACCCGCTCATCCATGGCGAGTGCTGGTCCCAAAAGTTAGCTCTTTTTAGTTAGTGCGGTCAGCCTCTTAATGGCAACTGCGTTTTTACCCGCGGGTCACGTGTCGTCTGGGATGTAGGTACAACAAGTCTCCCCTATCATCTTACAGACACTCCCCTTTTTAGCTAAAGTCATATCTAAGGTCATTCTATTTTTAAAAAAGTCATAGTCGAAGTAGGTCCTATTGGTCGACTAGTCCCTATAAGGCGTCTCTAGTATAATTTATAAACCGCTGCTAATTATAATAAACATAATTAATCCAGTCAACATTTATTTACCATAATGATCAGGAAAATGGACTCGAATCTAGTTTTAACTTGGTCTCTAATTTTTAAAACTTGTCAGGTACCCCCCTTGGCTATCCTATGATGTCAATGTACACGTGTAGATCAAAACTACCACCAGGGGTCTCTCTTCTCGCTCTAGCATAATGTTACAATACTAGTAGCGTGCACAGGTACGCACGGCGTGGGACTCCCTAATCTTCACCCACACCAATGTCCCTCCTGGAGATAGTCCTAATGGTGAACACGTCCAGGTCGCCTCACCCTTGCATCAGGGTTTTCCCACTGCCCGTAAGTCCCTACTCCTAGGAGGGGGGGGATCCCTACCTCACCTCAGAGGGAGGCCATGGATTCCCTGGGCTCATTTCCGGGCATCCATACCCTCTATCTGTACAAGTTAACACCCCACAGGGTGTGCCCTCGCCGGAACCTAAGGTCTTCTGCACTATCCCTAGGCAAATGGGAATTCCACTGACAATCCATCTTAGGAGATCGGGGCGGCCGCAGTACTAGTACATTTCTCCTTTTCTTTGGTAGCGTATGTGGTTGGCATTATCGGAACTGGCTCTTCATCTTTTTTAAACAAGGGAAATATTGGTGAGTTCCCCAAAAATCTCCCTCTACCCTGCCTATTTGCCCGGCAGGTGTAGTTTCCAGGGTAGTCAGTAATACTCTCTCCGGTGCAAACTCTTAGGTAGTTATAGAGTATTCCTTCTTCCATTTCTCACGGACAGTGTAATTAGTGGAAATGTTCGTGAAGAGACTAATAAACCACTCTTTAGCATCTACAGGGAGATTTAGGGGGACCATCCCCGAGTGTAGTCGGGCACTACCGCACACGCAACAGTTAGACTTGTTGCTCCTGTTAGCATTGTACTTCATCAACTCCAATCAGAGATTCTCGTCAGAGTAGCCAGTCGCTACTGTCAAGGTGTCCTCAAAGGTAGGGTCGGCTATGATCATCATGTTCGTCAAGGTCTTTATCTTACGGCGGAGGGGGTTAATTATGGGCACGGGACTAAGTGAAGGCTTCCATTCGGCTGCATCTACCATACCCCTTATTTTAAACTTCCCTAAGGGATCTGTCCTCCCGTACCGGTATGTCCCCAGACTATAAGTCTCCCCGTCCCCCGGGCTTGGATCTCCCATGGTTAATGTAAAAACCGCATTAAAACCAAGCAACATACTAAGTTCAGCCTTCCAATACCTGCTGTCCTTATTATTCTCAAGGAGGGTTATACGACTAATTAGGGATTTCCCGCTCCTATCTTTCTTATTTAAGGCACTTCGCGGTTTATAGGACTAGTCTATTCCTGTGTTACATCCCACTAATCCCCAATAACGGCAGTCTTCTCCCCAGACATTATCAGTGGCGCGAACATATTGTATTCCCCGGGTATGTAAGTCATATAACCAGCTGGACTGAGCTAAATCTGGCCTGCGGTGGGATCTTGCGCCTAGACACGGGACTACAGTACAATAGTCGAAGGAATATGCGGCTACTTGAGCATTGAACGAGTTATACCAGAAGGTAACCATACCCCCATATTCTTCCGACTAAGGATTCCAGTTGCCACCCTCCTCTCTCACTAGCCCTAACCAGAGTAATGTCTTTGGCACAACTAAGACTGGTCTCCCGGATCTGAAGCTTTCTTACAGTATGAAGCATGGATCCATGTAAGTCTTTCGGCTAGTTTCACAGCTGTGGCAGTAGTCAGAAGCACCTGGTAGGGGCCATCAAATCGGGGCTCAAGAGGGTGCTTCCTGAGGAACTTCTTGACGCACACCCAATCCCCAGGCTGCAAGATATGTGTCCCAGTGTCTGCCTCTGAGTCTGGAAGAGAACACCTGTGCATAGGCTTTGGTTAGTTCTTTAACAACGAAAATCACATACTTAGTCAACACATCAGATTGTAATTGTAACTACTGAGGATAGTAACAACCTAGCCTTGGGGCTAGCCCAAACAATCTCGTAGGGAGATAATGTATAATCCCCCCTGGGTTCATATCTAACACTGTATAAGGCTATTGGATGACAGTCTTTCCAAAGTGGCGTCATTTTTAAGTATCTTACTTTTTTAGCGTGCCACTACGTCTCTCCACCTTTCCACTACACTAAAGGTGGTACAGTATGTAAAAGGCCTGGGATACACCCAGAGCAGACATGACATGTTACATTCACCTGCGAAGTTTATACCTCTGTCTGACTCTGAATCACTTCTGGTACCCCATATTCACAGTTTACCTTGTTCATGAGCTTCTTTGCAATTACCTACTTGTTTGCCTTGGTAACAGGGTCGGCCTCCAACCTGCAAAGACATCAACAACAACAAGCACGTATTCATACTTCCCAACAAGTGGGAGCTGAACGTAGTCAATTTGCAATCCCTGAAATGGGTAGAGTGGTCCCGGCAAGTGTGATGTGGCAAATTTACTTCTGCCCTGACTCACCTATGGCATAGATCATGCTAAACCGGACAAATGATGCAGCAGCTACAGAGAACCCAGAAGTCGCCCATCGTCTTTCAAGCGTCGTCGTCATTGCTGGTTTACTAGGTGGGTCTTTCCGTCCATCAGCTGGGCCATCATGGGATACAGGAACTGTGGTGGGCAAGTGCTGTTGACTGTTCACCACACGCTGTCCTGTTTCTGCTGCTCCCATATTAGTCCATTTATTCTTTTCTTCCTTGCTGGCTTGTAACTGTAAAAGTCTTTAGCATATCAAAGTCCAAATTTTTGTCAATGTCCAAAGTTTTTACCACTGACTCATGCCGTCAGTATCTTTTCTTCTTTCTTCCACGGCTTGAGGGCCGCTGCCTTTGCTGCGCTGTCAGCGAGGGTGTCGTCTCTCGCCTCTCCAGTGTAGGACTCGGTGCGAACTCTCAACTTTGTCAGGTAGAAGTAGGGCCTCCATGCGACTCTGTACAGCTGCACCATTCTCAATTGGTTGTCCTGCTAAGGTAAAAAAACTGTCTGGCCTTCCATATTGGGCCGTAATCATGAGCTATGCCAAATGCATACCAGGAGTCAGTGTAATGGGTTGCCGTCTTACCTCTCACCACTCTACTCGCCTCAGTGAGGGCCTTCAATTCCGCTTCTTGTACTGTGACATGCGGAGGCAGAGCTTCTGCTTCTAGGACATCTTGTTGTGTGACCACTGCATATCCGATGTGGAGTCATCAGTCCTCACCCTGGTACCATCTGCAAAAAGCTCAACATATGCATTATCAACAGAGGTTCTGGTAACTGTTTGCATACCTGCAGTTTCTTACTGTATTAGTACTAAATAATCGTGCTGATGTTCTATTTCACATGGCTCGGAATCTTGTAGCACAAAATCATTTATTTATTTTTTTTTCAAACCCAATAGCTGATCTACAACACCTAGATCATCTATGACCCATATCACCTATGCCTCCCCCCTTTTGAACAGGAATACTCAATGGAAAAAGAGTAATTGCGTTCAAACTAGTAAACCAAGAGGCACAAAAACAAGCACCTTGTAGGTCAAGGTGACATTATATGCAGCGAAGTCTGAGCGAAAATATCCCTTAGATTTTTTTTTTTTTTTCAGGTTGCAGTTAGCATTTTTTACTACAAGGGGGCGCCACACAATTCAAATTTTACGTCACCCAGTGTAATAGTACTTCAGGGGAAGTCCAGCGTTTAGCTTTTACTCTCCTGTCGGAATATAATTATAGCTTCAGTGTAGACTGACACTAGAATATACAAAAGACTTAAAGAAAAACTAAAGAATACGGATGAATTAACATCCTACTCTGGGCAATTCAGTCCCTCTTTCTTCACATAAAAAGTAAAATTACTTCACCAAATTGCATGAAAAAGTTTGCTGGGTGACTATAGGGAAATTATTCCATCTGTAGGAGCCTTCCATAACATCATCTGTCTGAGCATCCATTGGAGAAGCGGGCAGTGGAAAACAGAGCCCCTGGGAACATGAGAGAGCGTCCCCTGTCATGTATTCCTGGTCTCTGCCCCCCATGCATCAACTCCAATCTTCCATGCACTATAAACCAGCTTAGTCATCTACTATGTCCCAAGCTGCATCTTCACAAAGGTTTGTTTCCCTGAACTTATCACACATCCAAAGTGGCCACATCTTGGAGCGTAACAAAGTCTGGTCAAACAAAACCTTACTTCAGACAATCATGATGTTAGCACTGGATACAGTGGCATTGGGGAATATAGGCCTCCCAAATGCAGCAAAATGGCCGCCAGAGGCAGAAGGGGGCGGGGCTACAAATCTCCCAGGTGAGGCAAAATGTCCGCCGGAGGAACGGGCGGGCTCAGGAGTAGCAGCATTTCCAGGTGAGGCAAGATGGCCGCTGAGTAGCAGCACTTCCAGGTGAGGCAAGATGGCCGCTGAGTAGCAGCACTTCCAGGTGAGGCAAGATGGCCGCTGAGTAGCAGCACTTCCAGGTGAGGCAAGATGGCCGCTGGAGGAGGAAGGGGCGGGGCCAGGTCCTGTCCCGGATGGGGAGGGACCGGAAGTAACATCACACACCCTGAAAGTGAGCACATGGGGGGAAGTAACTTCAGGGTGGGGGCAGGCCTCACTACATTTACTGCAGAGTCACACTATGTTGGATTGTAAACATTGCAAGCGCGGCCGCCATTACAGGGAGGGGCTGTAGTCAACACAAAGGCATTACATTGTTCATAAGCAATACACATACCCCCCCTACATGCTTTCTCCTCTTCAATCTCTTAACTACGTTATACCTCCTCCTAGCAATCTAAAAACACCTTTCTTTCTGCTGGGCTTCCTGCTCATCTTCTGAAAACTTTCTACAGTCTATCTTACCGATCCATACTCATTTCTGCTTATCTGTCCATGACCTAACATTTCTTTCTGCAACTTTTCCTGGTCCTTTCCCATTGTTCAGTAAACTCTGCTCCCTTCCCTTCAGCAACCAGATCACAAGCTCTATGACCTTTGCCCTTGCTCACTTTGCTCCCCATTCTCTAAACAACCTGCGTCTATGCCTGAACCTTCTTCAAATCCTTCCAATATAACCTCTTTCCCACTCAGATTACAATGCACATTAATTCTACAAAACAAAGACAAAGGCAACAGAAAGGGTTAATTGGAAAAAGCTTTCAGTTCACTCTTATCAGCAGCCCTCCCCCTATAATAAACACTGCACATTCTTTCTATAATACCAAACAGACGGGATTACTGGAGAATACCCACAACGGCTCAGGGTATATATATATCTCATCCACCTTTATATCAACCCAAGGTCTACTAGCAATCCCGAAGAGCACTTCCTGTACACGTCCTAGACAGGACATTTTAGCTATACACAGAGACTGACGATTATTTTCAATGACCAAGAGTTTCTGGAGTCAGCCGTCACACCACGGCCATATTCCCATGTATATATATATACCTTTCCACATATGAGAACATAACACGCTCAATCATAAAGGTAAATATACGTATCATAAATCTTCCTAACCTCACACTAGTTTTACCTAGGAGCACGTGTCACTGGCGTGTTCCCTCAGACTTAAACAGCCGAGTCCGCCCTCCTGACACATTAACCCTCACAGAATTTATCTCTTGGTCTTGTATACACAATTTTTAACCGTCTCAGACATAGCAGCAACAGCATACAAAATACCCCTTAAGCAGGTTAAAACGGTGGTCTTTTCCGAGTAAGAAAGAACTATATTACCTGCCTTTCATTGATTTATCACTCTGGATCAGGAACAGGCAGAAAAGCAGTCAGAACCCAGATCACATCGGTAGATTTACATAAAGCAATCTTACCGTGTTCTGTAGATTTTCGGGCCCCTGAGTTCTGCGTGCCATCTGCCGATCTCTGTATTTTTCCAGAATGAAAGAAATCAAAATCTCTTAACTCGGTCCACCCAGGAGACGCCACTGATCTGGATTATAGTTTTCTCCAGCAGGTTTTGGGGTATTTTGTAGCTTCCGAATTGTATCGTGTGCACACATCATCGTGGAGCAAATTAGACACAAGCTATCAGCCTCATATCCAAAATGGCTCTCTGCCCAGAAACAGCCAGACAGGGCCTTTTATTGTAAAGCATAACATGGGCGGGCAACAGGTTACATCAGTAACATATAGGATTCTCATTTGTCGGATCATATAGAATCCCCCCTCCTTCCTGCCCACCTTCTCTCAAGTCCAATGTATAAGCAAGTCTTTGTCTCACAAACATGTGCTCGAACCTGAAAGTGAAAGTAGATATCTCTTTGTTGAAGAAGATCCTGTGTGGGGGATGGGGAGGACTGGGAAAACACTCAAGCAATAACATATAACACTGTGATTTAACTCTTTCCTTACGCAGCAGAGTTTCACATTAGGCTGAAGTCACAAAACACACATAATACGTCTAGTGCAAATCGATAGACATTTTATACTAATTAATTATCATGTCTATCACAGCAGTGTGTGAGGAGAAGCCGTCCTGTGCTGAATACAAGTTTTCCTTACATTGTGGCCTCATGGTACCTGATGTGCCGTGTCAGTGTCTCAGTGCATCAGCCTGGAAATATTCCACAATACTGTATGCAGAATCGTTGTGGCCTCATGGGAGCTGATGTGCCGTGTCAGTATCTCAGTGCATCAGGATGGGCGTATTCCACAATACTGTAGGCAGGATCACTGTGGCCTTGTGGGAGCTGATGTGCCGTGTCAGTGTCTCAGTGTATCAGGCTGCGAGTATTCCACAAGACTCTAGGCAGGATCATTGTGGCCTTGTGGGACCTGATGTGCCGTGTCAGTGTTTTAGTGCATCAGGATGGGCGTATTCCACAATACTGTAGGCAGGATCACTGTGGCCTTGTGGGAGCTGATGTGCCGTGTCAGTGTCTCAGTGTATCAGGCTGCAAGTATTCCACAAGACTCTAGGCAGGATCATTGTGGCCTTGTGGGACCTGATGTGCCGTGTCAGTGTTTCAGCGCAGCAGACTGGGAGTATTCAACAATACTGTAAACAAGATCATTGTGGCCTTGTGGGACCTGATGTGTCGTGTCAGTGTTTCAGTGCATCAGGCTGGGAGTATTCCATAATACTGTAGGCAGGATTACTGTGGCCTCGTGGGACCTGATGTGCCGTGTCAGTGTTTCAGTGCATCAGGCTGGGAGTATTCCACAATACTGTATGCAGGATTACTGTGGCCTCGTGTTACCTGATGTGTCGTGTCAGTGTTTCAGTGCATCAGGCTGGGAGTATTCCATAATACTGTAGACAGGATTACTGTGGCCTCGTGGGACCTGATGTGCCGTGTCAGTGTTTCAGTGCATCAGGCTGGGAGTATTCCACAATACTGTATGCAGGATTACTGTGGCCTCGTGGGACCTGATGTGTCGTGTCAGTGTTTCAGTGCATCAGGCTGGGAGTGTTCCACAATACTGTAGGCAGGATTACTGTGGCCTCGTGGGACCTGATGTGTTGTGTCAGTGTTTCAATGCATCAGGCTGGGAGTATTCCATAATACTGTATGCAGGATTACTGTGGCCTCGTGGGACCTGATGTGCCGTGTCAGTGTTTCAGTGCATCAGGCTGGGAGTGTTCCACAATACTGTAGGCAGGATTACTGTGGCCTCGTGGGACCTGATGTGCCGTGTCACTGTTTCAGTGCATCAGGCTGGGAGTGTTCCACAATACTGTATGCAGGATTACTGTGGCCTCGTGGGACCTGATGTGCCGTGTCAGTGTTTCAGTGCATCAGGCTGGGAGTGTTCCACAATACTGTAGGCAGGATTACTGTGGCCTCGTGGGACCTTTCACACGGATGGAATTGTTCTGCAATGTGTAGTGGAATTTGCTATTATGCAGAAAATTCTGCAATAAAATTGTGTGTATTTTGATGCAGAATTGAAAAAGGCTTAATTCTACTGGCAATTCTGCAATCCAATTTGAATTTAGATATGCAAATTTTGGTGCAGATTTTGCTGTGTGTACCTAGGCGGATTTAGATGAACTATGTGTAAATATGTTTGCTGGTACGGAACATATTTACATATTTTCGTATGAATGAGGTTGGGAAATGGCAGGCCCATAGAAATATATTGAAGCTGATGGTCTTCATTTTGAATCCTTCTCCATTCTGTTTTCTATACTGGATCAGAAGCAGACTGCTGAACTTTTGTTTCTAGTTTCAGGAACGGAATACAGATGGATCCTTTTTTATTGCATTGTACTCCATGGCTGGCGGACAGAACTTGAAGACAACCTGTTTTCATTCCCTGTTTTGGCTGTTTTCTTGTGGTGGTGGCTCAGTGGTTAGCACTGTTGCCCTGCATTGCTGGGGTCCTAGGTTTAAATCTCATCAAAGACAACATCAACTTTGAAAAACTCCATACAGCCATCGCCCTTGGTCAGATTTGAATCTACAACAGCAGCAGTGCTAACCACTGAGCCACCACACCTGTCCTTTCAGTACCAGTGTTAGCGCGATGTAGCGCCACATGCATATTCTTGCTGTTCTGAATTAAAGGGGTTGTCTTGCGGCAAACCTCAAAATTTAACATTACCCCATTCCCCCTGTCACCCCCCTGGCATAAAATAGCAAATTAAAGCGGTTTTTAAGCCGCTTGCTACTCACCGATCCGACGAAATAAGGAGTTTAAAAAATCTTCTCCCTAAGATGGCCGCCGGTCCTTTCCCAGGGATGCACTGCGGTTTTCTCCCATGGTGCACTGCGGGTCTTCTCCCATGGTGCACCATGGGCTCTGTGCGTTCCATTGCCGATTCCAGCCTCCTGATTGGCTGGAATCGGCACACGTGACGGGGCGGAGCTACGATGACGACGCGTTGACCAGCTCTCCGGCACGCGCGGCCCCATTCACCAGGCAGAAGACCGCACAGCGCAAGTGCGTCTAAAAAAGCAAGAAGCCAGCGAAATTAGACGGATCCATGGAGACGGGGACGCCAGCAACGGAGCAGGTTAGTGAATAACTTCTGTATGGCTCATATTTAATGCACGATGTACATTACAAAGTGCATTAATATGGCCATACAGAAGTGTATAACCCTACTTGCTGCCGCGAGACAACCTCTTTAAGGGTTAAAATTTGAGCAGCTTGGAGAATCACTGACACGCCACATAGCACTTGTATAAATTGCAAATTATTCAGTTTTTGTCAAACAGCGAAAGAATTTGTAGTCCTGTAAGGGCTAATGCTCACGGCTAGATTTCCATGGCGTTGCCCCGCAACTATTAGGTTTTATTGAAACTAATCGATCAATGTTCACGTTGTGGAATTCCGCAGCGTGAAATAAACCGCAGCATGTTCTAAATGCCCTGGGAATACGCTCGGCCGGCTTCCATTGTAGTACAGCGGAAGTATCGCGTGAATATGCGGCCCCGCCCACCGCGGCATCTAACACTCCCGGCGCGTCATGCATTGACCTGCACATGTGCGCTGGCCCTCCATGCGGGATGCGTACAGCGGATCCGGAGTGGTAAGTATGGGGACTTTGCGGGGCGCTGTGGTGGACTTCGCTGCGATATTCCGCTTGCGGAGTCCGTTACAATCATGGGCATGAGCCCTAAGACAAATACATTGAAGTCAGGCAGGGTTTCCTTTTGGGGTTTTAGTTGTCTTGTTGGGGTAGGAACTCGCAAGATGGCATGGGTTTGTGGGCTTACGTGTTCTGGCCAAAATACAACCCAATACCTTGTGTGTACTAACGTAGATATTTCCATCTGTCTGGGTGTTGTAGTACATTGGTGAGTATTTTGGCTCCTGTGGTTGTTTGTATGGACGTTCTGGTTTATGATGGGCCGATAAGTCGTTCAGTAAGAATCTGAACGCTCATCATTCATTGTACGTGCATGCACTGACTCAACAACAGCCGATAATTCGCTTTCTTATCACTTGTTTAGTTTTCTACATTTATAAACTGAGTGAAAACGATCTTCCTGTGTAAACATACATTCTTTCATTTATGAATGACTGCCTGTTTTACTGTGAATGGAGGCTTGCGGGGGGGGGGGAATGATCCTTGTCCGCCTCCACCTCAATTCACTTTAAAAAAACACAGCAATATTGCGTGAAAAAAAAATGCACCAGAAAAACACTAGTGTGCTGGGGCCCTTAGGGCTCCTACCCACTTGTGGTTTTTTTACACAAATGTCAATGGGACTTTCTCATGTTAAAAACGATCACGCAAAAATTGCAAAGCACAAACTTGTGATGCATTAATAACATTAAAAAGTCCCATTGACAATCGTGTTAAAAAGAAATGCATCATTAACGCAGCGTTAAAAGAATCTAAGTGGGTAGGAGCCCTTAGCTTTATTATCCCTAGTGGCATTGGGAGAACATTAAATACAACATCCAATGGAAATAAAGACACCGACACAAAGGTTAATAGAGGGAGAAAGAACATTTTATTTCTAGCTGTAGGAAATTGTAGATGTTATTACGGGAATTTTGAGGCTGTTGATCCAGAGGAAGGCGAAAACCCTTTGATAGGAAAAAGCCAATTATCCGTGTATAAAGGGGAAAAATTCCTTCCTGACCCCAAATATGGCGATCAGAACAAGTCCCAGGATCAAAGCCGACATCTGACCTGACTTATTAGAATGTATTCTTGTTGTCAGAAATCTAAATAAATCTCCTACCATTTATTGTTTGTGGGGAATCTAAAGTGTATTGAACTAAACCTGTTTATAGACTGTGTTGGTCCAGAGGAAGGCGAAAACCCCCTTGAGGAAAGAGCCAATTATCCTGTTTTAAGGGGGGGAAATTCCTTCCTGACCCCAAATATGGCGACCAGAATAAATCTCAGGATCAAACGCCAGCCGCTCACCTCCCTGGTGTATGTGATGTCAGCTAAAGATTGTGTTTCTTTATGTTTATATTATGTTATTTATGTGTCTGATTCCTTATAAATAAGACCTAACCCTATTTAAGGCTGTGAGATGATCCAGAGGAAGGCAAAAACCTCCTTGAGGTATGAGCCAATTGTCCTCAAGTTGGGAAAATTCCTTCCTGACCCCAAATATGGCGATCAGAGCAAGTCCCAAGATCAAAGCCGACATCTACACCTATCTGTGTGTATACTTGTGTCTATGTATGTGTTAGTGTCTACACTAGTGTCTAACCTTCATGTATGTGGTGCGTGCTGCTTACCTGGCCTGTGCCGAGGTCTTACTAGTAACCAGGAGTTCAGGGATAATAGTCACTCGGGCTATTGTTCCTGAACTCGCCAGTTACCAATCAAGCACAGGCCGCTCCTGGGGGCGTAGAGGGTCTTCAGGAGAGGATGATGTTCGATGCCAGCCGAAGGATGCCAAGGTCGGGGTAGCATGATGGTAATACGCAGGATGCAGTTGGTGGAGAGAGGATGTTGTTGGTAAGCCGGGGTCTTCTACAGCAGCAGAGTCGTGTGTTCAGCAGACAGTTGTCGCGGGCCGAGCCTACAAGACATAAGAAGGAATTGTCAGTGTTACCAGCTGTGGATATAAACCAGTGAACTACTGTAACATGATGACTTGTATCAGGATCTGATTGGGATCTGATATAAAAAAGTTTTCTGCAACTGTGTCTTTACTATGAGGTATTGGGAGTTTTGTGATTGTGGAAGCCATAATAGAGGCCATATTGCTGGTCTTAATATATTTTCCCCAACGACTTCTGCTATTTTAGAGGAAATGTTTTATATATTAAGCTTTCTACGGTATATGAAGTTTTGCTACAGTGTATGGATATAATTGTAGATGTCCTGTGTGTATAGGTGTATATAGGTGTACGGATATGTGTGTGTAGGTGTGTATAGAGGATACTTACCAGATGGTCGTGGCTTCCTTCACAATCGGATTCTTCTCGTCATCCTAAGAAGAAGCAGAGACATAGTAATTACAGGAGCAATAATAATGTGCTGAGGAGGGAGAAGTCTGCGGACCGTACATGGTGACATGAAGCAGGGTTATTATATGACCTCCTGTGCTGTCTGACACCAGAGGAACAATGATAATCAACACAGAGGTCTGCCTGAAGAATATCATCCCTAGAGGAGGAAGATCTTACCGGGTCCAGCTTGGTAAAGTGTACGAGAATCCGTCCACAGGGTGAAGGGGTGTACCACCCTCCGGCCACGGCAGGTCTCGATTCCTGGGAACTCTGCTGAAGGGTTTGAATGGCGGCTCTGCTCTTTTCATTTCCAGCTCCTCCCAATTCACGGTGTTGAAGAATCGGTGACCTCTGATGTTCTTGTGGACACCCAGCCTCTTCTTTGGCTTCTTCCGCAGCAGTCTCTTCAGAAGATGCTTTACGTCAGCATCTAGCCAAGATGGGAATTTTGGCTTCTTTCTTTTGATGGACTTGATGATCTTTCTCCTGGAGGAGCCGTGGTAGAAGGGGGACTGTCCTGTCGCCATCCAGGATACGACAATCCCCAGGCTCCACCAGTCAACTGCTGCGTCGTAGTCCTTCTCACGAAGCACCTCTGGGGCCATGACTCTATAAGTGCCTGTCACTCCGCTGATCTTCTTAGATGGGACGACGCCGTCTTGGGCCAGCCCCAGGTCAATCAGGCGGATGTGTCCATCTCCGTCCAGCATGATGTTCGCCGGCTTTATGTCACTGCAATGAAGAAAAGAGAAATGTTAATTTGTTGAGTGATGCAGTAATAATGTAGTAGTGTAGTAATGTACCACAGCCGAACCAGTCCTAATTCAGGACTCTGGGAAAGCTGGGTACATTATCTCCAAAAAGGAAACGGAGATGTGGGAAAGTTGTGCTTACCGATGGATGATGTAGCGTCGGTGCAGGAACTGGAGGCCGCATGCAATCTCTGCTGTGTAGAATCTGAGAGAAGAGTGTAGTATCAATGACACAACATCAGTCCCCAACATCATGTCACCATCATAGTGTCACCTGTACGCCCTCCACTCTTCTATATCTGTCATGTCGCCCTCAGTATCCCCCCGTCTCCTGATTAGTCATTTACTCACCTCACATGGTTGATGTCCAAGCTGCCGCACATCCTGATCATCGCCGCCAGGCTTTCTCCGGACAGATACTCCGTGATGAAGTAGGCCCGGTCTGCAGACTGCTGTGCGGCATACAGATGGTAGATGAAGGGGCAGTCTTGGGCCTTCAGGAGTATCCGCCGCTCTCTCCTTATGACGTCTGCCTTGCTCTTTCCTCTGTCAACAACCTTGATGGCCATGAAGGTGTTCCTTCCAGGAAAAGATGCCAGGACCACCTCAAGAAAGCAGATAAGAAATTATCAATGACAGCGGCCAGAGGGGAAAATCATATACATTTATTACATGGGGAATTTATCACTAGCACTTTCACATGGCCAAGAAGATCGCGCAAGATTTGTGCATTGCAAGACGCACAAATAAGAACCCAATTCTTTTGAGTGGAGTCATATACATGAGCGTCCTTCTCTTTTTGCCCTGCACTGCATCTTGGTGCAGGAAAAAAAATCGCAGCATGTTTTCTTTGCACGTTCCTCAGAATGTTTCGCCCATTGTTTGCAATGGGACAGGAAAACAGATTGCATGGCGTGATGCGAGGTTTCCCATTGCTGATCGCTACTTTACCTGAAGTGATTGGGGGCGTCTTAAAGAGAAGCACCTCGTATCTGCGGGTATCGAGACAAATTTCATGGCCCGATATCGCACTCGGCCGCGTGCAGGTAGCCTAAGGCTAGGTCCACACATAGCAAATCTGCATCAACATCACAAAACAAACAAAAAAGTTTGTTTGCTGTTGCAGAATTCCTTTTAGGTGCAAACCAATCACAACCATATCTGTGCCTTGTCATAAGTATGTATGTTATAAGTATGTATAAATATGCATGCCTCTTCAGATCCAATCCATAAGCCTGAAGAAGAACCCTGCGTTGGTTCGGAAGCTCGCTATTATTACATCATGTATTTTTGTTAGCCATTAAAAGGTATCATATCTACAAGATTACGTTGTTTCTCTTGCTGAGAACAATCACATTTTGCATCAACATCCGCATGAAAGACGTGGATTTGAACCCTCATTTGAAGAAATGAAATTCGTGCTGAAATTCACAGCATAAATTGCCATGAAGCGGATGTACAATCCGTGGGCATAAGGCCGGGCACACACGGCCATATAGGAATCGCTTATTATGCGGGCTATATAAGCCCATGTGATACTCTATAGCTCACAGGCAATTAGATTGTCTTACGCAATTCTGCTCACATTAGCATGTTGGAATTGCATAATCCACGAGTGCATAATAGTACGCAGCATGTCCTATTTTGCAGCGTATATACACAAAATAGAGCCCATTGTTCTCTATTGTTGCGTATATACCCGCCGCCCATATGCAATAACATGGCGTTCGGGCTGCTAGTATACGGATCATCGCTAAGTGACGGTGTGGGAAATACAAACAAAAAAAACAACAGGTGTTCTACGCATGACCGCCTGCGTGAGTAGCACAATTTTGCCGACATACGCAGCCGTATTCAGGGTCACAGTTGTAAAAATGCTATAAAACGTAGCTGGAGCCCCACAGTGTGGGGCATGAGCCCGGCCTAAGACCGAACGTCGTCTTAAGACCACGGAAGATACTTTATGTTGATTTAGACAGGTAACAAGTTCCCTTTAAAGGAGTGATTGTGGGTGACTGTTGTCCCATATAAACAAAAGACCTGACATCGCAGGGGAGAGGAAATCGCAAAATTGACTAACCGAGTTACTCAATTTTGAGTTCACAGAAAAACAAAGTGGCCATCATCCCGCTGACTCTGAATGGAGACGGGCGTCCATTCCGCCTCCAGTCAGGGAGCACATTTTGTTCCTCAACATAGTATATTAGGCTAAAAGAAGACAAATGTCCTACTAGTTCAGCCTGTTTCCACCCCCCTTGTTGATCCAGAGAATTCCGTAGCTGCGGATTTTGCTGCGTCCTGTGATGTAATTCCGTCTGTGTGGAAGGTCCCTAGTGGAATGAAGTAACATCACTGTCAAAAATTAGGCTGTGTCCTTCAGGTTACAGGAACTTTGGGAGTTTGTACTCTTTAGAATAAGGAAATTCGCCCAGGCCGGTCTCTGAAACGTTGGCTTGCCTTGGATAAGGAAGAAACAACCTGGGATGATGACGAGGTTTGTCCAAGATGAAGAGACACCAACTCCCCTCACATGGCACTCTGCAAATTCCCACTAACCAACCAAGATGTTCCAAACATTGTGTGAACTGTGAAGTCTGCAGTAAATCTCCCAGCATGTGAAGCCATAGATTCTCTGGTTTCCCTGGATTACCAGCTAGCTTAGTTCACACATACTAGTTCTAACATGGCAAGACTAGAAGTCAGTGGCTACTAATCCATATGGTCTGCAGGACTGGGGACAATCTACTAAGAGCCGAACAACCAGCAATATCACATGAGAAAACACATTATTTACTATGGAATTAAAATTAATTTACGCAGTCTAAGAGCTTATTCACAGGAGAGTATATCGCCCGCCGTTTTCACGGCCCGCCAATATATACGCTACCATCTGAGCTTTCTTCCCCCTTCCACCCCCCTCACCAGCTCTCTGCCTCTATCCTCCCCTCTGGCTGTTTGCAAACAGAGGGGGTGGGACAGGGGTGGAGATAAGCTCACACCCCCTCCCCACCACTTGTCTGCAGCCAGCAATGGGAGGGGCGGGATGGGTGGAGCTTAGCTCCGCCCCCTTCCATTGCAAACAGCTGGGAGGAGAGAGGCAGAGAGCTGGCGAGTGGGAGGGAAAGGGGAAGACAGCTCAGATGGTAGCGTATATTGGCCGCCCGTGGAAACGGTGGCCGATATACGCTCATAAGCCCTAATGCATAGATATTTACAAAAACATTTTAGATGCAATTTGTGTTATTAGTGGAAACAAAGATTGTATAGTATTACATTGTTGTATTATAATAAGTATACATTTACACGGACAGTTTGGATACAGTAAAAATTACACCAAAAAATTGTATTGGACTGCTATCTAGCTACGGCTCGGACCTTTTCCACAACCATCATTCAAAGCTTTGGGTCACCTTGCCCAAAGTAGGTTATTACACCCTTTATTTATTTCTGTGGACTTGGGCCCCTGGGACTGCAACCCCCGAGACCACGTCTAGTGTCTTCCACACTCCCTCAATATTAAGGTTGATATAGTGGAAGGTCTTCTCTCAACATGGTGTAATAATATCAAGTTCTACTCAGGCATGTTTGTCTTCAGTCATTTTATGACCTTCTTCATATTGCTTTAGCGCATCAGTCTGGGCCTTCTACAACCTCCTCAGACTGGGGCCCTCGTGTATATACCTGCCTGTTGCAATACCCTCAGCACTTCTTTGTTACTCAGATTTTGAAAAAGATAATACATTGTTAAATTTGAAAAATCAGACAAAATACGCATTTTTGCCACAGTTCTGCTACACTTGCAGTAAAAAACTGCATCAAAACCGCTGCAAAAACAGGTATGGTTTTTAGGATGCCTATTTTGGCACTTTTAACCACATACAAACCACCTTGTGTACATTTACGTTTCCTGCGTGATCCATAGGAACGAGCCTTTACTTATATCAACGTTACAATCTCACAGGGAAAGATTCAGCCGATTCCCACAACCCCTTCCAGGCGCTTGATTTTTTTTTGGCAATGAGTGTATAAAAGTCAATCAGTCAGTAGATGAACAAATAAGCCTCCCCCCCCCCAAACCCCCCCCCCCCCCAAAACACCACATTCATAAAAGTTGATAAATACACTTCATCCATACTTTCTGTCCCTAGATAGAAATAGAACTATTATTTGCTTATAAAACAGTAGATACTTTTCACAGGGGATACTTCATGCTGACTGTTATTACCCACCAGCTTCATCCCAATATAAGCACCCGCATGCACGCCAAGGCATTAAGGAGCGTGCAAAAAGCCGTCACCCAAAGGACACCGAAACGTCCCGCTGACCAACAGCGAGGTCCCGGACTGCAGGGAAAGTTTAGCACCACAGTTGCCAAGCAACAAGCCACCAAGAATTTAATAATAAGAATGCAATATAGAAATAAGCCGCCTTATTATAACAGCTCAATCATTACCAGTCCCAGACATATAGAAATGTGCAGAAAATGCCCCGTATGATTGTGATAACGTCGTCCCCACTGGCACAGAACATGAAGTGCCCCGCTGTCCATCAGGTCTGGTGTGTGAAGCACAGAAGCAATAATCATTGGGACGGCTTTTGGGCGCTTGAATGCCTGACAGGCGTCCCATGTAGAAGTATCCTAAGCGTCTCCTGTGGATTAAATGGCTGATAACAGGGGACAATTGTCTGCACAGTAAATGGAAATAAGAATTAGGGCTCCTACCCACTTGCGTTTTTTTTAACGCTGCTATATCACTGCATTTTTTTTAATGCGATTGTCAATGCGACTTTCTAATGTTAAAACGCATCGCACAAATATCACAAAGCACAAACTTGTGTTGTGTTTTTAACATTAGAAAATCCCATTGACATTCACGTTAAAAAAAACTGCGATATCGCATTTAAAAAAACGCAAGTCGGTAAGCCCCCTTAGGGTGGGGCTCCTTCACAGCGGTACGTTTTTCATCAGTATTTTGTGAGCCAAAACCAGAAGTGGAAAGTACAGAGAGACAGTATGAAGGAAAGATTTGCATTTCTTCCATATTTTGGACCCGTTCACTAACATTCGCACAACTGGTTTTGGCTAACAAAATACTGATATGTGGAGGAGCCGTCACTGCGCCATTCCCAGAAAATAACAGTCATATAACTTACCTCGCTGAAGCTTCCTCTGCCCAAGATCTGAAGGGCGGTGAAGCGCTTGATGTCAAATCCGCGGTCTGATGGTAGAAGGTCCTGGCTGGTGCCTGGTCTTGGCTCCTCATCCTCTCCACTCCTCCTCCTCTTTATAGCTGTGAGTCCGCTCACGCTCTCGTCTTCTCTTTTGCGCTTTTCGACGTCTCCTTTTTGTCCATTGGACGCCATTTTTCTCAGTCCTGTAATCTTCGATCCAACCGCTGCCGTCGTCAGTTGAAAGGAAATGGCAGTTGGCCGATTGGAGGTCAAAGGTCAGTGAAGCCGCCAGTACCAGGCTTGCCAGTACTTTGCTTGCCAGTACCCTGCTCTGCCATATACACTGTGATGTGGGCACCATAAGTGACGGTCTAGTGCCCAGAGAAATGTAAAAATTCATAGCTGGTTCTTCCAGTGCCACATTATTAGTAGATGGGCAGGGATGGCACTTCATGTCTGGGTTGGCAGCGGTGCCCATAGTCCATCAGAAACTTCTGAAGTTTTAGAAAACTTAGTTGTGTGGAAATTGAAATGAACCCGGCGGAGGAAGAAACGTAAATTGTACTAATGACAGAATAATAAAGCCTTGTGAGGGGTCAGCGCAGATCTGGGTGTAGCGGGCGGAGATGCTTCTATGGAGGTCACAGAGGGATTCATCCACAATGGGGCTTATGCTGAGGTGTGAAATGTTAGAAAGGGGTCATATAGAAATATTAGGAGGATCTTATAAATCTACGGTCGCGGTGTGAGTTATTGTTGGGGGCTGCAAATTGGCGCAGTAATGTATATACTGTATTATAGGACTTTTTATTTAGACTGAGATAATAAAGACTATTTTATGAGACAAGTTTGTGAGTCCGATCTGAAGTCTGGAAGCGTGAGAGGTTGTGTACACTGGATATAGCCAGGTTTAGGGCAACGACAGACGGGCATCTAACGTAATACGCTCACTCCTGTGTAATATTTTTTTTTGCACAGTGAACAAGTGTATTTAACGCTTATGCCTGCACAAATACGGATCGTATGTCCGCAGGCACAACTCGTTCGCACAAGCAGGGGAGTCACCCCACCCTGATTCAAAAGGCTAACTTGCCTTACATGGTGCCGGTGATTACAGGTCTGCGCTGCGCTTAGTGCATACCCGCGTGGGCAGATGTGCGTGTTTGCCCACCTCACATGGGCCTCTATGGGATTCTATGGTGCGCAAACACACACAGGATAGAGTAAAAAGAGTGGTAATGAACCCGTTAAAATCAATGGGTTCCATTCTTCACGTATCACACTCTTCTGTTTAAGCCCTTATATAAGGTGACCAGGCGACCCATTTTAGGTGGGACAGTCCCACTTTGGGACCATGTGCTTGACCTTTCCCAGGGTCCTAAGCTGGACAGCCATTTGTTCCGCTTTAGGGACATCTGCCCCGCTTTCGGGACACGGTGTAACCATGAAGGTGATTACCAGCTGGGGTGCCACAGCTCCCCGGGTTTTAATCACTCAGCAACGCTGCGGCAGGATGCTCAAATTGACGGCAGTATGTGCACCCGGGAACCTCCTCCTCTCCTCATTGGTTTCGCACAAGGGGGCGCTTTAATAACCATATATAAATATATCAGGGGACAATACAGAGATCTCTCTCATCTATTTATACCCAGGACTTTAAATGTAACAAAGGGGCACCCTCTACATCTAGAGTAAGGAAGGATTTTCTACATCAACATAGAAGGGGGGTCTTTACGGTAACAGCAGTGAGGATATGGTGATGGCGAACTCAATAATAAGGTACAATATTATATGCTACACTCACTTATAACTTCAGAAAGGTCAATGATATGGGGATTATTCCGATTGCCAGATTGGAGTCTGGAAAGAATTTTCCATTAAAAGAGGAAAATTGGCCTCGACCTCATTGGTTTTTTTTTTGGTTTTCCTCTGGATCAGCATGGGGGATAATAAGCTGAACTGGATGGACATAGGGCTTTCTTTAACCGAACATACTACATTACTAAGGATTAAATAGATGGGCATGATTTTGTCCCGTTATGCGGTTGTGATAATCACAGCTGCACAACGGGACAAAACGAGACCATTGATTTCAATGGTTTCATTTTTGCCTAGCTCTTTTCTCGGGGGTGAATACTACGCCGCACTTATCTTCCCACGTGTATTTTCAGCCTTCTGCACAATGCAATGGAGTTTGAACGGCGCAAGAAGGAAAAAGCCCTCCGTTCATGCGCAACTGTGCTCCGTACCGGCGATTGTAGTTGTGCATAAATCCCGTGTGATTTTGCCCTTGTATATTTACATAATATAATGTGTGTGCTTAGAATAATATATTAATTTATATGTGTGTGTGTGTATTCGTATAGAGATAAGCAGTAGCATTGCCCCCATAATGCCACAATTCCCAATGTTGTATTGTAATTCTAATCTTTCTTTTTCAGATGAGCAAGAAGCCGTTCAAAAGAGAACATTTACCAAGTGGATCAATTCACATTTGGCCAAGGTAGATGGTCATGTAGTTACATTGTTACACGTGCTTCATAGTTGTTACAGTAATTAGAACTTCTCTCATTAGTTTAGTTACTATATCAGGATATTATTGGTAAAATATATTAACTGACGTTTGCCAGGTTTCCGGCAGAAAAAAGTGACACATTTTGGCATATGCAACCTTTTTCTGTTTTGCGGTTCCATCGCCTCTTTGCAAAAGGGGTTAGATATTGAGTGTAAATTAGGATGTAAATCCCCACCTGCACACACCTGACACCCCCCACCCCCACCATTATGTAAAACGCCTTTTAGCCTGATGAGGTCTAGATGTATTTTTTTTTCCACAAAATTGCGCAGCATATTGCACATTTGTACATTTATTAAGTACGCATTTGCGCTTATCCTATTGACTTCTGTGGGGCCCTTGGTGCGCCAATACGCAGTAGCTCTTTTTTTCCTCCTGAACAAAATACTGGGCTGAGAACCAACCCATTGAGATCAGTGGGTTCTGTTCTCTGCGTATTGCACAGACAAATTTTAAGTGGAGTGAAATGGAAAAATAACGAAATCCCCCCCCATCCTGCCGTCTTTGGGGAGTCTTGTTTGTACGGCGTACACACTGCAGCAAACATGACATGATAACTTTACTCTATGAGGCAGTGCGATTACTACAATAGCATTTTTTTTTTTTTATGTGCTACTTTTATTTTTTCCCAAAGATATATTTGATTTTTTTAAATGACATACATAACCGTTTTTTATTTTTCCGTCGACATAGTTGTGCGAGGGCTCATTTTTTTGTGGGGCGTCCTGTAGTTTCTGTTGGTTCCATTTTAAAGTACATAAAGCTTTTTGATCGCTTTTTATTACATTTTTTCTTGGAGATGGGGTGACCAAAAAAGCACAATTCTGGAGCTTAATTTTTTCTGACAACATTCACCGTGCGAGGTAAATAATGCATTACTTTGATAGGGAAAATCCTATCCTTTCTTGGATGTGCTACTAACGGGCGAGAATCCCGCTAATGAAAACAAAACCATCCAAATCGAAGGTTTAGTTTCGTCCGTTATGTGTCCGTGATTTTCACGGCTGCATAACGGGACTACAACACGCCAATGTGTTTAAGCCCTTACTCGCGTGAAACATAATCTATCGGCCGGGGGGTACAGAACCCCAGAGGGGCTCCACGCATAGAAACTTGTTGGAGATGTCAGGAACACACCGGCTCATATCTGCATATTTGGTGCAAATGTCCCAAAATTATACAACTCTGCTCTGATGTTGAAAAGGAAATGGAACTCATACTGAATGGTGATGCTGTCACAAGATACAATTTTTTAAGTAGATCCAACAATTCCTTCAACCCACTGAAAGATAGGTTGTCTTCATATTTTTTCATGGCAGTGAAAACCCTGATACCCTCTTATGGGGTACACCCCTATTAACCCAGACCCTCCTACGGTACCTCTGTGGAAAGACAAGGTAAGACAAACCTAGATTTGAAGAAATCATGAGTTTGATCAATCAACCTCAAATAGCATTCCTAAGGCCTCCTGTACGCTGCCATAGTATTGCATTAGATAATGCAATCCTATGCAGACAGCTGTGATTTGACCGCGTGAAAACCTGCATGGTAAACAAATCGCAGCATGTCCTATTTCTCTGCGAGCCTCGCAGACGCCCGTAGAAAAACGTCACTGCTGACGCGCCGGCTCTGCTTTGCGCGTGTGTGGCTCCAACCAGCACATCGCAGTGCAGAGAGAGAAGACGCCGGACGGGTGAGTATAGGCCAATACCAGGCTGCGGGTCGCATCCCGCTGTGAGAATTCTCGCAGCGGGATCCGACCCGGCCGTGTGCAGGCGGCCTAAAGCTGTGGTCAGCGTGGCAGAAATATGCAGCTCAAGACGTATAGAAATGACTACCTAACACAGCCAGGCAACCAATAAGGTAGACACACACATATGGCACCCAGGGTGCATCAAATATATGCAGAAATGGAGCACAGTAAACACCTAGAAAACATTTAGAAAACACCTAGAAAAATAGGAATAGGAGAGATTCAAGTAGATAGTAAAATAAGAGAAAGTGGTCTTCTCCTCCCGCCGTAGCCCCTTCTTTTTATATATCTTATCTGTCATACTACACACTTCGTAGAGTAGGAATTGGTTAATTGACGTTCTTAAGGCCACCTGCACATAAATGGATTTGCATTGTGGAATCTGCGGTCGGTGTCCGCACCAAATACCGTCCATAGCATGCTACGGGAAATTGATTCTTCCTGCACACTCAGGGAAACCAGTTGCATTTTCCGCAAGCGGTGGAAAAATCGCTCTATTTTGAAGTCAATGGAAGTCTGCCATTGACATTGCGGAAAGGTTGCGGATTCCGTGTCGTCGCCTAGCGCCAGCATGGGAGTAGGGAAAACATCTTTTATAAAATATCTGTAGTGTGCATATCCGACGGCGACTCGCCACGACCATCCGCAGTACAGACCTTAAAAGGATGTTACAAGTCTGTTCAGATTGCTTGAACACTAGATTCCAAGAGATAATTGTATGTTTTTTTTCCTACTATGACATACTATATAAGTGGAAATATCAAAAAAAAAGAAATTCAATTAAAAAAAATCTGAACATCACCAGTGCGGATTTGGTGTGGAATCTTCTGCAGGATGACGTATTTTGTGACACTGTTGTGGAATATTCCATCCCGCGTGGAAGCGCCCCTACGGGCCTTTCAGCGGGAATTCTCACAGACTTAAATAAAACATACATAAAAGGAAGGTTTGTTACGGCACCACTGCACATTTCTGAGTCTGCTCTTTTAAATGGTCAGCCCCTATGCCCGTTTTAGAGGGGACGATTCTTGTTTAAACGTGTGCACGAGTCAGTGACATCACCGACAGTTTTTTGCGCAGAATGTTTAGACGGACAGATCAGCGTTGAGAATCGCTGACTTGTCTCTTACATTCTATGCAAAACTGTGAGTGGGGAGCGTTAAGGCGTAGCGAGAAGTGAGCGAACCAGCCATGATTTTTATGCGGGCTGGAACTGAGCGACAAATGAAAAGCAAACAAAGTACGCAATGGTTCGCGTTTAGATGTAACGGTTATTGCACACTTCCATTCATTTGAGCGCATTTTGAGCAACAATCATTACGTGTAAATGGGCCTTCGCTAGATATACATCCTCTCGGAGGTAGCAGAGTTGTCATTTACCCAGTGTGGCAGCGCCAGGGGTAAATAAGGCCTGTCTATCACTATTGGCCAACGCTGGGCTTATTTCTGATTCAGTTCCATGAAATGCTCATGCGAACAATTATCTAACTAAACAGCGTTACTCCGCTGAGTGCTCGTCCGCTCGTGTGCTTCCCTTCTGCCGTGGCTGTTTGTTCAGGACAGTTCATACAGTCACCCCCACATTTGAAATGCTAATCTAGTCTTCAGGGGAGAATTAAATTAGCATGAACGAGGTTTTCCATCTTCTGTAATTAGGTTTACTATATTACAAATCAAACGAGGATTACCTTATAAAATAACGGAACCAATCATGTTTTAATAGGTAAATGAACTTGTCTTTTGTACAGAAGGTGTCTGGAAATATTAGGCCGGTGTGGAGGGGGCGTAAGAGTCGCCCCTCTGTGTGTATTAGGGAATACTTCTGACTCATTCCTCTGACATAAGCAAAAAATAAGACTCCAGGAGGCTAATGTGTCCATAAGACATCTGTACATTTCAGTTCCTCACCACGTTCAAGCTTAACCCCCTGGTAGGCACATTAAGGCCTCATTCACACCAGCATTTGTATGCGGCTATTGAGCCTCGCTAAAACGTTGGCTGAAAATTGTGGCCATGTGAAGCATAGGATTCCAATGCATTCATTCACATGAGCAATGTTTGGTAGCATGAAAAAATCGCGCCGTCAAAACGAGGACATCGGCAACTGTTTTCGGTCGCCGATTTTCACACTGCATCAAAATATAGGTCTGGCTCTATCTTTTGTTGAAAAATGCTGAAGGCTCCAATAGACTCCTATGGGGGCTGAAAAAAAGGGCGGGAGAGGGAGTTTACCTGCGTCCAGCACTCAGAACAGAAGATAGCTGGCTCTATTTAAACGATAGAAGGTGTTAGAAGTCATTCCGAGGATTTCTGGCAACCCACGGAATTCCATGCTGCAGCGTATATTTATCGCGATACGCGTTAAATATGAGAAATGCTAATTAAACCCAGGACTTGATCACGGCTACTTTTCACTGATGCGATTTTCGGCCACAATGAAGACTGCATAAAAAAACACACGTGCTAATGTGAATGAGGCCTAAAACTGGAACAGCCCTACCGAAAATGACACTTCTTTATTGTAGATTTTGAATTTATATCTCATATAAATATATTTGGCGCATAACTCAGTCACTTTAAGTACATTTTGAGTGACTTAACTAATTTTAGACATAAGAACCAGTGAATCGGTTCCCTTTTTCTGTTCCAGCGGTCAAGATATTTTAATTTTTTCATCAATTTGGCCGTATGACGGCTTGTATATTGCAGAACTAGCTTTTATAGGAACTCATTCTGGATACACATAATGTTTTGAATACATTTTTTATTAATTTTCAATGGGGGAAAAAAGCAAATTTCTACAGGTCTTATTGTGTTTTAGTACTTTTACACTTGGGCTTGTATTTTGTGGGACAGCGATTGTTTATTGTTACCATTTTCAGGTTTAATATATATGACTTTTTAATTTTTCTATAAAACCACTAGGGGTCGGTTTATCGTTTGAACGAGCGAATGACGTCACCGCTAGCTCATTCGTTCGTGCAGCCTGTTTATACAGGCAGATACATCTTTGACTCATTAACGAGAAATCGTTCAGTCGTTCACATTCGCTGTATAAATGAATGAGAACGATTGCTGTTTAAACCGAACTATGTCAATGTCACAATTTCTGGGACAGGAGGACGAGGGAATCGCAGATCCTTCTCTGCTGCTTGCTTAGGGCTTACTGTGTTTGCGGAACATTGTGGAAAACACGATGAAGCAAAGCCGTTGATTTCAATGGTCTTGTTCTCACAGGAGTGTTTCTCACTCAATATTCCTATGCATGAGAAAAGATAGGCCTTGCCCTATCTTTCAGCTTTTTTTGCACACACAATAGCGTAGATTTTGAACTTGAAAAAATGCCTGTGTACTTGTTCATGCTGCAGCGGCGAGTGTATTTGTGCATGCATTCATCTGTAAAAGCCCTTATCCTGTCCCCTCGCCCCCTCACACGCTCTTGCACACAGACTGATGTGACAGTTGTAAATTCTATATTTTCAATCTCTCATTTCCAATAGCTGTAGCTCCGGTTCTATCTTGGCTACAGTCATGATCTTGGTCTCATTGAAAAGGAAACCAAAAGCGTGGCTGTAGCCGCAACAGAACCGGAGCTACAGCTGTTGGAAGTAGAATGAGCTCTCTTTAGGTGCCTTTACACGGGACGGCTGTTGGGTGCTTCCTGACTATCACTGCTGTGCTTGCACGTGGGCAATAGTCCTTCAAGCGAATGGAATGGTTGGGATCCTTTCGGCCAAACACTGAACATCTCCTGTTTACATGAACTGATAGTCGATTGGTTTTTAGTTCTAAAAGCCAAGTGACTCCGACAAGTGAGTGATTTGTCGCTCAGTGCGTGTTAGATTCAGTATAGGCAGATAGATAGAAGTCTGGAGGAAAAATTAGCAAAACCCAAAACAGATAATCTTTTTCTTCTATTGAAAAGTAGTAAGATTTTACAAGTTGAGGCGATTCTGATAACATCACTGTATGACCGTATCCGGAGCCGGCATAAGTATCCTCTGCAGTGCGCACATACGCCGTATACTGAGCTATTCTGTGAGATCAGCATGCAGATGGGACGTTTCACTAGTGACCACATGTCATGCCATTTCCATGTTCCTGTGTGCAGTCCAAGTGGAGAGGAAGCACACTGTCAAAGCAAACATTGTAACGGATGGCCTTTTTTTGTTCTCATTTACGTTGATACTGGCATAGTCATTGGAAACTATTATGACATATCATTCCAAACTTTCACAGTTTAGTGAAACTTTAGTCGCTTAGCACAATTGACCGCACCTCCATGACATAATACAGTTACTGGCAGAAATGAAGGATTTTATTGTGTTTCAGCAAAAAAGAGTATTGTGAAATCTCTCTTTAGTTTTTATTTCCTGTTGTTTATATATCATCACGTGTGACACTCATATTTGTCCCCAGAAGTGCTCTCAATTTAATTTTCTCTTTTGGGACCTTTCACACGGGCAGAATAATTCCATCGGGACGCAGTAGAATTTGCCGCTGCAGATTTCCACACCAAAATCCACCGTTCTAACTGCAGATTTTGATATAGAATAAGAGGCTGATTTAAACCGTTTTCTTTAAGCACTAAAATGTACACAGAGCCGTGCGGATTTTGGTGCAGAATTCATCACAACTTACGGAGAAAGGTCCCTATATCCCCAATACATACACACTAAGGTCAAATTCATGGAATTAACCTATTCAGCTGAGGGCAGAAATATGCAACTTTTTTTTACAGGTTTGACGCTCATATGGCTCATGTTGCTCTAATTCCAGGATGTCCTCTGAAATATCCGTTGATCATAATAGATTAAATTCAGCCTCCTGGCATAAACTGAAGTGTAGTTTTGACTGCAGATTATGCCTTCCAATTTCCCTCCTGCATTAGTCCTTTCTTTGCTAGTTGTATCCTGTGCCAAAGCCCCTTCTGCTTCAGCCCTGTACCACGCACAATAACATGTGCCCTTGGGTCAAACCTTTGTTATATAGGAATGTCAGAAACCACTGCATCAAGGGACACAAATGATTCCTCAGTATTTACCCAGAAGAATGGAAGAGTAGCTTTCTAGAGAATGCACAGACATGGCTGGCGGTACAGGAAGGTTGAAAGGTCTCCGACTGAGCCATGATGGATTTGCCCTTTTAGAAAATCCTAGTGTTTACATAACAATCAGGAACTTTAGGTTTGTGAATGGAAAGAAAAAAGTTTTCCTGGGTTTGACTTGATATGAATTGGTTTAGGAAATGGGAAACGTCAGAAGTGAGTGATTGCTTCATTAAAGGGTTCTGTCTGATTAAGATTTTGTGTTCATTGCACTAAATATAAAAAAAGAAAGAAAAAAAAAAAAATTTGTAGTTTAGCCCCTTAGTGACCGGCAGCTGCAGGACATGTATGAAGGGAGATCGTGGGGTAATCTCGCTCTATACAATGTGGCTGCCGGCTGTTTCTAGCAGCTGAAACCTGCCGGCAACAGCTCCGATAATATGTGCGACCTATCGGAGCTGATAACCCTTTAAATGCCACTGTCAATTCTTCCAGTGGCATTTAAATCCACCGAACGATGTCCAGGGGTCAGGTATGGCCTGTGGGGCGGCTTGATTGACTGCCTGCCAAATTGCAGTATGATGTAATGCTTTGGCATGACATCATACTGCAGGAGCAATCAAAGCATCGAAAGTTGTTGTCTCTGGGCACTTTAAAAAAAAAAATAAATTATTAGTAAAACTTTATGATCTTATTTTTATTTTTTTAAGTAATAATAGTTTTTAAAAAACTTTTGCCATATTTATAATAAAGGAATCTAAATAATAAAACAAAAATACATATTTGGTATCTCTGCGTCCATAAAAGTCCGATCTATCAAAGAAATGCATCATTTAGCTCCGCACGATAAATGTCGTCAGAAAAAAAAAAAAAGAACGCCAGAAATGGTTTTTTTTGGTCACCCTGTCTCAAAGAAAAAATGCAATAAAAAGCAATCAAAAAGTCGTATGTATTCCAAAATGCCAACGCAAACTACAGGACGATCCGCAAAAAATGAGTCCTCGCGCAATTATGTCGAAGGAAAAATAAAAAAGCTATTGCGTGCTGAAGATGGCGGTAAAAAATAATTAAAAAAAAAATAAAGGTCTTTGAAAAAAATACAAGTAGTACAGCAAAAAAAAGTTTGGTATCGTAGTAATCGTACTGACACATAGAATAAAGTTATCAGGTCATTTTTGTTCCAGTTTGTGCGCCGTAGAAACAAGACGCACTGAAAGATGGCGGAAAGTCATATTTTTTTCATTTTTCTCCACGTACAATTAAAAAAAAAGGTTTTCAGTACATTATATGGTACATTAACTAGTACAATTGAAAAATACAAGCAAGCCATCATACAACTACATCGATGGATAAATAAAAAAAGTTACTTTTTTTTAAAAAGGGGGTTAAAAAACGAAAATGGAAAAACCAAAAAAAGCTTGGTCACTGAGGGGTTAAGGGTATTGTTACACAAGAGTATTACAAAATACGCTCCTTCTGCGGAATGTTTTTGCGCAGAGAATGTGTCCGTGCACAATACTGTATGTATTTGCACAGGCACCGATATTTCCCATGGGCAGGAGAATCACCCCTCTCTGATTTAAATGGCTATTAAGCCAAATGAGGTGCAGTGGGTGCACCTATATATCGGCTTTTTCACGGCTGGCCGATATACTCTTCCATCTGAGCAGTCCTCCCCTTCCCTCCCTCTCACCGCCTCTCTGTCTCTCTCCTTCACTCTGGCGTTTGCAATGGGATGGGGCAGAGCGTTAGGATGTATGGACGGCCTGCAACAGCCATGGTCAGAGATAACACCGATCACAGCTGTTAACCCTTTAAATACCGCTGTCAATTCTGACAGCAGTATTTTTAAATGTTCCAATGGATCAGGATTTAAATGTTGTGAACGACCCCCCCCCCCCCCTCCCCCAGGCCCCAGGGCTGCCATGATTGTTTGTCTGTTAATAAAATACCTATGAGGGACCTTTCACACCGTATTGAATTGTTCACAGAACGCGGTGCAGGTGCAGCTTTTGTCAATTAGTGCATTTGATGTGTTTTTAACTGCAGAATGCCTTTGCGGAATTTCTATAGTTTTTTTATGTAGACTTTAATTGTGGGATTACATCTCCTGTATGTCAGAAATCTGCAACAGCTGTGGAATTTAATCTTGCGGTTTTGAAGTAAAGACGTGCGGTTTTTAACAGGTGCGACATTCAATCCTCATAGTGATAACATTGTGACGCATAAATGCCCACGCAGACTAATTCTGTCTGCTGTGTAAGGTCCCTAACAAGTATTGCATATTAATAGGAGGCCTGTTAATTGCAAGTTCAAGTCCCATACGTGAACTAAAAAAAAGGGAAAAATAAGTAAAAGAAAAACCTTTAAACTATTGCAAAAAGTAAAAAGTATTAAAGAAAAGTCATTGCATCAAAAAATAAAAAGTAAAAATTGCAATAGCTGTGTCTGTAAAGTTCCAATCTATTAAAATATCACATCATTAATCCCAGACGGTGAACGCTGTCATAAAAAATTTTTTGCAATGCCAGAATTGTGCTTTTTTTTTCGTCACCCCATCTCAAAAATTGAATAAAATGCAATTGAAATTATGCAGCTGCGTTATATTTTCCGTATTTCCCATCTTAGAAGTGCTTAAAAGCTTTCCAATGCATTATATGGTACTTTAAGGGCTCATGTCCACGGGCAAAATGAGATTTAGAATCCGCAGCGGATCTCTCGCGCGCGGATCCGCACCCCATAGGGATGCATTGACCACCCGCGGGTAGATAAATACCCGCGGATCATCAATAAAAGCGATTTTAAAAAAAATGGAGCATGAAAAAATCTGGACCATGCTCCATTTTCATGCGGGTCTCCCGCGGGGACGGCTCCCGCGGGCTTCTATTGAAGCCTATGGAAGCCGTCCGGATCCGCGGGAGACCTAAAATAGGAATTTAAAGCATTTACTCACCCGCAGCGGGCCGCGAAGCTCTGCTCTTCCTCACGGCCGCATCTCCCTTGCTTCAGCTCGGCGGATGTGCCCGGCGCATGCGCGCGGCACGTCGACGACGTGCCGGCGACGTGCCGCCGGCGTCAGGAATTCATCCGCCGGCCGAAAATGAAGATCCGGCCGTGAGGAAGAGCAGAGCTTCGCCGGCCGCTACGGATAGGTAAATGTTTTAAAATTGCTATTTTCAGCGCTCATGTCCGCGGGGCAGGAGGGACCCGCTGCAGATTCTCCATGGAGAATCTGCAGCGGATCTGATTTTCCCCGTGGACATGAGGCCTTAGGCTGGCTGTCCACGGGTGTTGCAAAATACCGCTGCGGGAGCCGCCGCAGGGTAGCATTTTTTTACTGCGGAAAGTTGCAGCATGCCACAATTTTTATACGCAGCGGGTAACGCGGTGACATGTCGCCTGTGGACAGAAGGCCTATATGGTACCTTGCAAAAAACAAGCCCTCATATGTCACCAGAAAAACAAAAATGTTATTATTTTGGGGGATATTGTTGTGGGGGAGGAGTGTGTTGGTGAGATTTTTTATAAGTATTTTGTTTTTGTATATTATTAAAAACATGCAGTTCAACCTATTTCTGCAGCTTGGCATAATGGTACATCAAGGGCCTCAGGCAGTTGGCACAGCTTGACATACTTCATGGTGATCACACAGAGGACACACAGGCCTAATAATGAGCCGGTAATCTACCCCTGCAGCTGTAGGGTGGATCCCCTTAATCATTTCCACTAGTGGACCCTCGACTTCCCACCTAAGGCTTCCTACACACAGCCGAGCGTGATATCGGTCCGTGAAACGAGGCCCCATATTGCGCTCGTGTACATGTGACGTACCGTCTCGCAACGCACAAATCTCACATGATTTTTACCGCCGTATGAAAGCGGCCTAAGTACGGCTCTGACACTACTAGGAAACCTAACATGCCCTCTACACTACATAACTTCTTTATTGTACTATTCTGTACTCTTTAGTTTGAGAGGGATCTCTATTGTACGGGAAGCATTGGCCTCATGCATCTGCTTTGTTGCAGCGTAACCCTCCACTACTCATCAGTGATCTGTTTGAAGATATAAAAGATGGGACGAAGCTGCTTGCATTATTAGAAGTCTTGTCCGGACAAAAACTGGTAAGTGACTAAGTGATGACAAATGCACTACTGTGGTGCTTGAACATTGCACTATAATTTGAAGAGAGGCTATAGGGTCCTAGTAAACTGCATGGGTTAGAGATCCAGTGCAACAAAATATAATTTATCCCCTAAATTTTTGGGCCCAATTTATTTAAAATAATGCATAACTGTATGCAGTAGGCTCCTGCGCTCCCTCTAGTGGTGGCTGCAGATAGCAAGAGTCTACAGCACATCATGATGCAGTTATTCTATCAATCAGTCATACGGACATATTGACACATTTATGTCATTTTATGACAGCAAATATATACAGGCACACACACACATATATACTTCCATTACTGAAGCATACATATACAGGCACACACAGATGTATATACTTCCATTACTGAAGCATACATATCTACAGGTACACACTGTCATTGCATACAAAATCGCATAACTTTGCCCACAAATATATAAATGTATGTACCCATACTGCTGTCCTAAGAGAGGAGCACAGAAGAAACCGTGCCAGCATAGGTAGTGGCTAGGGTCACTAAGAGACCAATGTGGCATTTCAGCTCAGGGTGAAATGTACGACATCCACAGGAGCCTCGGCCACTCAGCATCATCACTCAATAACAACTGAGAAGAGCAGTCTTCTCAGATCTTGCACCAAGGAGAACTTGGTAAGCTTCCTCTGCCTGCAATGCCACCTTGGACTCCACCCTGTAAACTCACTCCTCTCTCAAACATTGTAAAAAGTGAGCACCTTTTAAAAAAAACAAAAAAAAACAACAACAAAAGAAACGTGTTTTTGGGGACCTTTTATACGAGAAAGGCAGGTTTTAAGCCAAAATTCTGCATCCAAAGTCACAAGTGGACTGTGGATTCTGGTGCAGATTTTACTGCGGCTTGTGCTGCATCATGCGGCCTTTTCCGTCCCGTGTGAAAGGTCCCTTTAAGTTGTTAGCCGTTTAGTCGTCCACGACCCTCAGTAACCCTAAAGGCTCCCTCCATGTTTTGGGGTTTTGCACTGCTCCTTCCAGTTGGTTGGTAACCCTGCCAGTATCGGCTCTGACAGTATCAGGCGCCCCCTACAGCCACATCACTGTCCAGATCCCCAATCACATTCTAGATCACAGTTATAATTCTGCAATCTGCCAATATTGCTCGCTGGTTAAAGGTTTGCACAGTTCTTGCTCTGGTGATGCAATTTTCCCTTTATGGGAAGAACTGTATAACAATCCGATGTAGGAGAACAGTAGTTCTACTTAATGGTTGAAGTTGGGCTGAGCTGTTAGATGTGACAAACCTGTCGGCTGTTTGCACTGATAACCAGCAACAGCAAATATAATGCAAGTTTCAACTCAGGTTCTTATGAGATCCGTAATACATGTACAGATATCCAGCTTTGTATGCAGATTACATGTGAATGTATTTTCTGTGCACAGCACCGTTACCGCTGAGGAGCTGCTCAGAGAACTGCAGATGAAGGGTGTTAGGGTGTCGGCGCAGCGCCTGGACAGGAGGGACCGCCTAATCCCAGCAGTCGGATGGGTCCCAGAGATTGAATCTTAACTGGTATAACCTAAGGCATCTCTCAGATGAGTGTAAGATGCTCCGTGCCGCAAGTACACAATGACATGAATACCTGCTGTGCGCCGCCAATCCCCATGCACTATCTTCGCATGTATGCACACATAATACACGCCAAGATAAAGCGCGCAGCGATTTTTTTCGCACACATTTTTCATGCTGTGTGTGAGAGACGCAGTTTAGGGCGTATTGTCATTGCACGTCAGACGCCCAATTCTCCCGCGCATGACACGCAATGTCAGTAGCGCATTGATTTGTATTGGGCCACTCACACCAGCATTTTTTTTTGCAGGGTGTATTACTTATGCTCTATTTGGCGCGTTATACACGCACATACACGCCGAGATAATGCATGGGGATTACTTGCTATGTGCTTGTGTTTGAGAGATATGCTTGCAGCAACTTATACTCTTCTGAGAGGGGTTCATGTTATACCATCACTTGCTGAATGATCAGTGATGAGTCTGTGTGAGCCTGGAGAAAGCCTATGGGAGATTGGTACTGCGTATCACGCCTGTAATATGTAGTGACCATATGCCCGTGTAAGATAGGCCTTACGGCACGCTCTCACTTGCTTAGCTAGGAAAACCCCTTTCAGTACGTTTCTGCTACATTAGTGAGTATAATTTTTCTATATTTTCAAACCCTTATTAGCGTCTCTGCCTTCTGCTGACATAATATGGTTCAGTAGTACATTTTATGTTATTGCACATTTTAGGCAGCAATTGGTCGCTGCCTGCATGGTTATGTAGTTCCTGTAAGTTCTATGGCAATGTTAGTCTTCTAAAAGAATGACATCCTTTTATTAATGTTTCAGCCATGTGAGCAAGGCAAGCAAATGAAACGCATCCACGGGGTGGCCAATATTGGGACAGCGCTAAAGTTTCTGGAAGGAAGACGGGTGAGTAGAGTAAATCGTACTGCATATCCCACATAGGTACAAGTAGTTCAGAATACATGGATGCACAACCTGGACACAACATAGCCCTAGAGAATAATAGCTGCAGGGGGACTCTACAGCGATGCTGACTGTTTCTACTGTGACTATGGTATTTTCTGGGCTTTCATTGACTTGTGATTGAAGGATTTTGACGCTGCCAGACGTATGACTCTAATGGTCCGAGCCCACATTATGTGAATATTCGCACTGTAGAATATGCCAGCACTTTACATAACGAGGCTTCAGCAGTGACTGCAGTTACACGGGGATCAAAAGTTTTTGTAAATGGTATATAGCAATCATAAATGCAACTTAGCCAACAATATGCGACATGAGCATTGCCTTGTTCTTTAACAGAGATGTCAGCCACAGAGAGCCCTTCACAGGGTAATAGTTCAGAAGATGATCACGGCATCAAACTGGGAGTGTCCTTCCCAAGGGGGGGGGGGGTCTTATATAAAAGAACGGGGCTAAATATATTTGGATCTTCTTTATTAATATCAAACCCCAGATCGGACCGTTAATTTAATTTCAGACTCCAGATCCCCTAAATATATTCAGACTCCCTACATATATTCAGATGCTATATTAACCCTTTGCAATCCAATTTTGGATATAGGGTTTCCTAGGGGGCTTTCTCTTTCTGCCATTATACAATGGCGCCATCTGCTGGCTAGAGCCAGTTCTGCGGTATGGGACATGCTGGAGAGGCCCCCGACAACAGAGCGGCCAGTAATATAAAGTAAGAATGCCCTGCCGGATACAGCCTTCAATCAGAATGTCTTTAGATGTCAGACAGTGGATTGGAAAGGGTTAATATCAGACTCCAGAAAAGAACCCTTTAATATATTCCAACCTCTCCTATATTCATAACACATCGCAGACACCTAACTTAACTTAGCCCCCCTTAAATGCCTTCAAAAAAGGTGTGTTTTTTACCATTTTTAGTTTCTTTTTTTATGCCCCAGTAGGGGACTTGAACCTTTGATCCTATGATCACATTAATAATACATTGCAGTACACTGCAATGCATTATTGCTACTGATAGCGATCATAGGCAATGACAAACACGGGCGCCACTTTGCATAATTCAGCTGCCATGGCAACCCATTGGTCGCCACCACAATTGCATGGTGAAGGGCTGATGATGTCATAGAGGGAGAGCCCTCTCTATGTGAACCCTTTACATGCAGTGATCAACATTGATTGCGGCTTGTAAGGTGCTAACAGTGGGAGATCAGTGTTCTCACCGACCCACCGTTCTTGCAACAGGAGGTCGTCTGTTAGTTACAGCCGGTTCTCACTGCAGCTTCTGGACCTGTGCTATTTATAAGGCATAAATGTACACCAATTCGTGGAACTGCTTCCCACCCAGGGCGTTTATTTACACTCTGGGGCGGGGAGGTGTTAAAGACAACCTCCCTTGTCAGTAGGGCTGACTGCATACCTTTGCAATTGTGGCTCTACTGACTCTGATGACGTCTCACTATTCGCTCTGCTCCCTCCTGTTCCTCCATACAGACTAATTAGTTTCATCATGAATTTGTCAAGTGGGCGGTCCCTGCTGTTCAAAGTCAATCAACTCCGACATCACCCACTGACAGCAGGCAGTGCGGACCGCCCACTTGATACAGTCACAACTCTGGGAACTGAAGCTAAGAAGAGCCTTTATAGGGAAAACAAGGGAGTAGAGGGACAATGGACAACAATGGAGTCAGCAGGGCTGTGGCAGCGAACTCCCCATTTTATAGGGCTTACCACTAATCTCCAGAATAGGTATTTTCCTTTTTTGCTGTGGAGATGTGAATGCATATGTGCGGTCAGCTCTCCAGTGATATCAGCGGGATTTATGAACTCCTATCACTTGTTTCCTTATAGCCCAAAGATTTCCATGGAGGGGAAGCATACATGTCTGACCAGATCTACATGGGAAATGGCAAGCTGGGCTAGTTCATAGACAAGAGTCATGAAATGTGCTATTCTCACACTCAGACCTTCACCTATGACTTTATCACTTGTCTGGTTGACACAACATAAAGGTCATTGCAAATCATGTAAAAGAGCAGGAAGTATTTAAGTAAGTACCTTCTTAAGGTGCCTTCATACTTGCGATAAAATTGCGCGATGCAAGAGTGAGTGAAAACGCAGAATTATGAAACCAATGATTTTCTATGGTTTCATTCCCATTTGCAATGTTTTCACTCATGCAATGTGGAGTGGGAAAAAATTGCAGCATGGCCCATCTTTCTGCATTTTGGAATTTTTTTTCTTTTTTAATCTTCCATGTTTCCCTATGGAGTTTCCTTTTTATCGCATTGCAATTTTCATGCGAGGCGTTTTTAATATTAGAAACTCCTCCTGACTTTCACACGAGAAAAGGGTCAGTCACACGTAAGGGGCAGTGATGCAATGGGAGATTATGCTCAGGAAAAAGCATCACTGACACTGAAAACTTGAGGGCTTCTTCACATGGGTGTATTTTTGTGCGTGAAAAATATTAGCACCGTAGACACAAAAATAGAATCCATTGATTTCTGTGGTACGTTCTCAATTACGTGTTTTATGCGTGCATTTCACCTGTAGTGAAAGGTAGGACCTGCTCTGTTTTCCTGCGTTTTGCGCAGCAAAAGACCCATAGAAGTCTGAGTGATATACAAATGCACAAAGGGAAGGGTGTGGCACTGCGCAAAACACAGGGAAAAGAACAGATCTGGAGCTCTTTAGGTTTAAATAGTCATTAAATCCACAGAAAGTTTGTGTCATACATGTGTGAACTGTCCCTGCGTGTGCTAAAAGTACAGTAATATGTGCAGACACAAGAGCACATCTACCGCAACAACCTCGTTTATGCGCAAAAACACAGGGCGAGCAGTTTTGTTTAAAGGCCCGTGTGAAGCCGCCCTTACAGTAGTCCACCTTGCATTTTCTCCGTAGACAAACAAGGCTGTCTTATGTAACAGACATAAGTCTTAAAGAGTTTTTACGAAGACTAGGATAGGTGATAAAAGTCTGATTGGTGGAAGTCTCACGGCTAAGACCCCCAGCCATCCCCCCAAATTCTGCAGCCACTTGCAGTCACGTCAGATTGAATAAAGCGGTGGTCACCGCTCCGTTCATCTCATTGGGTCTGACGGAAGTAGCCAAGTACAAGTGCTTGTACTCGGCTGTGTCTGGCAGTCACATTGAATATGAATGAAGTACCACCGCGCATGCACAAACACCACTCACAAGGTGATATAAGTTAATCTTGGTACAACCCCTTGTAGAGAATCATTATTTATTCACCCTTTTATATACTGTAATAGACCCAGTACTAGTAGATAAATATTATGTATGTCATTCTTGGCTTTTATGTTTGTCACTGATTTTCTCTTTGGCTATGATGACATAAAGGGCTTTACAGCTCACAAGCCTTGAAAAGTGCAACTGAAGATTGAGATTTTGGTCTAAACTTGGAAATTTATAGGAGGAGGTATTGACAAATCGTCCCAAGCATAGAGATTGATGTTGGTGGGAAAAAGTGTGCCTCAGATGTAAATTTAGCTACAGACTGATGGTTTTCTTGGGCCACAATATAGTGCAAGACTAACGTTTCCGCCCAGCCCTAATGTTTAATGAAAGACTTGCTCAAATGGACTGAAATGACATTATATAGCATTATGCACGGGCGATCCACAAGTCGTGTACTTCATGTTCAGTACAAAAAACTGTTATCAGGTAAAAGATTACTGAATGTATTACAGAAGAGGAGTTGAGTGTATCACAGTATGGCCCTCTGTCCACGGCCAAGGTGGAATATCAGAGAGCTGTCAGGTCTCAGAGGTGAGCCTATCTGATAGACAGGCTCACCGCGGAGAAGCGCGGCATGCCGCGATTTAAATCCCGTGGGCAACGCTATGGAAAGCTTCACACAGTGGGAATCATTGGCCGTGGACAGGCAGCCTATATTCGGATGAGCCTACCTTGTCAGTGTAGAAAAGATGAATCACAACACAATGTTATATCCCTGCCTAGATTGTGCATTATTTTTTTTCTAAGACACTTATTCTGGTAATGAAGGAGGAAAGACAAACACGGCTTCCTTCACACACACTTTTTTGGTAGCATTTTTGGCTAGTGGTGCATGTGCACAAAATAATGGCGCTCAGACTCGGATATCTGTAAACGCTGCTGTGAATACTTTACATTGTGCGGCTGCCTGTGCAACATTGGAGGCGATATTGAATATTGAGCTGGGTGACTGTGCAATGAATGCTTTGACTATTCTGATCGCTTCGCAGTGAAATGCAGCAAGCAGGTCGGCGAAATCTGCTCATTCACCTTCTCCTGGAACCCCCCGTAAGAAATCCTCATAACACATCTACAGTTGTATTTGTTTTCTCTCATGGGACTTTTAATACATTAATCTCTATAGCTCTGGGTTGGAGCCTCAGGTGTAGTAGCTGCAGGTGTGGAGAGAGTAGTCAGGGACAAGCCAGGAGTCAGCAACGGGAGGTCTTGTTTGCAGAACAATTGGAGGAGGCGGGTCATGTTGTCATGAGGTAAGCCAGTGGTCAGCATCAGAAGGTCTGTGTCACGGTACAAATGGAGGAGGCGGGTCGCGTTGTCAGGAGGGAAGCCAGAGGCCGGTATCAGAAGGTCTCAGTTGAATAGCAGAGGAGCAGGCATTGTAGAGCTTGATAAATGGCTAGTTGAGCACAATAACCATGCAAGGGAGGAGGAAACAGGCTCAGGTTTATATAGGAGGCTTAATCAGGAACAGGGTGGAGCCAAGACAGGGAAACAGAGAAATATGGCTAAGTTTCAGTAGAGGCGCTCTCCAAGTCCTGGATGGCCTAATGGAGAGAGCTGCTGACTAATGTGCAGGAGGTTGCATGTTCGAGTCCTGACAATCTCACTCTGTAATTGGGAAGGATAAGCATGGCCCTGCTTTATATGCTTTATTTGCCTCTGAGAATACTATTATAAAGTCAATTTCAGCACAAACTAGTGGTGTGTATATATGCAAAATGATACACAGAATGCACCTACTCTATGCAATGTTTTTCTAGCTTCGACTAAAAGCAGTACTTCTCGCTTCCCTCTCTGCTCAGGTTGCTAGCCTGAAAGAGGATGTTAGATTTATAAGACATGATTTTTAGAAAGTTAATGAGAGATTGTCTAAAGCAGAGACACGTATAAATGAAATGGAAGAAAAAAGTGTTCCTATGAAGGATACAATTAGTACATGCGAGCAGTCTATCCATATTTTGCAATATAAAGCAGATGTTCTGGAAATAGAATTAATTTGTGACTGGTGGGGCTCCAGAAAAGGTGGAAGGATTGTATCCTTAGTATTAGTACCCTTACTGTGGTATTTGGATTGTTTTTGATTATTATCACTACGCCTAGGTAAAAGCACTAGCTAATATGGGTTTGTTTTTTAACTCTACTTCTCGCTCTTTTTCCTTTTCTATCATGTCAGTGTAAATGGATGTATAAAACATAAATACTGAATATCATTTACCATGGTTCAACAGGTTAAAGGGGTTTTGTCATTAAAAAAAAAATTTAAAAATCAATCCTTTGCTATTCCTCCTGAGGCAGTCTGCTTACCACACCTTCTCCCCGCCGATCTTCTCGTGTCTCCTACAGTCCCCCTAGATCACCACACCTCCAGCTGGCCGATTCTTTGTCTTCCGGTGACGAAGCGTCCTTTGGTTAACGCTGCGAGACAGCACACATGCGCAGTCCCAGCAATAGCCTCCAGCGCTTCCTGCTAGGCAGTGTAGGCTACTTCACTAGTGAAGAAGAGGATCCGGCTGGCTTGTGGTGAGGTGACCCAGGGGACTGCAGGAGCCAGGAGAAGATCGGTTAGTAGAAGATGCTGTAAGTAGACTGCCAGGGGAGGAATACGTAAGGATAGATTTTTTTTTTTTCTAAATGGCAAAACCTCTTTAATAAAAATTTGTAGAGTGTGCCGGGTATGTGGGACAAAACTAAAAGCCAAAATACATTTTTTTTTCATTTATTCAACAATTTCAGCCAGGTATAATTTGTCTATTAGAAGCACATTTAAAGGGGATGTCTCGTGGCAGCAAGTGGGGTTATACACTTCTGTATGGCCATATTAATGCACTTTGTAATATACATCGTGCATTAAATATGAGCCATACAGAAGTTATTCACTTACCTGCTCCGTTGCTGGCGTCCTCGTCTCCATGGATCCGTCTAAAATCGCCGGCGGCTTGCTTTTTTAGACGCGCTTGCGCAGTCCTTTCTTCTGGTCTGAGCACGAGCCGCTTCAGCGTGCTCGCTGCTACAGCTCTTCTGCGCATGCGCAGACGAGCTGTAACTTCTCGGGAGCGCGCTGGAGCTGCCATTCTGTACCATCCTCTGTTAGAGGAAGGTGCAGAGCCGCCCAGCTGTCCGGAGAAGCCGCCCAGCTGTCCCGCCGTCCTGGTAAGTGATGGGGGGGGGGGGGGGGCGGCTGCCGCTGCGCGGGGGGGGGGGGGGGGGAGGCTGCCGCTGCGATGGGGGGGCTGCCGCTGCGATGGGGGGGGGGGCTGCCGCTGCGATGGGGGGGGGTTTGTCGCTGCGATGGGGGGGCTGCCGCTGTGCCGGGGGGCTGCTCCGGTTACCTGCTGCCTGGTGGTGGGTGACTGGTCGGCCGTGTTCACTCCAGGGGTCCGGTCAGCGGCTGCGTGGCGTCTGGTTGTCAGGGAGACACAGCTGGTAGCGTCTCGGGAGCGCGCACGTCGGGCTACAGCAAGCGAAGGGAAAAGAGACGGCGGCCATCTTGGGAAAATATTTATAAGTTGCTGAAACGCTGGAACGGTAAGTACAAACCAGCTAGAAAAGTCATTTACAGGGGGGCTTAGTAATGTTTGCTTAATTAGGGGGACTGGGCAAAAAAAAAAAACACTTCTGCCTCGAGACATCTCCTTTAACAAAAGGTAATGAACACTTGCCTCACCATTCAGTATGGGCACATTCTTTTCATTCTGTTATTCGCATTTAGTAAGTGTACTGATTCATAAAAAACATCTCTTTTAAGTGTTCTCTTTTATAGATTCTGTGGGGAGATTTCTTTGTTATGAATGTATTCTTGTGCAAAAGAAATATTTCATGGTGGCAATATACCGTATTTTTCACTTTATAAGATGCACTTTTCTTCCTCACAAAGCGGGGTAAAAAAAATTGCTGCATCTTATAAAGTGAATGTGCTGAAATTCATCGCATCAGCATTTGTTCACGCAATTGCTAGTTTAAATGCGCAATCGCACTAACTAAATCGCGGTTGTGCAAACAAACTCAAAATCTCGCGAACAAATGTGTGATCACTTAAAAGTTTTCTCTTTTCCCCACTGCCACTGATTGGTCGTAAACACCGGCGGGAACTGCTGCTGTTTCTTGGCCTCCACCAATCGGCTTCTTTACCTCCTCCTGCCAGACAAGCGCTGCTGTGACACAGAGCTCTGCTGTTTTAGACCTCTGCTCTCCTTCTGCTCCGTTGCCCGGTACTATCCCCTGCACTGTCCCAGGCTTGAAATATAAGGCCTCCCCCGAAAATAGGACATATTTCAGGTGCCCCCCCCCCCCCCCCCCCAAAGAAAAAAGCAATACTCACCTGCTCCGCTGCATCCCGATAGTCTCCGGTGGCACTCCAGCGGCACTGCAGTGGTGTGGTGTCCTCCTCGCCTCACAGCCGATCTTCTGCTGGAGACGGGGCTTTGAATACCCCGCCTCCAGCAAAGCAACGCTGTGATTGGCTTATCGAGCGCTTGCAGCCAATCACAGCTGGCGCTCGATGAGCCAATCATAGCCATTTAGTGAATGACATCACTGAATGACTGTGATTGGCTCATCGAGCGCCAGCTGTGATCGGCTGCCAGTGCTCGATTAGCTAATCATAGCGCTCGTTTTGATGGAGGCAGGGTATTCAAAGCCCTATCTCCAGCAGAAGGCAGCTGTGAGACAAGGAGGCCGCCGGACACCATCGGGAGGCATCGGGACGCCGCGGACCAGGTAAGTATAAGCCCCCCCCTGAAAATAAGACACTGTGCCCTTTTTTGGGGCAAAAATTAATATAAGACAGTGTCTTATTTTCAGGGGAAACACAGTATATTTCTGTCAATTCGCTTCCATTGGTACGAATGTTTCAGGATAAGGTTAAGGTCTGGAATCGTCTCGCATTGCTGATAATTGGCAGCGGAAATCTTATTAAAATGGTTTAATGCCGTAACTCCTTTTATATACTTCAAAACTCTCCGGTTTGGATTGCATTGCGGTATATTTTAGACTCCTTACAATATTTAGAAGTTTATTATTTAACAAGAAATTTACTGGAATTAAATTGGAGACTCTTCAAAGGGTCTGGAGGGTTGGCAGTACCAAATGTTTTGGTATATTTTTTTGCCTCTTAAGGGTGCCTGCACACGAACGGAATTTCCAGCGCGTTATTTTAGGCACATTATCTGCCCCAGACCGCAGCCAATATACTCCTATGAGGATCCGCAGTTGTCCCCTGACGGACGGATTTGTATCGCGTTTTTTCATGCGCGTGAAAAAAATCTGCGACCTGTTCTAATTTGGGTCGGATTCTGCGCGTGAAGCCTCCAGTACAAGTGAATGGGTGCGTTTTTTCACGCAGTACATCCGCAGTGCAGCTGCGGATGGAGTCACTGGTTGCTATGACTACAGGAAGTAGGCATGGTAGGAGGCGTCCCAACACACAGCAGAGCTTCACAGGCAAATTTGTAGAGGGAGATAGGTAGTATTTCTTGCCAATGCAGGATGTAAGAATGCAAAACCTGCAGTAATGAATTCCTCTTGTGAATTTTTTTGCAGTGACTGAAATAAAGTCACGCTGGAAAAGCGCCGGAAAAAAGTTACATGGATCAACCATGCCCACAAAGACATCTGCTCACCGGGTGAAAGCATGTTGCCAGAATAATTTAACGGCGCTCGCACAAGCAAGAGGGACAAAACGGAGTCTGGGTGTTGGTTTTTAAGCTGTTTTCCAAGGAATGGGCAGTTCTCTAGGGGTTGGGTTTACAATAAGGGGTGTCTGCTGGTTTTTCTGCGCGTTTTTTTCCGCAACACATCCGCGTATATCCGCGCGTGATTTTTCACGCATCCGCACCTATCCGCAAGCACATTTAGGTACCATACGCGCGTGAAAATCCGCTAGCGGAATCCGGAACGCTCGTGTGCAGGCGGCCTAACTGGAACAGTTGAAGGGGTGGGCAGAAAAATTGGGTGGGGTTGAATGGTGGATTGGTTTCTAAAATGACAGGTTGTAGCCCCCCAAACAATGGTATGTGAGAGAGGAATGAAAGGAGGGAAAAAGGACTATATTTTAATGATTTAACCCCTTGAGTGGCGGGTTTCCTACCACCCTGTCGTGCCCACCAGGGCAGGTTTTTTAAAATGGTCTAATCATTGAATTTCAACTAATTTTGCAGTTGCGTCTCAAGAGCCATAACTTTTTCATTTTTCCATTGACATGGCCATATGAGAGCTTGTTTTTTGCGGGACAAGTTGTGATTTTTTAAACAGGGGGGAGGAAAAAAAGAAATGGGGAAAAAAGAAAAAAAGGGGCCATGTCATTAAGGGGTTAAATAATGTATTAACTTCCTTCTCTGGGTATTTTTGATTTTTTACAAAGTAAAGGGAGACAAGTGGGTTTTTTTTTGTTGTTTTTTTTTATAATTAAAAAAAATTTTTTTT